>NC_062551.1:144131759-144474884 GCF_016906955.1 Phacochoerus africanus | reverse complement strand
CCCACCCCTTCAACCATGCTGCAAATATGAAGACAGACCATAGGCTGTACGTCCAGGTGACCAAGGTGTATGGAATTAGGGTCTGCACCTTTTAGTTGTAGGATCCTGCAAAACTTGCTTGACTTCTCTGAGTCTCAATTCCTCACCTATAAAGAGTTAAATAAAGTCTTTCCTTTCAAGGGTTGCTGTGAGGCTTAACTGGGAGGATACATGCTGAGTGCCCTGCCCAGTGTCAATGCTGGGCCCCTCCCTTCCTCAGAGCCTCATATGAATGTCTATAAATATGGACATGTTGTACAGCTCATAATGACATGTACTTCGTCGATGTCAGATCTAAAAGGGTTTGTGTAGAACAGAGCAATTCTAATGCATTGGCCATGTAAAAATGTCTCAAGGTTAAAAGTAGGAATGATCTGCTGCATGTAGATGATTCTTGCTGTGCAGCTAAAGAAATGCTCATCTTCTCATAGACTGTAAGGCTTCTTTATGATTTTTGCCATGTTCAAGTACAAGCTGTGCAATTATAGACCCACATTTTTGAACTATAAATAGGCTGGCTTTTTATTTAAATCTACCTTAGAAGGAAGCTATATCACAACTTGTTCAGCGAATGACTGCTTTAGGCCTGCCCCAGGATATCAACATAAAGATCCACAGGGTCCTTGTGATGTCACATGGTTAACGTCCTATGTCAGCACCAGATTTCAGGTCTTTTCCTGGATTAAGCTAACTTCTATCATTAAGCAGTGTGTGTGTGTGTGTGTGTGTGTGTGTAAAGTGGGGGTATGCTTGGATCTAGAGGCCAGAAGTAGCAACTTGCACATAGATGTCTCGGCAGCATATTTAACTTCCAAATTTGAGATCTGACCATTATATATTGCAACCATTCCAATTACTTGCTTTCATAACTGAATAGATTATCTAGGAGAATTTGTAGGATATAAAATTCTTCACATGTAAAATTCATTCTCAATATACCTAAAATTTTATTCTAAATTTCTCCTTTGTCCAAAGCATTGTTTCCTCCATAGACGAATACCTTAAGTCATTAGCATTTCAGGATGAATTTATTTGGATTGCATTTTCTTCCAGTGCAGAGAATATATGGGTTTCTTAAAAAATTAGTTGATAATTGCCTTTGGAAAGGATAAGCAATAAGATCCTGCTGTGTGGCACTGGGAACTATATCTTAGTCACTTATGATGGAGCATGATAAGGTGAGAAAAAAGAATCTATACATGTATGTTTACTGGCTTACCATGCTGTACAGTAGAAAATTGACAGAACACTGTAAACCAGCTATAATTAAAAAAAATCATTATGTAAAATAAAATACACCTTCCCCCAAAAAAGTAGTTGAGGTAAGGGTTCCTGAGACCCACTGCACATGTTTGCTTAGTGCTGGTCTATAGTTAAATGGCCTCTAGTAGATGTGATTGACTCAGATAAGGAGACTGTCATTGGGGCAACAGAAGGGCTCATCTGAAGGCAAAGGTCATTTGCTGCTCACCGTGGCAAAGGGGTAGAGTTGCAAGCAGGGCCATGCTCTGAGAACAAGCTAAAGGCAATAGTCACGCTAGGTTGTGCAAAGACGGCTAGTGCTGATGGTGGGGCACGTTCTGCACAGAGCAGTAAGCCCAGGTGATGTAGGCGTAGGGAAGGAAGGCAGGAGGAAGGCTCAGAACTGTCTACCTAGCCCCAAATAAGGCTTATGGTGACCATCCATATGTAAATGTGTAACAGACCCTTTGCCAATGAGAAGCTGATCACAGCGCATGTCCAGGAGAACTGGCAGGTGATTTGACAGGTATCTCCAGGCTTAGTTCCCTCCATTACCAGCAGGTTTCTGTTCTTTCTTCATACCATTAAGGATGTGTACTATTTCAGCTGCCATGTGCACTTACTTAATCTATCCTTTTCAGCCTCACTATGCTCCTCCTTCCCCTTCTCGCTACCCAGTTCTGTCTACCACCCCACAATAGAATCATCTTCCATTGAAAGTCACAGGAATTTCTGGGAATTTGGTCCGAACCAGTGAAGGTGCTTGTTAGCTCCTATTTTTCATGACCAAGGTGTCTCAGGTCTTCAGTCCTTTCCCAGAAAGGGTTGAGTGGCTTTCTCCCGTACCCTTTGTAGTATGGGAGTCCGGTTCTTGGAAGCAGGGGCTGTCTCTGTAGCCTGCCCAGCCCATGATCAGGCCCTTGCTGGCTCCCTGCCATCTCCCACCCCCTGCCTCTTGGGATGACGTAATCCTCCCTTCATCTCTGTGGGAATCCCAGCCCTGGAGGAAGGAACCGGGCAGGAGGCAGGGTACCTTGGTGAATATGAGTCATCAAGTCTGATGACCTTTACATTTGTTATCTGTTTCCATGGTCACAGTTGGGTCTCAGGATGGCAGACAGCCTTCCATACATAGTGAATCGTTACGTCACTCCTTAACAACTTGCACGAACTTCCTGTGGCCTGTAGGATAAAGAAGTGTATGGGAGATGCTCTCAACACTAGCTTTGAGTTCACATTTCTCCCTCTCCTGTCATTTGGTCCCAGGGCTTCATTCCAATGCATACTGGGTTTCTTCTCTCAAGATCTGGTTCAGACAGGGCCTCCCTTGGAAGCCTTCTGAGACTTTGCTGATATGGAGGTGGCCTCCTTCCCCTGGGCTCTTGCAGCATGTGTGTCCACTGTGTTCAGGCAGTTCGCCCATAGTGCTATGAGTTTATACATCTGTCAGTCCCCTCCTCCTTGCTCAAGGCTGTGAGCCTTAGTCATTTGATGGTCCTCAGAGCCTGAGTTCTATACCTGGTTCTCAGCAGACGCTCAGAAAATGTTAACTGAACGAATGCAGGAAAAGGGAGAGAAAACTGGTCTTCTACTAATTTACTGAGCAGAATACAGGTAGGAGGACACAACGAGGCACGGACCCAGTAAAGGGAGCAATGGTGCTTTAATGAAACGTCTTTCAAATCTGTGAACACGTTAGCCGTGAAGTAAATGCTTTTATTCTTTCCACAGAACAGATTTCCAAACAATGATCACAATGTTTAGGTTAATAAGAGGCTGGACAGATGAGGAGCCAAAGAATGTTGTAAAACAACAATCCCATCAACTATTATATCAAATGCAAATTTACTGAGACATCAAGAGACTACATGTTTATAGTTACATGGCTACAAACAAGACATTATTACAGTAATCAAGTCCATAAAACTAGAAAACAAGCCATATAACAAAAATGCCTTTCCTAAGCTATTAAATGAGCACAACACAAGAGACAAACCAATTTTCTACTTGAAGCAGCTTATAGCACCAACATGTTGGCAGGACCATTGGGGGGGGGGGGGGGTAGGCCGTTGGACGGAACAGGAGGATCTCAGCCATCATCTACTTTAAGCCCCTTGTTTTACAGATGGTGAAATGCAGGCCCAGAGGGATGACATGCCTTGTCCAAAGTCACACAGCACAGGGACACAGGATTGGCTAGACAATGATGACCCAGGCCACCCAGCTCTAGGTAAGTAAGTGCTCTATGTTCACATACAGATAATTCTATTTGATTCAATGTATTTTTTTTCCCTATTAACAGCTCTACCATAAAAGAAGTCAATACAAGTTATAACACACTCTGGTATTATATTTATTGAGAAAGGACTGACACGTACTGTGATTCACTTCTTGGGTCTGTATACATCTTATCAAAATAGGGAGTAACCACTCAGATGACACGATCTTAGCTGCAAATTGATCAAGAAGAAGGCATCTGAAGGGCAAGTGTGGCACATCCTTCACGACTTCAGTTAACTTATGCCTCCAAATTACTAAATCATGGGTGTGATTTTTTTTTTTTCTTGATGATTTAAGATGAGTAAAGTACAAAAATAGTCCAAATAAAGAGCAAATCAGGTCTTTTCTTTAAAGGGTACACATGGCCCTTTTCATTTTGGTAAGGGAAGGACAGGTTAGACACCTGATTCTTTTTAGGAAAAAAAGTAACTACAACCTCTAGTTTGTGAACCACCTCATATAGAAAGGGTTTCTCTATTTTTTTTTTTAAAGTGTTTCTGTAAAATACTTTGGAGTCATGGAATGCTGTTTAGCGTATCTTGCTATGGGCCTGAGGCCTCAAATGGACAGTGTTATGATGAGTTAATGAAGATGTCAGAATAGAAAAAGAGATCACTTTTAACCAAAGCAGCATTAAAGACAGGATAGTGAACATGTTTCAATAGCTTCATCGCTATGAAGCCAAGAAGCTGCATGTACAAAAGTGATTACATGTGTCATTACAGTGGTAGTGGGAAAAAAATAACACATCCTGGACGTGTCCATCAGCATCAAAAACCAGCTGCTGAAGAATAGTTTAACTGTGGCTTCATGAGTAGAATAAAGCCTGATAAATAAAAGTGACTTCTCTGTATCATATATATATATGTGTGTGTATATATATATTATATTTTTTTCACATAGACGTCTAGTCATAAGTAAATCAACATTTAACTCCAATTTTTTCCCCCTTGGCTACAGCATCAAAGGATTTCATTTCACTTTGCTTGAACGTGACCTATACCTGTTTAGGAAGTTACATGCTGTTCGTGCTCAGAGCCTTTACTCTATCTGGCCAGCAAAAATAAAAGTGAACTCTCCTGGGACCTCAAGTCCACTCCTTAGCACTACAAGCATATTAACAAATATATAGCAAAACATACTTGTTTTCTGTTAGGTAAAAGAACATGTTTTAGGACTAAAGGATAAACTATGCTTGCTACCAAACATGTGTGCATACCAGTATAATAAAAGCAATTTCATGACAATATTTTGTAACAAGCTGCATTATAAATATTTAAGGAAACATGGTAAAAATCAGAGAGAAAATAAGATTAGTGTTCTAAAACTACTGCTAGAAAAATATTTTAAAAAGCATGTCTCATTACGTGAAGCATTAAATGTAAAGTTGTCACTTTAATGTGCACTTCAGATCTCACCTTTGGAAAGAGGGGAAAAAAAAAAAAAACCTTTCTCTGTCCAACAGGTGCCTGTGATTTCCTTGGAAACTGGACGTATTGCAGAACCAAAGGGTAGGTGACAAGTGTGTAAGGGTGGTGGTGTGATTTTCACATGGTCTTGGACGAGGCAAGGTGGTACACAATGCTGAGTAGTTAGGTGACTGGGAAAAATACGGACTATATTTGAGCAGTTTAAAACCAGTGTTGCATTTGCCTGCAATAAGCCTAATACTCAAAGCCCAAATGTGAGAAGGGGGCTTGTGCCACGGGGCTGGATTGTCCAGAACTAGGGAAAACCATGGTACATAACTCCTTCTTGGGGTTGACTCCTTTTTGAGAACAAGGTTTTAATCCATCATTATTTTTAACGAGCTGACGCTGACTTAACATCAAAGGCTGAGTGTATGGTTTGGGAATGTAAGTGAGCATTGAAAATAAAGACCCTCTCTTCCTCTTTGGTAAAGTTAACATAGCCTCTTGGCCATAGGAGATGCCTTCTTTTGGGATCCCCGCTGCAAATGCTGCGCATGTGTGGGGGCAGGCTTCATGCCCAGAGGAAATCAAGGCACCCGACACCAGCTGCTGGAGCCCATGGACCCAAGTAGTGAACCACTGAATGAATCCAATCCTCTTGGATGTTGCGTGGAAAAGGTAAGGGTGGGGCTGATGCTACCAGTTTGTGAAAAGAGCCTAAGTGTCTTGATACTTTTACGTTCATTGGGTGTTTCTGCCCCATCACCTTCTACCCACTTGGGGAGGTGAGGATGACCTCTGAAGACAGACGTTCTGGCAGCAGAGGAAAGATACAGGGAGGCAGAGAACGTGAGCTAAATCACAGAGAGCAGCTGGTTTTCATGCATTCCTGCTCCCCTCTCAGCCAGGCTCAAGGCTGCTCTGTCTCGTTCCCGTGGTTAGAGAGTGGACATTTCAGAGGTGTCTACCCCTGATCCCGAGACTATGGGCCCTGGGTACCACCCAAGAGCCTCCTCCCTTTTTCTAGACTCAGGATCACTGAAGCCTGAAAGCCCTTGGTGAATTCATACCTCCTATTATAAAGGGGCTTTTAGCTCAGGTTTTAAAATTTTAATTGGCACAGTTTATTGTAGCCTAGGAGGTCAGCAAGATTTCAAGAGGAGAGAGATGACTTCATTACTCAATTACAATGCACACAATCGTAAGGGAGTTCTTGACTTTGTGCACAGTTACTACAAGCAAAGAATTTAATTCCACCGACACACAGCTCACGATCAAGGTATAGCTTTGGAGCTGAGGAACAGATGGTATGGCGAGAGAGACATTTCAGTACGGAAATAAGCTTTGAGATGTGTATATACAAACACACAAATATATATACACAACACTCCTCACCCATGTATACTGTACAGATTGGCACAACCCTATTAAGAACACGCGATGATAGAAAGGTTTTAGGCCGTAAGTTGTCTTGGCATTTTAATCTAGACGAATGCTCAGGTAATTGGGGTCTTAACTGGATCATTCATATATTTATTTTAATGGTGTTTTTGAAAAGGCCAGATCAACTTTCCTTTAGCAGTCACCCCATATGACACACTAGTTACCAAAGGGAAAACGAGACTGCTATTTTGTATTAATTCAGTAAAGGGTATTTTAGAGCAAGGACAACTTGGAAAATAAAGACTTCAGAGTCGATGATTCCAAGCTAAGAGCATTTTAGTGATTAGCAGTGGTTACCAAATAAGCCGAAGGTAAATCTTTTTAAGGAACTGCTCAAAATTTGCTTTGTTGGGACGAGGGGCGGGACTGCTTGACTTTTCCTCTATAAGATGATGCAGGTTTTCTTATCCTTGAAAGGGTTTTCTGAAGTTGGTATTCCCATCAGCAGAGGGTCATTTCTGGCATGTTCCTCGCAGTAGGACATGAGGTCCGCTGATGCCTTGGAAACCTGGTATGTAGGCAAGTCAAAGAAAACAAAGAAAATACTTTATCTGCATGCTTTAAAGCTATCTGAATACTAACCCATTGGGTGGAAGACTTGGGGAAGAGGCTAACCAGCGTCTCGAAGTATCACTCCCAGATTACCTGCTACTTTAAAAGGGGAAAGGTGGGGAGTTCCCTGGTGGTATGATGGTTAGGACTCAGTGCTTTCACTGCCTTGGTCCTGGTTCAGTCCCTGTTCTGGGAACAAAGGTCCCAGGTGAAGCCGCTGTGTACCATGCCCACCCCTGCGCCCAAACAAAAGGAAAAGGTACTTTAAATGGACATTTCTGATAAGGTCTTCCTTCACCAAGTGATCACACTGACATCAGCTGTCTCCCAGGGTGAGTGTGGAACACATACCGCCAGCTAGCTAGTATTCCCACCAAAACATCTAGCCAGATTCTGACTGTGGGCAAACCATCCCATCTAAAGAGCGGGCCATTCTGCAAAGTGAGTGACCGGGATTCTTCAGAGCTGGACTGTGTGTTACATACCATTAGCAGCTGATGCTCTGTGTACCAATTGTACTGTGGTTAGGTAGCAGAATGCTCTCGGTGAAGGAGCAGGGTAATGCGTCATAATGCCTGGAAATCACTTTTGAGTAGTTTCAAGAAAAAAATCACACGAGTATGTGTGTAGAGACAGAGACAGGAAATGTGGGAAAAGACTAACAAATGGTGAATCTTGGTAAAGAGTAGGTGGGAGTTTGTTGTTATAGCTCTTCCAGAGGTTTGACATTTTTCAAAAATATAAAAATCAGGGGAGGGGAAGAAGCCAAGCACCTTTAATTCAAAGGAAGGCTGTATCTTGGTTTCTGTGGAATAAAAAATTGATCAGAATGCAGCAACAGAGTTAGAACCAAATTATGGTCTCGGAGCCAAAACTCTGAAAGAACAAGAGCCAAGGTCTGGGAGACTTGCAAGACTTGGCTTGGGGAGATAAAAAGAGGGACAAAAGCAGCGTGGGAACAGGCATGAGTTAAAAATGGACATGCCATGTCCTGGTCAGCAGTCTGGGTAGGAGACCCTCAGAACAATTGGATCATGGTCCTTGGGCCAGGGGCTCGGGGCTGCCAAGCCCTTGACAGAGCGCGGGAAGCCTCCTGTTTTGAAGACAAGGTGACTATCTCTCCCGGCCCAGAGGAATTTATCAGGTGACTGCTTCGGTATCGAGGAAACAGCATGACTCACAACATTCCAAGGTATTCCAACATTGCTGCCTCGCTGTCTCTTGGGATTTGGGGGGCAAAGACTTCCAAGTCGGGTGACCCTACCAATGCCTTCTGGGTTCTTCCAGATCTCAACTAAGGCTGGCAATGGGCACCCTGGGTGCAGAAGGTGGTCACCGAAGTCCACACCCACTGAAAGAGCGGCCGTCTCCTAAACGGGAGACCTGGTTGCTGCACCATCTGCCTTGCCTGGGTGATGTTGTTAGGGCCGTGGCTGCACCGATAATGCTAGAACACTTCAGACATTCCAGAGGGATGACCAGGGTACTGACAAAGTCCACCTGGAACCCCCGTCTAGACGGAGAACACGGCAAGCAGAGGGCTTGACCATGTGCATTCAGGGAAGGCAGGTCCTCAAGAAATCCTGTCACGGGTTTTAGGTTTTCTGTCCAAACAGAGGCGAACTCAGACTGGCTCAGCCGAGCTTCTGCCATGGGGCTTGTGCTATTAGAAATCAAAGTTTAAGACTCTTGCTCAAGGAGAATCCTGGCACTTGGCTGAACTAAAGGGCACCACCTTCTCTGAAATGGAGCCTCGCCTTGGGCGAGCAGAGGGAGCTGGTCCGAAAACGTGTCGGATCCACTGGAGGCTCCTACCTTTATTCTTTCAATGGAAGCTTCCATCCTCAACTGCTGCACCGTCCTCCTTGCCTGCGCGATGTTGTTGGTGCTGGCTGTTTTGCTTGACATCTTCGGTGAGGGTTTTCACCTGAAATACGAAGAAAAACAAATTTTTTCAGGGTGAAGAACAGTCATCTTTAAGCTGTTTCAACATTCATCATGCTTTGTGTTACTTGAGGGGAAAAGGATGCATTGCCAGTCGCCACAGCCTCTGGGAGGCAGTTCCTACAAAGCCCCTCAGCCACTGGAGGGCTGGCCTGGGTCTCGAAGCCTGCAATCCTTTTGAGCACTTTCTGCAGAAACCCCGTACTCGTGGTTCCATCCACGCACCCCCACATACAGCATAAAGCAGCCTTTCCTAGGATTTTCTTAGGGGAAATAAACACACACAAACGGCTGTGGTACTTAGGAGGCCTCCGGCACCCAGGAGCATGTGCAACTGGAGGCTGCGTCCCGTGTGCAGGTTAACATGACCGCCCTGTATGTTAAGAGGAGCTGTGACTGCACTTCGTCTTGGCTCGCTTACCCAACTATTACACCGATGCAAGTCCTGGCACCAGAGAACAGCCAAAGAGGGCTTCTGGAGACCTTTGCACAAAGGGTGCATTCTGAGGTGCTATCAAGACCTGCGATCGTTTGCAGAATGTTAGTTGGGCAGATAAGGGTGTCTTTATGCCAGAAAAAGTGGGACCCTTTCAGCTGAAAGACTCTCAATGACAGAGCCACAGCAAATGTCAAATGGGATAGCGCCTCGAGCCTGAAATATTTAGTGAAACTTTATCAGTCCCCGCCTTTGGCCTCTCTCTGGCCTCATCCTGGTGGCCAGGGCGCTTGCTAATCCCACCCATGTTCCTGGGCTGACTCTTCTCTCGGGCCTGAGCCCTTGGATTCTAGGCTGCCTTTTGCCTCCCTCTCCCCAGCCACCTGGTGAACAGCAAAGGAAACATCCTGGACCTTGAGCTTCGACCTGTCTAGTTGTCCAATGGCACAGTCCAAGGGGAAGGCGGGCCGAGGAAGAGCACTGCCTGGCGCCCCTGCCATATATGGCTAAGTGATGGCACTACAAGAAATCACAGAGCTGGCAGGCCTGGCAGCAGTGTGGCAGTTTTATGACTCAGAGCAGGTGGACAGTAGGTGTGCCACCCCGGCGCTATGCCGGGGCGCAGCAAAGTCTTAGGGCGCCGTGGCGCCGGCAGCAACCCCAGGCTGACTCAACCTGCTGGACGGGCCGAGGCTGCACAGAGCATAGCTGCAGACAAGGCTGCAGAAAACAGTAACCCAAGGGCTCCAACAGAGTCCATCAGAGGTCTACAGCGCTCGGAATGCTCCTGAGGGCTGAGTTCAAGGACTTGGACACTCTGAGGTCAGAGGCATGTGGGTCAAATGCACCAATAACACGGTGCTTTGAACTGCATGCAGAACTTTGAAATCCAGCCTCATCAGCCAGCTTCACGTTCCTGGTTTGTACCCTGCCTCTTCCACTTGCTAGCTGGTTGACACCGGCACTTACTCAACCTCCGTGAGCCCATGTTTTCTCATTTATGCTGTGTTTTTTTATAGTAGAGGGATACTACTGTCTTTGAGGATTCAATTCACTGATCCTCATGTACTGTTTAGCATAGGAGCAAGGCGCTCTGCACCCAGCAGCTGCTAGGATATTTGTCCTGGGGAGTCACACCTGGCACAATGAACGGGAATTCCCTGTGTACCTGTCATTGTCCTCCTGGTCATTGGTCAAGAGTTTTGATGGACTGGTCTGGGTGGGCTATAGGCATGGAACCTAGGCCTCCTGCTACTGTCTAGTGTCAGGGCAGAATGGACTGGCTGGTGACAGCCCACTGGGGATTGCCCTAGAATAAGGGAGCCCAAGCCATGCAGGAAACTGGGAGGAGGCGTTGTGTGGCAGGGCACAGTGGCCTTGCCTTGTCCTAGGCTTTGGGAGACCTGATTATAACACACTTCCTAATGCGATGCCTCTTCCTCAGATTCCTCAGTCATCCTGCCCCACCCAAAGGAGAGGCCTAGGGTCTCCTCCCAGTGACTTGGTTCACACCCCGTGGCCGGGCCCAGCCCGTTCTGTGCTCCCAGGCAAGCGCTTATTAACAGAGCCTTTGAAATGGGTCTAAGGCAGCAGGCACTCGCTGTGAACAGTGCACAGTGCCCCAACCCACAGCACGGGTCCTTGCTTCGTTCCCTGCAGTGCGTCAAACCGGGTTCCCCGGCCAGCTGGCGCCGGTCCTGAGGACTGGCCCCCAGTCTGCAGAATGCAAATGTGACACCCTTTCTGAGCGGCCTGTGGTTTCCAGGCTGCACCCTCCGGACTTTCTGAAGGTTCCCTCTGCAGGAAAATAACATCGAGCATTCTCTTCGTCTTCTCAAGCTCCAGGGCATAAAGCGTCCCAGGCCTGAGCAAGTTTTCCTGTAATTGCAGAACATTTCACACACGTATCAGGACTGGGTCAGCCTCAGCTCCCACCCATGTGGCCGTAAGCAAAGAGTCCACAATGGGGCTTTATTTATAAAGTGCTTGGGTCCGTCCCCCTAAAATTGGTGAGAAACTTTGCATCTGCTACACGGAGGACTTACTTCCTGACTGTCTTATAGTCACGATTATAAACAGCCAGCGGTTCATAGCTCGTGCTTGCCAGCTCAGCGCTTGTTCAGCTTCCCCCACTCCTGACATCTGTGTCCTGACCTGCTCCTCCACAGCCTTCTCCCCCTCCCTCAGAGTGCTTCCTGCTCCCTTCCACTGGGGAACCCTCGAGAAAACCCCAGGTCCACCGAAAAAAGAACATCATTTTTTAAGGAGACAGGCTTCCTAGGACACCTCAAATCAAAATTACATTGTTTCAACTTAAAGGAGCCTCTTCAAGGAACTCAGTCTGCTGGGCTGAGTTGCCTTGCGTGTCCACAAGCAGGTTGTTTGACGCCTGAGCGGTGGGCCGTGTTTACAGGCCCTGGAGGTCTTGCTGGGGACTTCCTTCCCATTTGCAGCTGCCTTGCATCGCTCAACAGCTGGGCTGGGGCAGAACCAGACCCAGAGGCTGGGATGCAAACATCTCTGAACATCTCTGCATCCTCAGACGGTTTTCTTCGGTCTTCCCTCAGTGGCAGGGATGTCTGGCTGTTTGTTTGTGCTACTAGTTGGATAAAAAGCAGGCTTTATTCTTACTCCAAGAATAGCTTCCAAGACAAACACCACCTGATATGTGTATGGACTCTTAGAACACAAATGTGCTTTTATCTGCATCCATCTGTGAAGCTTCACTCTCGACCTGAAAGGAATTTTACTTTTTCATCCTTGCTTTAGAGAGGAGGCAACTAAAATTAGAAAAAAACTTGCTCCAAGTGAATCCAGCTCACAGCCTTGAACCAGTCCACAAACCTCTCCACCCTGGAAGTCACACCTCCTACTCTATCAAGGAAAGGATGCGATTCCAATTAATATGATCCATAAACATTCAGGGCATCACCAAACAGTCCACAACATGGCTCTCAATCAAGGGTGACCTCGACACTCCATGACCTGGAGGTGTGGCCTTGCTCATGGCTTCGTGTTTCTGCAACACCCCTTCTCGTGCAGAGCTGCTGTTTGTCTGTCTAGTGTCCTGGAGGACAGGCCTCCCCTCTCATATCCACAAGCTAAGCCAGAATGTTCTTACTGTGGCTACCAGGCTTGAACTGAGGCTGGCATCTGGACATTCGGAGTGCCAGGGCTCTGTCCCACCCAGAAAGGCCCAGGCCTGGGCCTGCCTGTGCAGACCCCCAGGTTTGATAAAACCCTGCCTATTGCTTCTGCAGCCCCTGTTTTCATTTTGTACTTGTGGCTGAGAGATTTGCATAAGCATGTATAGTATTTAGCTATTCAGATACTTTGCATTGATTTTAATGCTGTTATTCATCCGAATCCTCAGCTTCCTAGAAATTCCTAGGAACAAGATGTCGCATTAGGGCAATGTGGGGCATTTTCATCTTTGTCTAGAGGGGCCTGGAGCAGGGAGAGGAGGGTGGGGATGGAAAGTGTGTCACAGAGCACACTCTGGGAGGAAGGCACCAGGAAGCCCCAGGATCTGAATCACAAGTCCTCATGGCCTGACCAGTAATTGAACCACTGGAGTGAAGCCAACATGCTGAGCAAACACACCCCTTGTGAAGGTAATAAAAGAGCAGCCTGTGAAAAGTCAGCCAGCTTCCACTTACCCTTGGATCTGGATCCTTCCATCAACTAGCCACGTCTTAACCCCAGCTCTCTGCCTGCCCCTCATCTGCTCAACGGTGGCAGCAACCTATCCCACAGGCTTGCTGGGAGGACCAACCGAAGCACCCAGGCTAATGCATCCGTGACACACAGAGGTTTCCCCAGTGCTGGGCCCAGGCTTCTTAACAGGACGGAAAGCACACATTCAATGGGAAACAAGGGAGAAATTCAGACAGCAAAGAAGAGATCCCTGGTAATCCGATCAGGTAGCCGCATCTACTAACAGGGTCCTGGAAGGAGGGCAGGGCATGGAGAGTCAGGTCCCTAAGAACAGTTTTGTTTTGTTTGTTTGTTTTCTTTTTAGGGCCTTGCCTGCAGCATATGGAAGTTCCCAGGCTAGGGGCTACATGGGAGCTGCTGCTGCCACCCTACACCACAGCCACAGCAATGCAGGATCCAAGCTGCAGCTACAACCTACGCCACAGCTCACGGCAGTGCTGGATCCTTAACCCACTGAGTGTGGCCAGGGATCGAACCTGCATCCTCATGGATACTACGTAAGAATCTTAACTGGCTGAGCCACAACAGGAACTCCAAGCACAGTTTTTCTATTCTCATGAACACTTATGATTTTCCATCAGAGCCTGTAGGCTGGATCTAGACAGCAGATGTGTTTGGTTGGGCCCCACGCAGGGTTAATTCAATAGTGAGAAGTGGAAAGGAGGGAGGGAGGGAGAGAATGTGTGTGTGTGTTTTAAATGTAATTGTCATTCCTTGAAAAATGAAGAGACTTCACTTTGAGTAATTTCTGGAAAAATCAGAACAATCTTACAAAAGTGGGCTGGCCCTGAGTAGTGGCACATTTGCCAGGCCCTGGCTGGGAACCCGTGGCATGGCCTTTACACTGGGCCTTGGAGACCTAGTTGCTGGGATGCTCTAGGATTAGCCAGGGGGCTCACCCCTGCCCCTGGCCCCTTCCTACCTTTGGGGCCCTGCCAGGGACTTGTAACCTATCTAAGTCTCAAATTTCTCATGGGAAAGATGGGGATAATAATACTTTTCTAGCTCAAAGGGCTGTTAGGGGCATCAGATAAACACGCAGGAGAGTGGAGGAAATCCAGAGAACACTCTGCTGCCTCCTGGGATCACAGCCCATGGGAAGTGCTCTGAGCACGGCAGGCCCTGGAGTTCTCCTCTCCACCTGGTGTGCCTGCTGAACTGCAAGGTTGGAAAGTAAAAAACTGCCTCTCCTCCTGTGGTCAGGCGACCTGTGTCTCCCCCCCACCGCCGCCCCGTCCAACATTCATAAGTGTTAAGTCCTCCCCCCTTCCCCCATAACTCAGAATGTGACTATATTTGGAGGTAGAGTCTTTTTTACTTCCTGCAGGCTCTTGGGGGGGGCCAGTTCTGTGGTGATGTCTAGATGTTGCTCCTGGGGGCTCCATCCAGAGGCAGCTGCTGCTTCTCTATTCCTTCTATTGATTATGCAAGCACCCAGTCCCCTGTATCGAAGCTCATTCTAACATCCCCAAGAGCGCTTTCGGTTTGCTATACCTGAACCCTGACTGACTCAGAATTGTTTAATCTGTTGTTTTAGAAAGGGTTTACAAAGATTAGCTAGGATTTCTATTTCCTTATCATCGCTGCCCAGCACACCAAACCCTAAGACGTGAAAAAGAGGGAGAGCCAAGACACAGAATTCTCCTCCCCAAATAGAGCTCGCAGGCAAGGAGGCCAAGGGTGGTTGAACCTGTGACGGGCTGGCTGCATGTCCTGCCCTGCTTCTGTCCAGTTCTGGGAACAAAGAGCAAAAAGAACACGTTGCTGGCCTAAGGGGATGGACAATAAGAGGGAGTGATGAGGAAAGGCTGCATGGAGCAGTGGCAAAAGTGGTTTGGGATGAGGGGGAGATAACAAAGCGATTGTGATACTCCTTTTCTAAGAGACACTTATGAAGGCTCAGGCTCAGCAGGATGAGAAAGAAAGGGAACAGCTGTCTCTCAAGACCTCAACAGAGCTCATCCTCTCAAAGTAGGTGTTTTTATACTTTTCTTTAAAGAGCAGGAAGCTGTGATCATTGGAACGCTCAGAACACTGACAAGGCTCATGCAAAGTATTTAACAAAAGGTCACCGATTGTGTTTTCCTAAGAAGAGCTAGAACCTGGAGATGTCACTGAGCAGTGCATTGCAATGGCTTTGCCTAGGGTGAGTGTTGCACAGAAACTCCAGGTCACTTCTTCTTGATCTATTGTTTTGGATAAGCTTCCACGATTATTGCATGGCCCTGTCCTCCAGCTGCACAGGCAACAACTGGACCATACTGGCCTTCTCCTTTCCTTAATCTGTTGGCAGCCCCCATGACCCGGGTTACATCCAGTGTTTTTGCGATGGTGATTAACATTCAGAAAACTATGGGGTGCTTAGTGTGTGCCAGGTAAGGAAACTCCAAATTTCATCCAGTCCTCTAAGAGGTAAATACGTTCATCATTTCTGTTTTCCAGATGAAGCCCAGAGAGATTAAACAAGCCTTGCCGAAGATTGCCTGGATTTACACAGCAGAGCTGGGACTCAGGGTCATCCCCTCTCCATTGCTATTCTGTACTAGATGCCTCTGCACAAGGGTACAAGGAAAGGATGAGGAGAAAGCAGGGCCGGGCGTCAGCCAGCAGCCCTGGATAAAAGAAGACAAGGCCTCCATTGGGGGCCGGATAGATGGTCTTCGCTTAGAAGACCTAAGCGAAGGAGAATTATTGGTTGCTCTTATTTAAGAGGCAGCCTGCCCCAGATTCCAGGTAGGGCTATTGCTAAAGGCACAGGATGGTCCCATCCTCCTCCTGGGCCCTAGTGAGGCTGGCAGGGAGCCATGAGAATGAACACATCCTGGGCCATAAATCCAGAGGAGAGAGCCGCAGAGCCTGAGCAGCTGGTTCCTAACTTCACTGTGTCTCTAGAACACCTGGGGTACTGGTTAAAACAAACAACCAAACAAAAAAACCTGATTCAGTATGTCTGGGGTAGGGTCCAAGCATCTGTATTGACGAGATTCCTAGGGGATTCCTAGGTATTTCTCAGGGCCTCCTGCGAAACACCTGTGACGCTTATCAGCATCTCTGCCTCTTGGTTCTACTCGTGTTTATTTCTGCCTGGATCTTAGGTCCATTTGAAAGAATGCCACTTCCTACCTATGCTTAACTTGGCAAAGCTCTGACCAAGCCCTGGAAAATTCGAACGCCTTCTCAACGACCTTGGCCTCCACGATGAACCCCCCCTCTTCAGTTTGCAATAGTTCTTATCCTCGAACATGCTTCTCTGTAACTCGAGTCTGCATTTGTTTTCCTCATAGCTCCTTCCTTCTGGAACGTGCCTCCTCCCTGGCTTCTGTGATGCTCAGCCCCCACTGTTCTTTCCCATCTGGGGCTATTCCTTTCTACAGCTCTCGATGCTGCTTCCAACTTGGTTTGCGCAGGGGGTCAGTCCTGGAGGCCTGGGGGAGCAGAGTGAATAAGAGCTTTCCCAGGCAGATACCGCTGAATCCTGGCTTCTCACTGTCTGCCTAAGTTGCTTCACTTCTCTGACCTGCAGTTCCCTCCTCTGTAAACTGGGAGGGGATAATAATAGTACCTCCTGAATAGGGCTGTACCAGGAGGAAATGAGAGAATATATGTAAATTGCTCAGCACCTGCCTCTCCCACACAGGCCCTCACAAATGGTACCTACTCTATCCTTAAGGACTTGAGCTAAGACCAGCTCACGTCGCATGTGTACGCAGCCTTGACCCTTAACCTTAATTCCAATATCTAAATAAAAGCCTATTTAGATTTATACTCCAGTGCTGTACAGTTGCTTCAAACACAAGACACCTAAAACCTAGTGCAACACTGCTACCAGCCCCAGCCCTTCTCATGTCCCCTTCTTAACGAGTGACACCACAGTTGTCCTGGTCACTGAGGCATCCTTTTGCCCCACCCCTCCTTCCAATTCCTAAAACCAAGCTCTGTCCAATAGAAATGTGAGCCACATACATGAGGTTAAAATTTCTAGCAGCTACATGAAGAAAAGAGAAAAAGAGTACAGGCATAATTAATATATTTTATATAGCTCGAGATGATCAAAATGAAAATGTAAATAGATAGAAAAAATTGAGATAGTTTATGTTTTTGGTATTTAGTTGTTTTGTTTTTTGTTTTTTGTCTTTTTCTTTTAGGGCTGCACCCATGGCATATGGAGGTTCCCAGGTTAGGGGTCCAATCAGATCTGTAGCCATCAGCCTCCACCACAGCCACAGCAATGCGGGCTCCAAGCCGTGTCTGCGACCTATACCACAGCTCATGGCAATGCCGGCTCCTTAACCCACTGAGAGTGGCCAGGGATCGAACCTGCATCCTCATGGATGCTAGTTGGATTCAACAGCCGCTGAGCCACGACAGGAACTCGGTACTTAATCTTTCAAATTCAGTGTGCATTTTACACTGAGAACGCATCTTAATTGGGACCAGCCACATGTCATAGTGCTCAATTGTCACAGTGACTGTGTCATTGGACAGTACAACCTTAGATGCTGGAATTTTCCAAATTCTCTTGATTCATTCTATAACACCCACCCCCCCCCCATTTGATTTTTCTCCATTTTCCAGTTTCCATCTTCCCTTAGCCTTGGCCCCCAGCACCACAAGTTAGGATTACTGTACCAGCCTTGTAACAGCACTCATATCTCTCATTTTTCTCCAATCCAGCCTGGGCACCATATGCTCAGATAAAGTACCATCTTTAGCTTATATCTCTCTGGCTCAAAAAAGTTCCAGGGATTGCCCAGTACCCCTAGGAAAAGTGCAAAGGGCTTGGATTTGCAGCCAAGATCCTCTCTAATATTTCTGCCCCACAATAAAAATCCTAATCCTAAAAGCAGCCTATTACTGCACAGAGCTTACTGTATGCCTATTTGCCAGGGACCATCAATACATTATCCTACTGCCTTCTCACAATCACCCTGTGAGAAAGTCTCTGTATTTTCATCTCCATTTTATAAATGAAGAAATGGAGGCACACAGAGGTTAAGTCGGTACCTAGTGTCAAAAAGCCAGCAAGCTGCTTGGCTGGGATTTGAGCCCAGGCGGTCTGCTTCCAGAGGTCCAGCTAGAACCTGCTATGTATACGGCTGCGGGGGCAGGGGGCTGTCACTCCATGCCATTCCTTGGCTTTGTAGGCTGTGTTTTCAAGTGCCATCTGCAAATCTCCACTCAAGTTCTGCCTGCTTCTCTTGACCTCTTTGAACTCACACTCCTTTTTGGTGAGGTCACATTTTAACTTCTTCCAGGAAGGTCTTCCTAATTACTTTTGCTTACGGCGATTAATTCTCTTTACGAATTCCTATTATATACTTAAAATTCAGGGGTTCAAGGACCCCTAAACGATGGCCCATGTGTGAGAGAGGGAGGCCAGTGGGACTGTAAGTGAATTCTCTAAAATTGTATCCAAAATTCAGTGTGTGCCTATGTTTATTTTTTCTGAAGTGAGCGATCATTACAAGGGGGGGGGGGTTCACAATACGATTTCAAAGCTTAATTGTATGTTATTTAATGCTTCTTGTTATGTAACTGACTTTGTGTGTGTGAACACTGTCTTCCCCCTAAGTGGTGGGGAGTTTAGCTCAATGACAATAGTATAGCAAGTACATTTATTCATTACTTAGTAGGTGCCAGCTACTATATCAAGTCTTCTCTACAGATGTCAGGTCACTTAATACTGTCTGCAGCTCTAAGAGGTTGGAATTTTTACACTGAGACTGATGCTCAGGAAGCTTACATAATTTGCCCAAGATCAGAAAGCTATAGAAAGTGGTAGAAAGAGGCTTTGCACCCAGATCTCTCCTACTTCAAAGCCACGCCCTTAACCAGGCAGGTGAGTTATCCATGCCATCTTCTCTCTCAGATTGACTAAGGCAGAGAATGGGTCCTCCATAAATACCTGGGTTAGATTAAGACATGCGACATAGCAACCAGTACAACACATCAGCCAGTGTGAACCTAGCACCCAGGGGTATTAATGTGCTCAGGGTTTGTTTTCTTAGAAACGGGATACACCCTGCTGGCTCCTTCCCACAGGTATCCTGAAAAATATTGCCTGTTCCAACGCAAAGGTAGTTTACCCACCTGCCTGGTTCCCTTCACAGCTCTGAGAAGCTGGGGTGGAGTCCCCGGGACTCCGATGCACTTGACTCGGGCCAGTTTCTGGGACTCTGAAGTTCACCTGCAGCATGGGCCAGCCACTTGTGTGATGCCCAGATTCTCGGGGCAGTACTGCTTTGCACCCCCAACTGTGCCCCACACAGGTTTGCAGCCACTGAAGGGGGCCATGGGAATAGCTCTCTGATGTGCACTGCAGAGGGGCAGGGCCCACCCCCACCCCTACCCCCACAAGGGTCCAGCCACGTGGAGGCCAGTGTTTACCATCAAGACCGAGAGTGACCTTGACAAACAAGTTTTACTCTCTTACCAGTCTAGCGAGACTGGCTGAGAGATGACTTGCTCATGTCTGCCTGGCTGGCTTAGGACAGCAGGATGTCCCATTTGTTAATCCATAAGTGAAAAAAACACATGAATGAATAAATTCCACAACCCCTTAGTATGGAGAACGAAGGCTAACATCAGCAGAGTGCTTTCTCTGTGCCGGGAACTGGGTGTTCAGGGCTTTATGTAAAGTTATTTACTGTTTACAACATCCCTGAAAGAAATGACTAAGCACACACAAGTGTGGCTATTTATATGTCTACCTCCAAAAATACAAATGGGAGCAAGTTACATGCACTGGTCTATACCCTGTTTTTTTTTTTTTCAAATTTGAACTAATGTTATATCTGGAGGTCATGGTGCAGGTGGCATTATTAACCCACTTTCCAGATGAGGAAATGGCCACTCTCCAGGGCTGCCATCAACCCCAGTGCTCCTAGATCACTGCATCTGCCTGCAGGTCCTACAGTGGGAGCTTGCAGGGGCGGGAGAGAGAAGACGTGGGAATGACCCGAGAGTCAGGAGACTGAGTTCCTGCCTTCAATGGGCTCACTGCTTTGGGGAGCAAAGGATGCTATATGACGTGAGGAAGCCCCCTGGAACAGTGCCCTTCCCCCTGCCCCCACCCCAGGCCAGTTTCTGAAGTCAGTAGGTCTGGGCTGGGGAGGGGGGGGGTGGAGAATTTGCATTTCTGAGGTATTCTGCTTGCTGATGCCTATTTTGCTGGCGTGGAGGCCACTGGTGGAGGAGCAATGACATAGGGGGCTTCCTTGCTGGCGTCACTCCCACACGCAGGCTCGTTCCCTTCCAGATGCTGAACACCTCAGGGTGCCATGAAACGGTCTCTTGGTTATGTTGTCACGTTGTTTGGAAATCATGCTCTCACTTCACAGAGCGTCGTTTGCTCCCCAAAGACACAGGCACTTCACCTTGAGCAAGTTATTTGCTGGGAAGGGACACAGGACCAATCTGTCTCAGGATGGAGGCAGAACACTCCAAATGCCCCTTCATCTCTTCCCTGTGGCGGGGTGGTCAATGGCCCTTCTGATACCTGAACCCAGAAGATGTGTGCCTTCTTTCCCATCTCTGTGACCTCCTGGGAGCCTTCCCCATCAGCCTTGCTGAGGGATCCGGAGGGACCCTCTCCGTCTCCCTCCCCAAGCTGTGCAGAGCTGGACGTGATCTGCAGTGAGTTCCCTTAGCCGGGCTATTGTCCACAACACAGCCACTCTACCCTCATTCCTGGTGGGCCGACAAAGCAGCAGAAGAGAGACAGTTAGGATTCTGGTCATAAAGGCCTGGCATCTGACTGACTTAAGCAGAGGGCATGCTTTCTAATATTGCCAAGCAGAGAGACGCTCACCCGCTTCTCCAGCGTGAATGCAACGAAACAATTCAAACACCTAATAGGAGAGTTGAAAGTGAGGCATCAGTCAACAGGAGAATGCTGTGGCATCCCCTTTTAGATTAAGAAGCAACCAGGTTGGCATTCCCGTCCTGGTGCAGAGGAAATGAATCTGACTAGGAACCACCAGGTTGTGGGTTCTATCCCTAGCCTCGCTCAGTGGGTTAAGGATCCGGTGTTGCCGTGAGCTGTGGTGTAGGTTGCAGATGCAGCTTGGATCTGGCATTGCTGTGGCTGTGGCACAGGCCAGCAGCTGTAGCTTCGATTTGACCCCTAGCCTGGGAACCTCCATATGCTGTGGGTGTGGCTCTAAAAAGGAAAAGGGGGGGGGGGGAGAAGCAACTAGGTCATCATTCTCCTGCCCTTTATTTATTTTTTTTTCTTTTTGCCATTTCTTGGGCTGCTCCCGAGGCACATGGAGGTTCCCAGGCTAGGGGTCGAATCGGAGCTGGAGCCACGGGCTACACCAGAGCCACAGCAAGGCAGGATCTGAGCCACGCCTGCAACCTACACCACAGGTCACGGCAATGATGGATCCTTAACCCACTGAGCAAGGCCAAGGATCGAACCCTCAACCTCATGGTTCCTAGTCGGATTCATTAACCACTGAGCCACAACGGGAACTCCATCATTCTCCTGCTTTGAACGCTGCCAGCTGCTTGAAGGCATAGGGGTAGGTTCAAGAGAGGGAAAGGCTGAGAAGGACCGAGAAGAGTGTGTGTGTGCAGCTCATTGACTTTCATGGTCTTACCAGCTGGGCTGGGCATCACCCATGAACAATGAATGTGGGCTCTTACACAGGTGATTAAAGGGCTTGTGACTCCAATAAGATGGACTAAGTCCTGAATATAAATAAGGAATATCAGTGGGCCAAGTGCAAGCATTAGGAGCTTAGAGAAGACTGTCAGTGAGGGCTTGAGCAAGCAGACCTGTGTGAAGCAATACTCAAGTGGATCAATCCCTGAAGGCTAAGAACTAGATGGGTGGTGGTGAAAGAGCAGGGAGGATTTCAGCATGGTTCCTGAAGGGAACAGGAAAGCGTGGATTAAAACTGACTCTGGGGAAGTTCCCATTGTGGCTCAGTGGTGACTAGTATCCATGAGGATGTGGGTTCAAATCCCTGGCCTCGCTTAGGGGGTTAAGGATCTGGTGCTGCCATAAGTGGCAGGAGGCTCCGATCCTGCGTTGCCACACCTGTGGTGTAGACCAGAGGCTGCAGCTCTGATTCCACCCCTAGCCTGGGAACCTCCATATGCTGAAAGTGTGGCCCCGAAAAAAAGCAAAAGAAATGAAAAGCTGACTCTGTTATGTGAAAATGGGAGCCACCAACGGTTTCTGAGCAGAATGACAGGCAAAGGGAGTGCTATTGGAAAACTTATATGGGTGGGACTACAAGTGGGTGGCAGAGAAAGACAAGTAGAATATTTCCATGGAAGGTCTAGGGGCAGGCAATATGGTATACAGATCACGTTTGGGATCAGAAGGAACGGGGCTCAAATCTGTGCTGAGCCACTTCCTATGTCAC
Organism: Phacochoerus africanus; assembly: GCF_016906955.1. NCBI lineage: Eukaryota > Metazoa > Chordata > Mammalia > Artiodactyla > Suidae > Phacochoerus > Phacochoerus africanus. The sequence continues at coordinate 144,452,442 of NC_062551.1, read as the reverse complement.
CTCAGTGAACCCCGAGGTTCTCTATCTGCAAAACGGGATCCCAAGCGTGCCTATCTCACTGGACTGTAATGGTGAAATGGAATCACAGAGAAAAGAGCCTGGCAAACATGGAAACCAGCCCCCTGTTATCGCTCAGCATCATCACTGCTCTTGAGAGTTAGAACATAAGGTCTTAAACAGATGGCGGCAACTGGAATGCAAAGGTGGATGCATGCGAGAGGACATGGAAGAATGAACAAGACTTCTTTCTTTGGGCTGAACAGGGACCAGGAGCTCAGAGGCGGCGGTGGAAATGCTAGACTTTGGAGGGAGAGCATGAAGAAAAGAGCAGGGCACACCCCTGGGCCTTTGCCATGTGTACAGGCGACAAGAAAGGCAGCTTCAAAGGAGCAGAGAAGGGGTGGGGTGACACGATCACAAAAGCTAGGGGAAGAGAGGCAGAAGGGCAAGTTAGTGCTGTATAAATACGTTTAGTTAGCTATAAATATCATTAAAATGTATTATACCTCCCCCAAACACACTGGAAGAATATATTCCACAATGTAGCTATTGCTAGGCGGTGAGAATTTTAGGGGATTTTCAGTGTTTTTAATGCACTCCTACAGTAAGGTTTGATTTATTTATTTTTTGCTCTTAACAGCTAATATGTGAACAGCACATACACTTGCCCAGCATTGTTCTGAGAGCTTTATAGATATTAACTTACTTCATCCTCAAAACAACGCTGTGAGGTTACTACTGTTTTCCCCAGGTTGGGATTAAAGGAACCGAGGGAGGCAGACGCGCGGAGCACGTGCAGCCAAGGTCAGAGCGAAGGTGAGCGGAGGAGCCAGCGTTGCAATGCTGATCCTGCAGCCTGGCTCCAGGGTCTGTGCGCTCAACCACATGTGATACTTTTATGACTAAAAAAAAAATCCCAGTAATTGCTATTCACAAAACCAGGAGGTGGAGCAGTTATTCGTCACTTTACAGGGGGTAAAGGAAGGAGAGAGCAAACAAAGCTTGTGGAACTCAGTGGGGAGTTCCCGGGGGCCCCTGAGCGAGGGGTTTCCACTGGGAAGGGAAGGGAGGTGGGAGTGTAAGGGACCAAGAGAGAACTACTAATTCAGGAACGTGGGTGGTGAGTGCAGGGGACTATTTCGAGACATGTGGCCGTGTGGTGAAGACAAGGAGCTGGATGGGAACTTTTAGGGGCAGGAGGATTGTTTGAAGAGACGGTTGGCAGCCCATATACTCAAACTGGAATGGTACAGAGAAGATTAGCATGGCCCCCTGCACAGGCATGACATGCAAATTCATGATGCGTTCCATACTTTTATGTACACCTGAGTCACTCTGCTGTTCAGCAGAAATGAATACAGCACTGTAAATCACCTACAATAAAAAAAAAAAAAAGAGAGAGAGAGAGAGAGAGGAGTTCCTGCTATGGCGCAATGGGATCTGCGGTGTCTTGGGAGCGCTGGGAAGCATGTTGGCTCCCTGGCCAGGCACAGTGGGTTAAGGATCTGGCATTGCCCCAGCTGCAGCTTAGGTTGCAACTGGGGTTTGAATCTAATCCCTGGCGAGGCAGCTCCATATGCCCATGAGGCGGCCAGAAAAGAAAGAGAAAGAGAGAGATGGTTGTCATGTGAGGTTCTTCTAAAGCAGAGGAGGAGCTCTGAGCAGCTAGGGAGAGAGGGATGATGCCAGAGGTTGCTGCTGAGAAAGCCAGAGAGCAGGGGCACCAACAGAGTTGGGAGTGAGGAGCATGAGGGGCTAAGAGAAGAGGGAGAGGTGGAGGTGAAAAGCAGGCGAGCGGGGCACCAGGAAGCTCAGGCTGAAAGCCTGCTCCCAGATGAGGCAAACCAACTAGCAATGATGCAGCAACAACATGGGCGAATCCCTCTGACATCACGCTGGGCAAAGGGGGCCCGTCACAAAAGAGCACATACGAATTCCATTTACATACAGTTCAAAGCAAAGCCAATCTATGGTGACAGAAACTACGTGAGCGGGGAGAGTGGGTGGGGAGGAGACAGAGCAAGACTGGCCATAAGGGATGCTAACGGTTAAAGTTGGGTGGCAGGTACCCTGAATGCATCCTGCTTTTGCCCATGTTTGAAAATTTCAGGGATACACAGTTCGTAAAGTTCTGTGATCCTAAACACGTCCTAACCTCTAACATGATAATGAGCACCAGTGATTAAGATGGGCTGTGTCATTAAAGAGTGGAAGATGCGTTCATTACCATCTACCATTTCCTCTTTCAGCTCACTATCTAGCAAGGATGTGCAGGGGAGGGAACTGCCTTTTGAGGAGGCAGAGGGGATGAAAACAGCCTTGATCTGGGCCCTCTGCCCATTTTACACAGCGCTCAGGCCCTGGGTCACAGATGCCAAAGGAGAACTTGCCAGGCAGCCTCGCCCCCTTCGTGCGTGCATTTGCTGACAAAACACAAAAGGCCCAACACGGGTGCCGATACCCAGAACTTGTATGGGCTACCAACTACATAATAGGATACTTAATTTTTCTTTCTTCCTTCACCTTACCTTATCCCATGACACTATAGCAAGAAAACATGCCTGACCGGCTTCCACACATGTCCAGACTTGATAAGTGCTTTGGGGAAAAGTAGTGTCTATGGAATTCCTGGAGTGACTAGCAAATGAATACTCGGTGCTAGCCCTCACAGGTCAAGTACTTGTTTTGAGCCTCACGGTACTTAAAAGTGTACATATTTTCAAAGAGAAAGGACTGGAAAGAGTGGTGTCCCCCAGGAGGCTTCTTATAGTTCTCATTCTCCATATAAATGAAGTAGAACGCTCCCTTTCCAAGCAAAGCTGTTGATTCACTCCTTTTCCAAAAATTGTTACTGAAGAGAAAACACAGGACAGGAAACCAAGCCGAGTCATTTAAGGTCGAAACCTCATTGGCGACACCAAGGCAACATAAATAATTTGGCACCCCAAAGGCACATTTTGACTGCAGTGTTGTCAAATTTCACAATGCCTCCATTCATCGTAAGAGGTGATATAAAGTTCCTCAGAAATATGCACTAATTCAAATCCATTAAAATGTTTCTTTCAATGAGACATAGAACTTTTGAGAAACGGGGCTGCATCAAGCAAAACATACATCGGGGCAGAAGAACACTTTAAAGCAACTGGAAAGATGACACCAGTTTAAATATGCAGTGTGTAACTACCAACAACTTGCTCATTAAGGTTTGTTCTCATAAATGCGAGAATTTCACAAAACAAGATCATCAAATGGAATGCATTGGGAAAGGATGCTGCCTGTAAGCCCTGAAAAGGAATTTCTATGGCTACTCTCAGCCCCAGATGTTCCAGGCCAGAACTATTTCAACTATTCTGCTCCTCTTGGTGTATTGGTAACTTACCAGACCACACGTCCCCAGAGCTGGCTTTACAACCAGGCTCATTGTACTTCTCACAAACACTAGCCTCCACTTCCCTCATCAGAATCCTCCTTTAGGTCTGATTCTCTATCTGATGGTTGGTCCCTTGAGGCCAGCCAGCCTGTACGCATGACTGAGTTCTTTACTTCTTCCATGTTCAATACACACAACATAAATACACACCGATGTTATGAGGCACACGGGTGGCTTTGGCAGGAAGGGATGGCCTTGCAATTTTTCCTCTCTGTACTTCAGGAAATAGAAGGGATAATATACTCCTGGTTCTGGACATAGAGCAGGAACTCAATAAATATTTCATCCAATGAAATTTGACACAGGGATCTGTGCAGTATTTTAGGTGAGGGATAATATGGGCTTGACTCCCATGGACAAAAATCAGAATTTCCAAAACAAACAGGGATCAGGTCACATTACAAAAGGATTCCCTCAAATGATACTTTCCCAGATGCATGATCCACTGAACGAAGAGGTCCAGTGAGAGGAACTCACTGTTTAGCTGAGTCTGACTATATTTCAATGAGGAAGCATAATGACTATCTCACAAGCATAACATTTGCTACAACTCCTCTTGTGTCTTGAGCACAGTTCCACTTGAGTTTCCAAAGTGTACACTGGGTGCATACACTTTTCTCATCCCTGTACTTATGAAAGTGAGGGTGACGCAGAGGTTGGTTTTAGGCAGCTCCTTATCCGGCCTCGAGCCTCAGGGGCACTTTTCCCCTTGTATGTAAGGATGAACACGTGAAAGCACAATTCTGATGCTGCGAGTTCTCCAAAGAAAGAACCACCCCCAGAGGCCTCCATCGCTCAAGTCTGCCAGTGCAGGTCAGGGGCTTAAAGCGGAGGGAAGGGGGCTGCCTCCCGAGGGGAATTCGTCCTATGAGTAGCACTGGAAGTAACACACACGTCCCAGCAAAGGCTAACACCACGACAACAATATTGGTGTGCTTTATTTATTCGTGCATTTAATGATTAAGTGAAGGATTTCTAATGCTTAATGAGTTCAGCGGTTAAAATCTTAAGAGAGATCATATGAAATCAGCCTTTAGTTGTCTATGACCAAAAATGAGTTTCAGAAAGTTGAAGTAGACTCCATCAAAAGTTTGTCCTTGGCGTATTTTCAGAAGTGCCTGAAATTCTCTGGAACACTTTTGTGCACAAAAGAAGTCAAAATAAATGACATGTGTTCAGATTACAGACAGAAATGATGAGACTGATTTTAGTCGACTAAGTAAATAAATACATCCAAGTCTTATAAACAGCCGTTACCTGGCAGTGTCAACATTTATAAATTAACAGACCCAGAGATCATATGACTGTGGGATGCGCAAGACTTCCTTTACAAATGAAAACCATCCCCAGCTAAATTCTTGGGAAAAACCCTTAAGTGTCGCATAGCGATGCTGCCATATCTTTGTATGTCACTTCCACCTTGATCCAAAGTTAAAATCTGGTCTTCTATTTCTTTTTCTTTTGGAGGAACCTCCAATCTGTACCAATTTATATTCCCACCAGTGGTGCACAAAAGCCCCCCCCCCCCTTTTTTGGTCTTTTTGCCTTTTCTAGGGCCCCTCCACGGCATATGGAGATTTCAGGCTAGGGGTCTAATCAGAGCCATAGCCGCCAGCCTTCGCCACAGCCACAGCAACTCGGGATCCGAGACACATCTGCAACCTACACCACAGCTCACAGCAATGCCGGATCCTTAACCCACTGAGCAAGGCCAGGGATTGAACCCGCAACCTCATGGTTCTTAGTTGGATTTGTTAACCACTGCGCCATGACGGGAACTCCAGGTCTTCTATTTCTAATGTGGTTAAGTCTGGTGTAATAATAATGCTACCGGAAGACTGAACTTTACGAAGTGCTTTCTCATACACCACTGCCTTCCAGATCGGGTCCCCGAAATACTTTTAACTGCTACTTATGGATGTGTGTGAAGGTTATGTGATCAATAGGTAAGATATTTTGCAGGTAACTGGAAAATTATCAGAATCCTTTGCCTCACAAGATGTCTATTTCTTGATAGCCTATCTGGTGCTTTCCCTCTTAACATTTAGTCTAACGTTAATTTTTAATAACTCCATATGCTTCTGAAATAGAGGAGAGTGTCGGTTTTTTCCTCCCTTAAATAGGATATGTTTAAAGACATTTTCTTAGAAGCAGATTATACCTGCGTTAAGAGGTCGTGAGGAGTGAAAGCGAAACCAGCAAGTGACTAGAAGCTGGATCCCTAACAGGGTTGCTTTCAGAATCACTTGGGAGGGGGCAGTTCTTTCCAAGCACCCAGGTCCAAACCTCACTCCCAAACATCCAGGATCAGCATCAGAATGTCAGGCGAAGTCCTGGGCAAAGTACATTGGATCTGGACATACATTGGGGCGATAGAGCCACGGGGACGAGATCACAGAGGGGCTGTGCAGTCCAACACCTGGCGCTCCCTGACCTCTCTGCCAAGCTGGGGGCCTTGGGCAAGTCACTTCCCCTTTCTGGGTCTCAGCTTCCTCATCCTTGACAAAGGACGACAACATGAGAGCTCTGCACCTCTTCTCTGCTTCTCTCAGAGCCGTCCTCTCTTGCCAGCTCTTCACAGCTACTCAGATCACTGGGTTAAGCGCTGAATATTTATAACTCTTATAACGATCAAGGCAGGGACTGCAAACTAGAGTTAACTGTGTAGGGGACACAAGCAGGTGCATCCAGCGCCCTGAAAGAATTATGCACGTGGTTGGGGGAAGGGGGAGGCAGAGCGTTGCTTCTGAAGCCCCAGAAGACTTTACAAGTGGGGAGCAGCCCAAATAGGAGAGGGGTTGGGCAGGGGAGCCTTCCTTACCAAGTGGGTCCTAAAGCAAGCACATGGCACAGAACAGACTGCTATGGGTGTTGTCAAACGGAGCAGTGCACAGTAAGCTCTCTTTTAGCCAGAACGTGCTGGGAAAGGGCATCAGAGCAAGCTGAAATTTCTGTTTGAGTCCCCGCCCCCGGCAAGAGCACGCTGCTGCCAATTCTCAATGATAACTGTGCCGTACACACGTAGCCCTGAACATAACCGATGGTTAAGAAGGCACTTCCGTGAAATGTCATGATTCCAGATAAAGCTGAAGAACTCCTGGAACAAGTCCGTGTTTTGGCACTGACACTGCTGGACTGTCCCACCCTCCTGACTCTGCCTTTGGTCTCAGAGCCCCGACCCCCGCCCCAGCCCCCGGACACGTTTTCATGCCTCTGACTGTCCTGCTCTGCCTCCTGGCTGGACCCTCTCTGCATCCTCCAAGCTCAACTCTCCTTGGAGACAAGGCCTACATGCTTGTTTTCCCTCTCTCTGTCCTCTCTCCTTCCATCCACCTCCAAGTGCTTGCAGAGTACTCTTTTTTTTTTTTTAATTTTGTTTTCTTTTTAGGGCCATACCTGCAGCATATGGAAATTCCCAGGCTAGGGGTCAAAGCCAAAATGCAGCTGCCAGCCTACACCACAGCCATAGCAAGGCCAGATCCGAGCTGCATCTTCAACCTGCACCTCAGCTCGAGGCAACGCGGGATCCTCAACCCTCTGAGCAAGGCCAGGGATCAAACTGGAAACCTTATGGATATTAGTTGGGTTCTTAACCCGTTGAGCCACAATAGGAACTCCTTGCAGGGGACGCTTACATCTGTGCCTGGGCCTGCAGCTGTCTGTGGGACCCCCTCATCCACGAAGCCTGCCTGCTCCTTAAACTTGGCCCAGGAGGCCCTTCTCTGGACTTGGCTTCTCAAGCTCTCTGCTAATAAAGCAGCCTTCATTATGGCTGCCTAGATGCAAAGCTTTAGTCCTGTTTCTGAGACCACCTCCTTGCTCCCTGACATCCAAAGAGGTGACCAGTCCTACAGCTGTATTTGCCCACCTGCACCTTCCCATCTGGTGCTGCTGCTGTCAACCCCTAGGCCCTCCCCTGATAGGCCTTTGGAGATAACTTCAACTGCCCTGGTTTTCTTGGTTTCCCTGAGCTCTCCCTCAACAGCTGTCAACTTGTCAGCCTACTGGCCATGGACCAGTAATCCTAGATAATGGCAAAAGCTAATTAAACAGATATGAGCATGCCGGCTCTACTGGAGGGGGCGCTGGGAAGGAGCCCAGGTACTGCCACTCGTGCAGCCTCCCTCCTCTCTCCCCAGGGGCAGCCCCTAAGGGGCCCCTGCAGATTCCCAGAGCTCCTGGAAAACACAGTTTGAAACCCTGGCTCCAAGCCCTCAGATACCACTGCCAGATAAATCTGTCTAAAAATTCAGCTCTAATCTTTTTAAAAATATTTATTTGTTTATTTTTAGGGCTGCACCTGCGGCATATGGAAGGTCCCAGGCTAGGGGTCGAATTGGAGCTGTAGCTGGTGGCCTATGCCACAGCCACAGTAACACCAGATCAGAGCCACATCTGTGACCCACCCCTCATCTGTGATCCAGCTCATGGCAACACTGGATCCTTAACTCACTGAGCGAGGCCAGGGATTGCTCATGGATACTAGTCCTCGTGGATCCTAGTTGGGTTTGTTACCACTGAGCCTCAGTGGGAACGCTTTCAGCTCTAATCTTACAATGCCCCTCAAGAATCGTCAACCGGGCAAGGAAAATACAAAATACAGCAATATTCACATGGGCAGAATAGCTACATATTGCCATTCTGGCTCCAGATGTGTGCCCAACAGAAATGTGTATACATATCCACTGAAAGAAATGCGCTCGAATGCTCACAGCAGCCCCCAAATGGAAACTGCCCAAATGACCCAAGCAGGAGATTAACAACTCACTCAGTGGAATATTCCATAGCAAATGACAAAGCTTCAAATACATGCAACTATGTGGATGAATCTCACAAATAGAATGTGGAGTGAAAGAAGCCAGTCACAAAGAGTAAAAAGAAGTTCGTACCACGGGAGTCCATTAAGCATAAAAAGAGGTGAAACTTATCCATGCTGTCAGATGCCAGCCTTGTGGTTACGCTCGAAGGGAAGGTGGCAAAGGGGACACGAGGGGACTTGTACAAGTGCTGGCTACTCGTGTGTGTTTAGCTTGTGAAAAAAAATCATTATAGTTAGGATTTGGGTAAGTGGCTGCAAAATATTTACCTCAAAAGAAAGCTGAAAAACAAACCGACTGCTCCTGATTACCTGTTGAAGTAAATACAACGCTCACTGTGATCCAGAAACTCTTCACAACATGGCTGTCATCTTCCTTCCTAGTCCATTGTTTTTTGTTTTTTGGCTTTGGGGTTTCTTTACCCCTAAGGGGTCCAAGGATCCTCTGTGAAATGCTGTGGGTATGTGCACTTTCTGGGGAGAGGGTCCGGTGCATTAATCAAAGGGAGCCCACGATGCAAAAGAGGTAGAGAGAAGTCACCTGACGTGCAGCTCCTCAAATGGTCCCTGGACTTGAACTCTGATTTGCTCTGTTATCTTCCCTCCAAAAGCCCTGGGTCTTCCCAGGCCCCCTATTGAGACCTCCCCTCCCCTCTTCCGCATCCTGTCAGGTTACCTCTACCATGAATCTCTGCTGATCCTCCAACCAAAAGCTGCCCCCAACTCCCTCCCACAGCTGTTTATCAGGGGGCTGCTCTGACGCTTTGGTAGGTGCTGAGCATGTGCAAATAAACAAACCCTCAAGGAGGTTTCGATTGATCCAGCAGAGGGAAGGATGTATCCACAAATAACCTGAAGCAGACAAGCTGTGTTAAGAGAGTCACAGAGGTCAGTGCAAGGGGCGTGCACAAGAAGGAGTGACTCCTGCTGGCTGGGGGCAATCTGGGCAGACTTTATGGGGGAGGTGGCCACACTGCAGGCTTTAGAGCTGGGAGGGGAAAGCATATCAAGCAGAGGGGCAAAGTCCAGGGCTTGCTGTGAAATCCCCAGGGCTGTCAGGGGTTGGGGGGGGGGCGGGGGAGGCAGGCAGCAGTTAGGTTCACCAGGGCAGAGACACCATGAAGAAGAGCGGGAAGAGGTGTGGAAAAGAATCAAAGGTTGGCTGCCAGGCTCAGGAGGTTGGATTTTATGCTATAAGCAACTGAGAGCCACTGCAAAACTTTAAGCAGGGAATGATATGGTCAGAGATGTGCCTCCTTGGGACGTCGGATGGATGGAGATGCTCTGCTCCTCCGATGAGTGTCTAAAACACACGGTCCTGCCTCTCTGGTGCTTGGCTGCCTCTGGCGTTGTAATGCGGTTTTCTGTGTGCTTAGCCTGTGCTCCCCACCCCCACCGGACTTAGGCTAACGAAAGACAGGAATGGGTTTAGCGCAGGTGCACTGCCTTACACACGGGAGGCACGCAATAAATACCGACTTAACAAATGAACGTGCAACGTCTCCTTAAAATGAGTTGTGAGTGAATGAGCAAAGAGGGTGGGAAGGTGGGACCGAAAAAAATCCCACTGGGCGTAGCATCAACGATCTGGACAAGTTCAGGGGCTCCATTCAAACGTAAGATTCTATGTCTTTGCCTAGGTGGTCACTGTATTGAACGGCTACATCTGAAGGGAAAAACTAATTGCAAAGGAGAAGGTTTAAAGCTCCTTAAGGCCCTAGAGGAAGGACAGGCGGTCTCCCGCCCTGCGACCTTCTTCCACGCACACTGACAATCAGCTGGGGGTGCCCTCAGAATAAAGGGACTATTTTGTTTCAGGAGAGTCCAGTTAAATGCTTAGCACCTAGAACATGGAACCCAAGAGGCAGGGCTCACCTTGGGCCCTATTCCCCGACTTCCAGTGGGATCTAGGAGGGTGGGAAAGAGAGAGACTGTTCAATGGCTCAGGCCCTCCTGTTTCTTATCTGCAAAGAGGGGATTCCTAGGACGGCAGGTACCTTGAATGCTGCAAAGAAAGGGGGCTCTACCTTCAAATCAAAGCAGAAAGTAAACGCTGGGCTGGGAGAGAAATTGGTTCTGGCACTGCCTCCCGCCCTCCCCCCACCCCCCACCTCCATGCAGTCCCACCGAAGGGGCCAGTTTTTCTTTTCACACCACTGTCACCACCTTTTACCTCGTGGAGCTCTTTCACTTCCATTCTCACACCTCACGATGGCCCTGTAACTCAATTACTCTGTACGTCTAAGTGTCTGAGAAAACGGAGGCAGAAGGAAATGTGATGGCTTGCTCAAGGCCCCTCTGAATGGGGAAGGAACCCCCCTATTCCTGACACTGAGACAAGGCTCTCCCCACCCCCCCTCTGGGATTTCTTCTGCTCCCAAGTCTGGGGGAGGCACTTTCAAGGGGAGTGAGGATTCTGCAGAGGTGACCCAGTGGTAACCACAGCCCTCCTGGCAGCTGTGCCCACTTGTATTTGAGCTTGGGGTGGGCCCCTCTGTTGGGTCAGGGCCTGGGTGGTTCACATGCTTTATTATGGCCAAGGGCAATACAGGGGGAGCTGAACCTCTGGGGACCTGAGCAGCCTGGGTGGCTTACCGGAAGGAAGGCGTGAGAAAGGAAAAGCAAAACTTAGCACCACTTGTAACTGCGCCGGCTTCAAAGCCACCCACTGCACAGCTGAGTGGAGCCTGCACTGTGCTGACTCGGACTGGAATTGGCCCATTTTTCTGGTCTGGTCTGGGTTTCCTTCCTTCTCACTGCAAAGCCTCCCAGCCCAGGCAGGCAACACCCATTATTAGCCACTACTATTTAGTTTAGTCCTATTTTTGGAACTAGCTTGGGGGGTTTCCCTTCTTTATAACTGTCTTCTTTTTTTTAAACAACAAAAGGAATATACTGAAAAATCCAACCTTTGAATAAGCATGCGAATAAAATAAAAAGTTACAACTCTTTCCTTCTGATTTCACTCCAAAGTGGTACCTACTGTCCCCAGTCTTTTTCCTTTCTTCCACACCTTCTTCCGGCTTCCCAAACACACGTACACATATACATGATTTTCCAAAACAAAAGGGGCCGTATTTACATAACAGTTCTGCACATTTCATTTTTCACTCAATAATAATAAATATTTCAGGGGCAGCCAGCCTTGCTCATACACAGGGTTGGTCCATTTTTCTAATTTGAATTTCTCATTTTGAGACATTTAAAATTTAGAAAAAAAAAATCACAAAGGGCAACACACATATCCAACACTCATTTTAAAAATTAGTAAATTCCTGTTAATTACGCTCCTTCTCCCCAGGGGACGTCTCTCTACTCGCCCAGGGAGTCAGTGCCTAGCCAGCTTTGGAACTTGCGGGGAGGGGAAGAAGAGAGCCCCACCAAGCACTATCTGCCTCCTGCAGGACTTCGCATGAGGTAGCTCTTGCTGGCTGGGTGCTGGAGACACCTGCACCCAGAAGCCGAGCCTGTAGAACTTCATCCAGCGTCAGCTTCCCTTGGAGGAGCTGCTCTGGTTAGGGGCAGGTAACAACGGGAGCAGCAAGTTCAAGAGAAAGTGCAATGCTTTGCAACCGTTTCTTTCTCCTTCGGGAAATCCAGGACCCTACAGGGGCAAGGGCAGCTGCTTTGTTTAAACACAGGGAACTTGAGTTGCTTGCTCACCAGCGCATTCTCTCTGCAGATTCTGCCTGGGCCACCCACAAGCGTGTGGCTAACGCCGATAGCTATCCCCTGTCCCAGCAAGCGTGCCTGCTAATCCTGACTCAAGGGCAGAGACCCGAGCTCAGCTCTGAGCTGCTATCTGGACCAACCAGATGGTGAGAGGCAGAGAGAATCCCAGCTAGAGAGAGCACCAAGGGAAAGGGACAGGGAGGGCTTCGCCTGTCCTGTGTTTTCTGAATACCATGAAATAGCATTTTGGTTGCGACCAGACCCTATAGGTAGCAAATGTTTTGATTTGTTCTGCTACATTTATTTTTTTTTTTTAATTAAAAATTTTTCCCCTTTCTTTTTAGAGCCACACTTGTTCTGCTACATTTAGAACATGGAGTACTTCTCTCTGGGCACAATATCTCCTAGGTCCTTTAGCCCTCGCCATCAGCCTGTGACAGAGCGCTATTATACTTCACCATCATACAGATGGGGAAAGCGAGGCAGAGGAAGCTGTGTAACTTCACCTGTGTAATAGCAGATATAGGATTTGAACCCAGGTTCTTTGGCTCTAAAGCCCACGCAACATATCAGCTGGCTACACGCCTTCGCATGACTGGTGATGGTGTTTCTCAAAATATATTACAACTTAATAGGTATACACGGACATAAGGGTCCATGTCACATCAATTTTGGAAAGCCCTAGTTCAAAGAAAGACAAGTGAGCTTCTTTCATGCAGGAAGGACTTCTCAGGGTCTTTCCACACGAAGATGCCTTTGTGATCTGTAAGAGGCATGTGGTTTGCAGCACCAATTATTTGAACACAGACACGTTTTCCTAGGAACAGCTCATGCGATCAGTGTTCTGCTGACCACACTTTTAGTAAATGCTGGCAAAGAGAGTGATTAGGAACAGGGATTAAATTCTGATGCTCGCCATTCAATTAATTTTGTGACTTTGGAGATTGCTTAACCTAAGCCTCAGTCCTTTTATCTGCGAAATAGGAATAACCAGAGCCCCTATGCCTCCTGGGGCTTCTGTGAGAATTAAATGCACATGTGCAGTTTTTAAACGGGTGTCTGGTTCTAAGCATTCAATACACAGGAGTTATTAAATTATTTTAATGAATCATTTAAGAACAAGGGGATTATGAGGAATCCACTAAAAGAAGCAGAGAATCCCTCCCATATTGTAAATTCTCAGTTGATCTTCACAAACAACAGTTCCTGGCAGAAAAACGTGAAAAATGTTTATGCACGAGAAAATCCTAAAAAACCATGGCATGCCTTAGGATGCCGAGAAGAGAAACAAGGGAAAATATTTAAATAAAAACAAAATAAAACCCGAAAAACAAACAAAGCCTCAGACAGAAAGTTTCTTTGGCAAACAGGGTTCTCTGATACCGTCACAGACGCTGACCAAGAAGGACACGGGCCAATTTCCTGAGGACCAAACCAAGCTGAGCCCTGTCCTTCAAGGGATTGGAGGGTGGGGTTGAGGGTGGGGGAGGAGGGGGGTACAGAGCAAGGTGATAGACCCACTGCACTCAGGAAAAGGAGGGAGATATATGCGGATTTTGGTGGGGGGCGCGCGGGGCGGGGGGGTGCCGCGGGGGCAGTGGTGGTGGTGACTTCTCATAACTGAACTGAAAATGGCTTGGCATCGACAGGAGGTCTTCCTGTTCCCGTTTCATGGGGTGACTCATGCATCTGCCATTTCTCTTGCAGCCACTGTGGGAGAACTCTGTGCAGGAACTCTGACTCCACAAAAGGCACCCTCCTCGCTGCCTGATACGGCAACCCCCGCTTCCCCTCCAGAACACCCCCTTCCCCTCCTTCTGGCCATGCCTGCCAATCACGTGACAGTGGACGAGAACCAAGCCGAAGTCCCCACACCCCTCCCCCAAAACTCCCCCCTCCCCGGCCCCTCCTCGGTCAGGCTGCAGAAAGCTGCAACTCCCTGGAGGCAAAAGTGGAAGCCAGGGCACCTGGAGCCACTGCGCTCCGTGGGCCGGCGCGCCTCTGAACCCCGGACCTGCTTGCTTCCTGTTGTGCAACAATGTAAATGCGCCTGTGCTCAGGCCAGGGCCAGCTGCGCCGGGTGGCAGGGACGTGTGAGTAATGGAGCCACCGGGGCAGCCTCTGAGTGGAACCCACCGGAACAGGCCACAGGATAAGACTGTGGTGCCAGCCCTGGGGGGCCGGGGCCCTCGACCCGGCACCTCCTCTACCAGGGAAACTGTCCAGGCGGTATGGACGGGCCAGCACAGCCTGGGGAGGTCAGGAGCCAGGAACATCAGGAGACGGTGACTGAGTGGGAGGCAGATGAAAACCTAAGGGACTGGACTGCAGGCTAAACTCAGGAGGGTTTCTCTGGGTCACTGCTAAGCGGTCTCAGTTTCCTCATGGGTAAGATGAGAGGGGCTCCTCTCCCCAGGGCCCTGTCTGTGCAGGCATCACCGGGTGTGCTTTTTAATATCCTCATTAGAAAGGAAGGGTCTCCCTCCCCATTTTGCAGACGTGTAAACAGAGGCTTGGAGGAGTGACTTAGCTTGGCCAATACAGTCTGTAGGTCTGTACAAGTAAATGAGATGTGGAGCTGGGACTGGAACAAATAATTATGAATATTCCGATGTGTCCCCTCTCAAAGTTCTACATGGGCTTCTAAGCTTCCTGAAGAGGATGTCTGCAGCTCACCATCAAGTTTTAATTTTTTGGCATGAGAATTTCTCACTTGGTAAATGATCTACTGCAAATTACACATTTTACTTTCGGCAACCCTTCTTGGACTACTTATTCTTTTTGCATTGCCAGAAGGAAGGTGCTAAGGGAATTGTAAATGAATTTTGAAGTTAGCTAAAGCACAGTCTAATTGTAATTCTCATATTAAATTGCTTGCAAAATAAATCACTAAAATAATTCTATGGCCAAAAATAAATGAGTTCTGTTCTAAGGTGATTCCTTGGTTATTGGTCTGAGGAAAAGTTGGTGCTAAAAGTCAGGACAGGTATATGGGTGGTGGAAGGAGCTTTGGGCTGAGGTTAAGGAGATCTAGGGGCCCACTGGCACCCAGTCATTAATTAGTTGTGCCACTTATGCAAGTTACTTAATCCCATTCCCTCTCCTTTCTGTATCAGTAAAACAAAGGGCTTGGATTAGTCCCATGTTTCCCTCCCATTTAAACGTGAAGACTCCTTTTAATGTACACTCACTCACTATAAACTCTCCCCTCCAAAGACACTTGGTGAGAATAGGTTGTTCTCAGGAGTTCCCGTCGTGCCTCAGTGGTTAAAGAACCCGACTAGCATCCATGAGGATGCGGGTTCAATCCCTGGCTTTGCTCAGTGGGTTATGGATCTGGCGTTGCTGTGAGCTCTGGTGTAGGCTGCAGACGTGGTTCAGATCCCACGTTGCTGTGGTTCTGGGGTAGGCGGGAGGTTGCAGCTCCAATTTGACCCCTAGCCTGGGAACCTCCATATGCTGCTGGTGGGGCCCTAAAAGACAAAAAGACAAAAAAAAAAAAAAAAGGTTGTTTTCAATTTTACTAATTGCCACATCTCCATAAACTTGAATAAGGGTAGTGCACTAAGGGTCAAGGCATTATTTACTCAGTGTGTGGTCAACGTGCGGCCTCTCTGCACTCTCTTGCCCTTGGCAATAAACCTTCTACTCTCCTTACTATTACCGTCTCTGCACAAATTTTGAACTTTTGCATTAAATGGCCTCAAAGGTTCCCTTCAGTGTCAAGCTCTGATTTTTATCATATGTTAATTATTTCTTTCTATTTTTGGTTTGGAACAATAAAGCAAAATTTCAGTTACTGCTTTTGTTTTGCACGAAACCGCATTCACCATGTAATAGTTTAATTGCTACAGGTTAATGTATTTGTCAGACACAAACTCAATGCTGGTGCTGGGCCTACAGAGGTGAAACAAAATAGACACAGTCTCTGTGTGTCTCTGTCAGAGTTTGGGTCTCTGTCAGGTTTTCCTCAAGATCCTGCGCCCCCCCTTCTGTTTATGTCCAGCTTCCACCTCCCCCTGGACATCTGGCTTCTAAGAGCCACTTGCCTACTCAACATCTGCGCTTAGATATTGAACATGCATTTCAAGCTTAACATGTGCAAAGCAACCTTCAAATTCCACCCTCTCTGCTTGCCAAAATCCATCCTTTCTTCATGTTTGCCACCTCTGAAATGGAAACATCATTCATTCAAATGCTCAGGCCCTAAATACCTGGAGCATCCTTGGCTCCTTTCTTCCTCCATTACTCAGCAGGAAATCCTGGAGAGAGCTCTGCTGCACCTACCTACAGAAACACATTCCGAGCCCAGTGGCTTCTTATCACCTCCATGCTCCCGGCATGGTCCAGGCCATCCGCATCATCTCTCTCCCAGACTCCTGAGACGGCTTGTTAGTTGTCCTTCCCTATTACTTTTTTGCTACCCTCCTGTTTATTTTACAATCAGCAGCTGGAGTGAAGCTTCCTAAGTTTAATCTGATCACATTGTTCTTTTTGCTCAAAACCCTTTAGTGGCTTTCCACCATTCCTGGAATAATTCCAGGATCTTAGCTTGGTTTATGAGACCCTAGACCTGGCCCCTGGCTACAATTCTAGTTTTCTCTCCCGATTCTTAAGGTCTACTTGCTTTTCTATAAACATGTCTGGGCTGCTCCTGCCTCAGGACCTTAGCACTTGCTATTCCCCCTACCTGGAATGCTCTTCCTTTAGATACTGTGCACAGGTTATTCTTTGCTTCTTCAGGGTTCTGCTCACATCACTTTCTCAAGAAGGCACTCTTTGACCACAATGCCTGAAAGAGCCACCCCCCTACCATACCTGTAATTTTCTTTCCCCTTATTCTGTTTTTTTTTTTTTTTTGTCTTTTTAGGGCTGTACCCATGGCATATGGAGGTTCCCAGGCTAATTGGAGCTGTAGCCACCGGCCTACACCACAGTCACAGCAATGCCAGATCCAAGCCGCATCTGCGACCTACACCATAGCTCACAGCAATGCTGGATGCTTAACCCACTGATCGAGGCCAGGGATCAAACTTGCGTCCTCATGGATACTAGTCAGATTCTTTCCACTGAGCCAGGACGGGAACTCTCCCCTTATTCTGTTTTATTTTCTTCTGAAATTGGATCACTTTCTGACATTGCATACTACATATGTTTGGTCTGCCTTTGCCCCTAGAATCTGAGTTCTATAAGGACAAAGTCTGTCTTTTTATTTTATCTTATCTTTTTGGTCACCCTGTGGCATACGGAGTCCCCAGGCCAGGGATCAGGTCTGAGCCACAGCTGCAACCTATGCCTCAGCTGGGGCAGCACCAGATCCTTTAAATCGGTATGCTGGGCCAGGGATCAAACCTCTTTGTGGCGTTGCAGAGATGCTGCCAATTCTATTGTGTCACAGCAGGAACTCGTTTTTTAAATTAAATTTTAATTTTTTTCTTTTAAGGTCTTTTCCAATGCTGTCGGCCCAGCTCCTGTAACAGGGCCTGCTACATACAAATTGAATGAATGACTGGCTGATACAACACCATACGTGTCATTATGTGTGTCTTACGTGTCACCTTCTGCTTTCATATTATCACTAATCCCAGCACTAACCCGACAAAGTATATAATATCCTAACTATTCCTCAGATGAGGAACTGTGCTCAGAACGTGTATGGTAAACTGCAGCCTCTCAGGCACTGACTGGTGGGGCAGGGGTTGGTCCAGGGTTTAGGTGGCACGTGTGAGATGAGAAAGTCAAGGAAATGGCAGAGTGTCTGGATGGCTCAGTGACTCTGCTGGGTGGGCCTGCGGTTAGTGGGATCCTGATGTTCTATGAGAATGAGATCACAGAAATTATTTTAGCAGCTACTGACGAGGTAGGGATACCCCCTGGAGTGGACTTGGTGGTGACCGTGGCATTGGGAACTCCGACCCTCTGGCTGCCTGTGGCTGGACCAGTCTTAGTTATCCTTCCGTTCTCCTGCAAGCCCTGCCCTCCCCAAACTCCTGCTCATGTGGGCCTCCTTCTCTCTTATTGAAAGTAAGAGATCACGAGTTTGCCTCACTCTGCAGCCCGTGCTTTGAGCACAGGGTCAGCTCTCTTCAGGGCTGAGTGACAGTTCTCAAGCAGCTGAAAGGGGTCACAGAGGTGCTCCAAAGGAATGCAACCAGTCACCTGGCTTTGTGGTCAGGCTGGGCAGCACCCAGCGAGGACTCTGCCATCCGGTCCAGGCCTTGGCTGCGCAGGTTCTGAAACTCCATCAGTGCTCCTGGGTGGGGTGGGGTGGGGTCCACACAGGAATGAAACGTGCTAGTCAAGCACAAAAAGACAGAGAGAGACCCTGGCAGGGACCCTCCTCAGTCCACAGGGTAGCCTCCTGGGATCAGATGTCTCAGGGAAGGTGCCAAATGAGACCCTGGGAGGCCACATGGAAGGCACACAGTCTAAGCAGAGCCATGAGACAGTTCAGCTGGGCTCCGGTAAGTGCCCCCTGGCCTCTGTCCCTCCTGCCAGCCCACCTCTCCAGTGACCTCAGATCAGCAGGTCTCTGCCCCACACAACTGCGGATCGTGCAGTACTGCAGCATTTGCTACGGGAAAACATCTGTGTGTAAGTGGACCTGCGTAGTTCAAACTCACATTGTTCAACGGTCAGCTGTCTATATGAATGAACAGAGTGGTCAGAATGTGGAAAGATGAACTTATCTGCTAGATAGGACCATGAATACTCTTGCTGAGTAATAAGAACAATTAAGAATATAGCAAATAAGAAATAGAAAATAGGAACCGATCAATTACCAGGATTGAAATTGAGTCAGAAATTTAAAAACTCCCAACAAACAAAAGTGCAGGATCAGATGGCATCACAGGTGAATCCTACCAAACATTTAGAGAAAAGTTAACACCTATCCTTCTGGAACTATCCACAAAAGATTGCAGAGGAAGGAATACTTTTGAACTCATTCTACGAGGCCACCTGATATCAAAATCACACAAAGATATCAAAAAAAGAAAAAGAAAATTATAGGCCAATATCACTGATGAATATAGATACAAAAATCCTCAACAAAATACTAGCAAACCAACTCCCTCGTTACATTAAAAGGATTATACATACACCATGAACAAGTGGGGTTTATCCCAGGGATGCAAGAATTTTTCAATATCTGCAAATCAGGAAGTGTGACATACCACATTAATAAATTGAAGAATAAAAACAATATGATTCTCTCAATAGATGCAGACAAAGCTTTTGACAAAATTCAACCCCCTTTTATGACAAAAACTCTCCAGAAAGTGGGCATAGAGGGAGCATACCTCAACATAATAAAGACCATACATGACAAACCCATCATTCTCAATGGTGAAAAGCTGAAAGCATTTCCACTAAGATCAGGCACAAAACAGGGATGTCCACTCTTACCACTTTTATTCAACATGGTTTTGGAAATCCTAGCCATGGCAATCAAAGAAGGAGAAAAAAAAGTTCAAATTGGAAAAGACGAAGTAAAACTATCACTGTTTAAAGATGACATGATACTATACATAGAAAATCCTTAAGTGCTACCAGAAGACTGCTAGAATTCATTAACAAATTCAGTAAAGTCACAGGATACAAAATTAATACACTGAAATACCTTGCATTTCTATACACTAAAAATGAAGTATCAGAAAAAGAAATTAAGGAAACAATCCCATTTACCATTGCATCAAAAAGAATAAAATACCTAGGAATAAACCTCCCAAGGAGGCAAAAGACCGGTACTCTGAAAACTATTAGATGCTAATGAAAGAAACCAAAGATGATGCAAATGGATGGAAAGATATACCATGTTCTTGGTTTGGATGAATCAATATTAAAACCATACTACCAATAAAATAACCATACTACCCAAGGCAATCTACAGGGTCAATGCAACCCCTATCAAATCTCCAATGGCATTTTTCACAGAACTAGAACAAAAAATTTTGTAATTTTTATGGAAACACAAAAGACTCCAAATAGTCAAAACGATATTGAGAAAAAAGAACAGAGCTGGAGAAATCACTCTTTCTGACTTCACACTATGCTACAAAGCTACAGTCATAAAAACAGTACGGTTCTGGCACAAAAACAGACACATAGAAACATGGAACAGGATAGAAAGCCCAGAAATAAAGCCCAAGCACTTATGGTCCATTAATCCACAACAAAGGGTGCAAGAATACACAATGGAGAAAAAGAAAGTCTCTTCAATAATTGGTGCTGAGAAAACTGAACACCTATATGTAAAAAAATGAATTTAGAACATTCTCTAACAACATATACAAAAATAAACTCAAAATTCATTAAAGACCTAAATGTAAGACAGATACTATAAAACTCCTAGGGGAAAACATAGACAGAACACTCTTTGACATAAATTCCAGCAATATATTTTTTTTGGAACTGTCTCCTAGAGTAAAGGAAATAAAAACAAAAATCAATAAATGGGACCCAATTAAAGTTAAAAACAAAGGAAACCTAGACAAAATGAAAAAATAACCTATGGACTGGGAGAAAATATTTGCAAACGATGCTACCAATATGGGATTAATTTTCAAAATATACAAACAGCTCATACAGCTAAATATATTTAAAAAAACCCCACAAAAACCCAAACAAACCAATCAAAAAATGGGTAGAAGCAATTCCTGCTATGGTACAATGGGTTAAAGATCTGCCATTTCTCTATGGTAGTGTGTGTTCAATTCCTGGCCCTGCACAGCAGGCTGAAGATCTGGCTTTGCTGCAACTCTGGCATAGGTTACAGCTGCAGCTCGGATTCAATCACTGGCCCCAGAACTTCCATATGCTATAGGTGTAGCCATTAAAAAAAAAAAAAAAAAAGGTCAGAAGATGGCCAACAGGTACATGAAAAGATGCTCAATATCCTTAATATTTAGAGAAATGCAAGTCAAAACTACAATGAAGTATCCTTCACACCAGTCAGAATGGCCATCATCAAAAGTCTTCAAATAACAAATGCTGGAGACAGTGTGCAGAAGAAGGAACCCTGCTACACAGTTGGTGAGAATGCAAATTGGTGTAACCACTATGGAGAATAGCATGGAGGTTGCTTAAAAACTAAATGCAGAGTTGCCATATGATCCAGCAATCCCACTCCTTGGCATATAGCCGGAGAAAATTCTAACTTGAGAAGATAAATGCACCCCAATGTTCACAGCAGTAATATTTACAATAGTCAAGACATGGAAGCAACCTAAATGTCCACTGACAGATGACTAGCTTAAGTATATATCACATGTATGTATACACACACACACACACACACATACATACATACATACATACACATGCTGGAATATTATGTAGCCATAAAAAATAATGAAATAATGCCATTTGCAGCAACATGGATGGACCTAGAGATTATCATGGTAAGTGAAGTAAGTCAGAGAAAGACAAATATTGCATGATATCACTTACATGTGGAATCTAAAAAATGATGCAAATGAACTTATTTACAAAACAGAAATGGATTCACAGACATAGAAAACAAACTTGAGGTTATTAGCAAAAGAGAGAGCAGGGTTGGGGGATAAATTAGGAGTCTGGGATTAATATATACACACTTCTATATATAAAATAGATAAACCACAAGGACCTACTGTATAGCAGAGGAAATTATATTCGGTATCTTTAATAACTTATAATGGAAGAGAATCTGAAAAAGAATATATATAATGTGTGTGTGTATATATACACACACACACACACATATATATATATATGCACATACATACAATAATCCCTTTGCTGCACATCTGAAACTAACACATTGTAAATCAAGTGTACTTCCATTTAAAAAACTATTTTAAAAAGTTATTTTCCAATTAAAAAAAGACATACCAAATAAAAACATAATTATTTCTCCCATACCTCTTCCTCAGTCACCTACAGCAGAACTTAGTGAATAACAGTCTGTGGGCCAAATCCAGCCTGATGACAATTTTCGCAAATAAACATTTATTGGAATGTAGGCATGCCTACTTATTAATCACTCATGGCTGCTTTTGTGCTATCATGGTAGAACTGAGTGGTTGTGACAGAGAAACTATGATCCACAAAGCCTAAAATAGTTGCTATCTGGTCTTTTATTGAACAAATTCACCAACCTCTGATCTAAAGTAAAGAAAGATCATGGTTGCATTCAGAAGTCCACCACATAGGGGTTCCCTCTGTGGCACAGTGGGTTACGGATCCAAATGCAGCACCACAGGTTGCTGCAGAGGCGTGGGTTTGATCCCAGGTCCTGTGCAGTGGGTTAAAGGATCTGGTGTAGGTCACAGCTGGGGCTTGGATTCAATCCCTGGACCGGGAACTTCCATATGTCATGGGTGCAGCCATTAAAGAAAAAAAAAAAAAAGTCCCCCACATATATAATCTAAGAGGTACTCCATGAATATGGATAAATAGGGAATTATCTGTTTTTATACTTTCATCCACTAGTTCTTTAAACAACATAATTAAAATAAACCACCTTTCCAAGTACTTCTCCCCACTGTTTTTGCTTCAATTGCGATAAGAAGGTCATGTATTAATCATAATAGCTTATTATCTACTTTGGAGCTCAGTACATGTTTATAAAAAACACACTGGGGAAAGGAGAGAGAGAAATGCTTTTTGAGTAAAAGATGAGTGCTGAGAACTGAAAAAACATTTAAAGCTTCTCTGGTCTTTGGGAAGAATAAACAAGCCGGAGTTCCTGGCTATTGCGACTGATTGCATACCTGGACTTCAAGGCCATTACCGCCTTGTGTAAGGTTACTGACACGTGTAGCCAGCATGGACTTTTCTTGCAAGCTGTTCCTTTTGCTCTACAAAAATGCATCAATCCTGGAAAAGAGCTCACTATATTCTAACCAAAGTTCCTACCAAGTTACCTGTGCTGTTAACGGCCCAGCATCTGTTTTTGGTTTGCAAAGAGGATAAAGACTGCAGCCCAGGCTTTAGGGTCAATAACTCATTCTCAGGTTTGGGGGGAGCTGGGATTTCCCTATGGAAACTGATCACCAAAGTTACCAGTCTTTTTGCCATTTCTTGAGCTGCTCCCGCAGCATATGGAGGTTCCCAGGCTAGGGGTCGAATCAGAGCCGTAGCCGCCAGCCTACACCAGAGCCACAGCAACGCAGGATCCGAGCCACATCTTTGACCCACACCACAGCTCACGGCAACACCACTGAGCAAGGCCAGGGATCGAACCCGCAACCTCATGGTTCCTAGTCAGATTCGTTAGCCACTGCGCCACCACAGGAACTCCACCAATCATTTTTTGATTCCAGCATTCTTAAGAGTTGATAATAATTAAACTAGTTGACAGAATAAATCACTGCAAAAAAATTATATATCTAAAGACCAACTCTCAAATCAATCAAGAGAACAAAATCTAAGTCGAAAGTCACATCCCAGAGAGCCAGAGCTGGCAAGGGATCTGTTGTATTTGGCCCACAAAGAATTACTTAAAAGTAAATATAAATAAAACCAACATCAAGACCAACAGTTAGATTTCAGGAATTTTCATCCAGATTTCTGGCTTTTTTGAGGGAGCACATTCCCACGTGGCTGCCAATCTTGGGGTGGGGCCCAGCCTCATTCACTGCTACGTCTGTCCTCCTTCTGTATCTGGGTCCCTCTGTATCTGGGTCCTTCTGTATCTGAGTTTGGGACCATGGGGTAAACAACGATCTAATGTTTGGAAAGTTGTTCTAATGTTTCAAGTGGGTGGGGGGGCGGGGCGGCAATGAGCGTTTAGGATTGGAAAGCCTCCAAGTCCTGAGACTGACTTTCCTCTCCACGTAGGTGGCAAGGATGAGGGGCAACCAGCCCAAGACAGCTTCTCCAACACCCCTTCCGAGATGACTTGAATGAGGGGAGTCACAAAAGACATCCACAACAATGTGTGTTAATAAACCGACATTAAGACATGTTTTATTCTCACAACCCCAGTCTCTGATTATTTCTCCTATTCTATACCTAAGCAACTTTTAATCCTTTAATAAACATGTGTTGGACATCTATTGGAGGCAAGCCACCATACTATATACTCACAAAGCATTCAGAATTCTTTGATCCCTAGGACTTGATAAATTCAGGTGGGAAGAAAACACCCACACAGCCCAGAGAGGAACTAATAGCCCTAACTCTGTGCCAGGCACTGGGCTCAGCGCTTTCATCCTACAATTACTCTATGATTATTATCTCAAAAGAGGAATACAGGTTAGAGCCTTAAATGGTAGGTAGAGTGCAAAGGAGCTGAAGAAAAATAATGCTGAACAGTGTGTACAAAGGGACACATGCTACCTAAAAAAAAAAAAAGGAAGAAAAGAAACTTTCTTTATTATAAATAAAATTGTTGAGAACGATTGCTAACAAATTACACTGACGGGTCTCTACATCAAACAGTGCTATTTCTACTCGGAACTTAATTTTTTGGTGGTACACAAACATCCTTTACTTTAATAATAATGGCTAGTATTTATTTTAATGTCTGCTAGAAAAAATTAAATTATACATCAGACCAGTTTTATCAATGATATTATTTAATACAAAAAAGTATTTAAAATAGATTTAAAGAAAAGCATGAAATATGTGACATCAGATGATATGCAGGCATGAGAAACACTTTTGATGGCGGTATGCAAAATACTGGTGTTTCATACTCATTACAAGAGTAAAGATGCAAGCTGTCTATCTATTAATCAGGAAAAACAAAGGTCTCTGCTTAGTGCAAAATTCACAGCCACAAGGGATTCACTAACAATAGCATCTGGGTAGAGTGTTATCACCCAAGTTACTTTCTGGGATCTCAAGTAGGGAAAGAGTGGGGGAACCTGGGTGAAAACAAAACGCTGTCTAATATTTTAGGAATTTGAAAAGATCTTGGATTTGCAGTGTGATGATTTAGTATTATACTTAGTACCTGCGGCAGAAGCGAGGGGTTTTGTCAACAGCATCAGCCAGGTAGGCAAAACAATGTCAAAACACAGCTAAATAACACAAGATGCAACAAATCTTTGTTAACACACCATAAAACTGCACCTAGTCCCATGGCACAAATGTTTCTCTATAGCTGACCACAGTTTTTTGTTTTTTGGGGTTTTTTTTTTTGCTGCTAACAAGGCCTAAGGCAACAGAATGAGAGTGAAACCTAGATGTGGCTGGATTAGATAAAGAGGGTGACAGGCCAGAATGCCTTTGGATACAAGGATACTTTGCAGCCTGAGGCCCTGGGGAAAGAAGACATTAGAAGACATTTATTTCCTCACATCTGCCTAAGTCTGAATTTGCTTTTTGACCCCAACACTGGGGGTGGTGGGGGGGAGCCCTAAGGGAGCCTGATTTAAATGTATGACATATACCTTTTTTTAAACTTCAGAAAACTCAAAGAGCCATCTGAATAAAGGCCCCTGTAACGGTTAAGTTACTTCTATTTATCAATAAGCTCAATTCTTTGTCTTTGGAAATAGGAAATAGGAGGAAAGTAAGAAGGCAGGCCAGTCATTGAGCTTTTTTCAAATGTATTGTCCCTAAGAGGTGTGGGGACATCAGTCAGGTGCTAAATAACTTCCTGGAAATATATCAAGATGGAAAAAAAAAATGGTATCTATGTGTGAGAAGTGAAAATGGTGAGCACTAGAATAGGGTAAGAAGCCACTTTGAAAGTGTTAGTGCGTGTGTATGGGGGGGGAGAAGGGGGGAAGGTGTGTAGGTGAGGGGAGGAGGCAGACATTCTCAAAGGGCTTTTCTGGAATGGTAACATTACAGACAATAATCTGAACAGTATTTACTGGGTTCTTACTAAGCAGCGGTGCTGAGCTGAGTGCTGTACAGGGACTACCTCATTTCATCTTCACACCAATCCCATGCGGAGCTGCTACCATCTGCACTTGACATATGGAGAGACGAAGGCATGGAAAAATTAAGTCCATTGGAACAAGTGAGTGAGTGCTGGGTTCTGACCCTAGAGAGATCGACTCCAAACCTTTGCTCTCAAACGCTGGTCCGTTAGCCGCCTTCTAAGATGGGTCCAGGTAGAGCTGCCAGGTTGGGATCTGCTAACAGCTGCAGGCATGTCTAGGGTCCGAGCTGAAATTCTCAGGGTTACCTGTGGTGTTTCTTCACTGGGTCCCACACCCTCTCAAGCACTTCTCTAAATAACTGATTTTCAGAGCTGTAAAGAACATTCGTGAGAAGGGCTGCCAATCTGTGGTCTGCTGAGAGAGTCCGTGTGTCTTAGTCCAGGTTTAGGGAAACGGATAGGCCGGGCACGGGTCCAGAATCACGAATGTGTACCCGCTGCTGGAGGAGCGGCTGCTAGGAGGCCACAGGTGTCTTTGTGAGGCGCTCTATACATGCTACCTCGTTTCCTCGCCACAAGCCTACCAAGTGTGCATCGGACCCACGGGACAGAGCCAAGCCCAGATTGGTCCAAGCACTTGCACCAAATCACACACCTAGTAAGGGAGAGACCCGGGATTTGAACCTCGGCCTCTCTAGCGTCATCCTCTCTAGCATATCATCAAAAGGAATATGTGATCCCACTTCAAACAATAACAGGGAGTAGTGGCTACAGTCCTAGAGGGCAGCCGGGCTGTCTGGGCTTGATCAGTGCTGCCACCTACTCGTTGTAGGCCTGAAGGTAAGTCGCTCACTTTCTCTGTGACTCTTTCCTCATCTTTAAGATGAGCGTAATAATTGGACAGATCCTCTCGGGTTGTGTTGGGGAATGAATGAGTTAATACTTATAAAGTATTCATGTACACAAGTGTTTGGGAAATGAACAAAACCACCCCTCACCCTCTTACAGGAGCATCTATATACAGATGACAAACCAGGCAGGGGTGGTGAACATAATCAATGGAAGTTGTATCTAGATTAGTTCTCAAAGGAGTTTCCATTGTGGCTCAGCGGATTAAGAACCCGACTAGTAGCCATGAGGATGCGGGTTCGATCTCTGGCTCTGCTCAGTGGGTTAAGGATCCAGGGTTGCGTGAGCTGTGGTGTAGGTCACAGACGTGGCTCGGATCCTGTGTGGCTGTGGCTGTGGCCTAGGCTGGCAGCTGCAGCTCCGATTCAACCCCTAGCCTGGGAACCTGGGAACTTCCATATGCCACAGGGCATATATACATTTCTGTAAAAAGAAAAATAAATACATACATACATACATACATAAGTTCTTGCAGGGGCCAACACGGTAAGCCCAGCACAGACACTGGCTATGGGGTCCAGCAGGCTTTTGATCTGAGCTGTTAAACTGAAGAACACGTGCGGAATAAAGTCTGGGGCTTTCATCCCAGATTGGACTTGAATTAGCTGTGCCACTTGGAGAAGGAATTTCATTTTTCTGGGCCTTGGTTCTCCCACGTAAAAGCTGCTAGGTCTGTTGAGACGAGGTGACATGGCACAGGGGAGAGAGGACAGAAATGGGTCCAAATGTCTTGGGTTTTGGTTCTCCCACATAGGAACTGTATAACTTTTTCTTTTTCTTTTGTCTTTCTGGGGCCGCACCTTTGGCACATGGACGTTCTCAGGCTAGGGCTCAAATTGGAGCTACAGCTGCTGGCCTACGCCATTCTGAGCCTCGCCTGCAACCTACACCCCAACTCACAGCAAGGCCAGATCCTTAAGCCACTGAGTGAGGTCAGGGATTGAATCTTCGTCCTCACAGATACTAATCACATTCGTTTCCGATGAGCCACAACGGGAACTCCAGAACTGTCTAACTTTTGACATTGAGCTTCATTTCTCTGAATTTCAATTTCCTCTCCTCCAAGAAGAAGAAAATGGAACCCTCCCCCACCCCAGCCCGGTATTTCACAGGGTTATAGACCAATAAGAAAATGAATTTGAAGCCCCCTGCCAAAGACAGTTCTATAAGAACATCTATTTCTGGATAGTAGGTGGACCCTTAACAAATATTTGTGGCAACAATTCTATGACTTACCATGATCTGGAATAACCCCCCCCCCTTCTTTCTCTGTGGGTCCCTCTAGAACCTAAGGTCCCTGAAGGCAGGATGTTTCTGTCTATATTCCCTAGTGAGTGAAAAGTAAGCACTTAAAAACTATTTGACTGAATTAGCAGAAAGTAGGAATGCATGAATCAATGAATAAACGACTTTGAAGTTGTAGGAGGAGCAAAACAAGACTGATCTAAAGATTTTAATTAAAGCCAAAGTACTCAGAGACAGAAATATCTTCCTGATATGCAGGTACAAAGCTCTCACACATCACAGACTCCTCTGAATTCTTTGGGGAGGTGGCCTGGGTGGGAGACCGGCAGAGTTAAGATACTCAAAGTGGTTAAATTAACATACTCAGCAGGTACGCTGACTTTCTAAAGCTGAATACCAACTGGGATAATTAAAGGATAGAGCCTTCTCCTTTTAAAAAAAAATTGACTCCCCTATAAACTGCTTGGTGACAAAGGTATAATTGTAAGGATACATAAGGAAACTTTTCTTCTCTGTTTTTAATTTAAAGAAGTCCCACTTTACCTCCAAGCTCAAGGATCACACAAATCTGTCAGAACTAAAGGGAAAGTTACAAAACACTTTTTTTTTTCTTAGTTTGATTTGTTTTTAAAAATTAAGCCTGCAACATCCTTTTTTCCCCCCAGTCACCAATTGGACCCAGGCTGGGAAGTGGTTTGTGCCTGGGGAGGGGGGGGGCGATCCGGAGAGGGGCAGCTTCTCAGCAAGGAGACAGTCACTCCAGCTCTGCCCTGAGGGATGGAGGAATGCCCAGGAAACTCCTCCTTCGTTACTCTTTGGCTGTGTGGCTGAAAATAAAATCTGCCATTTTTTTTTTTTTTTAAATGCTGGTCTAAAAATAGGGGGGTTTGGCTTAAATCCGCCAGTTGGTGTTTTGATTTTTAAATTATGTGCAAAAAATCATGCTTAAGCCCTACTGAGCACCAGTAAGTAACTCAGGGACGTTGCAATTTTATTTTGATTTCAAAGTTCTAAAACGTTCATCGTCTTAGACTCCGGGAGAGGTGAAAGGAGATAAAAGGAGGGTGACGAGGATGTTGAAAGCTTTAACTTCAGTTTGAAAGCAAAAGGCAGCTAGACATCCCTAAAACCAATAACATATTTTAAAAGATTTTGGAGGCTGGGGTTGTGGGGGGTGGGGAAGAGAGGGAAAATTCACTCAAAAGAAGTGGAAGAAAAACTGGTGAGTTGTAATTTATATTTTTCCTGGGGTCTTTTCTGGAACCCAACTTCATACACACAAAACGGCAAAAATGTAGCTTTAAAAACACAAAGACTCTTCTCGGTGTTGGGTGATACAAGATGTGGTCTTTGAGAAAAGAGTTTTAACGTTTCCCTGATTAGGCACCACTCATAACCAGCAAGTATCTCAAGAACGATGGTGTTATTACAGCATCTCAATGAATGAAGATTCATTCCACATGAAATGGGGCTATTTTTAAAAGGCTTTCATATAATGGGAGGGGAGTGAGTGGAGAGCATTTATAAAGAAGCCAGTACCAGCGTTATCTGTTTCCTGACAAAAAAACTGAACTGCATCAAACAATTGACTTCCCCAGTGCATTTGAGTGTCACAGTTTTCAGCTAATCTCTTGTGGACCAAGATTTGGAATTCTGGCGTGTGTGGGTAGCATCATGTTGAACCGTCTCTCCTCCTCTCCCCGGAACAGACACCCACAAACCGATGGGGGTGCTCTGAAGGTTAAATTGGATAGATCCATTGTCCAGGAATGTACGCTATGCGAACAATGTCAGCTCCCCGTGCCAAGGCAGAGATATTGTGGGACTTGAGGCTGCTGGCCACGGGGAGAAGGATGGTGGGGCGTTGCTCTATTCACTGGGGCCAAGTGGGAACCTGCGGTGAGTGGCTGCAATGTTTCAGTCTCCTAATCTGCAAAGAAGACAAATAATTACAGAACTGGCTATATTAAAACCAGAGACTCTTAGTCTGCATGCAGGAGGGAGGGGGGTGGAGAGAGGGAGGGCAGGGATCAGAGAGTGTTTTCCATTTTAGGGAGGACAAAAAAGAAAAAAAGTCGTCCTGCAAAGGGGATCACGATTTGCTTTGTAAAGGGCTCTTCCGTTTGCAAAAGAGTTCTGCTGAAGAAGGGAAATCCTGGGTAGTTAAGAGTTTGGTTTAAGATCAATAAAGAGATCCCGGGCTTTTTAGATGCTGGTGACAGAGAAAGCAGTGCGAGGAGGCAGGCGGCCAATCAGAGATCAATCTCACAGGAAAGTCAGAGAGGGCCAGCAAAGATACCAGGGGCGTCTGGGAAGACAGAGTTGGCTTTACAAAAATCTCCTTTATACATTTTTTTTTTTCTTCAGAGAAACACAAGGGATGTGAGATCGTCAACGGAGGCATCGAGAAGGGGGCAGAAAGCTGGGGCGGAGGGGGCAGCCAGGAGAGAGGGTGGAGGAAGGGCCGCAGGCTCTCCCTGGGGGTGGCAGTGTCTTATTTGCACCCTCTGAGGGCTCCTGAAAGAATTAACATGCGCTGCCATTCTTGTTTTTCCAGTGGTGATTTCATCCAGTCCCTGCAGAAACTCAGAATTAAATGTCATGGTTTTGTTTTTGGGGAGAGCAACCACCCCCTACGCCCCAAGGAGGGAGTTCTGCATACCGCGGAGGGCACGCGAGGTCTGAAGCTTTTGCGGAGCCGCTGATCATTAAAGCGCTGAGTTCGGAGGCAGAAACTGCCCCTTTCTTTGCTGACTCTCCCATTTCCTTCTATTGGATCCTGCCCTGCCCTGGTTTACTTTCTGTTTCTCCCACTCATTTCCACGCATTCTTCCCTCACTCAGCGTCCAGGGGAGCCTCTTCCCTTCTGTAGACGAACGTGGCACTGCCCTCTCAAATCCTCCTTTTCTCAAAATGAATACATCTCGACTTATTTTTCCAAGCCCCCTCCCTCTTCTCACTGCCAGGCGGTGGGGGAGTTCCTCTCCTTGCCCAATAATGCAGGAGAATTAAGTTGAAGAAAGCTCTGTGAGAAACTGTAGGTATAAAGTTGTTCCAGGAGTTCCCGTCGCGGCTCAGTGGTTAGCGAATCCGATTAGGAACCATGAGGTTGCGGGTTCGATCCCTGCCCTTGCTCAGTGGGTTAACGATCCGGTGTTGCCGTGAGCTGTGGTGTAGGTTGCAGACGCAGCTCGGATCCCGCGTTGCTGTGGCTCTGGCGTAGGCTGGCGGCTATAGCTCCAATTGGACCCCTAGCCTGGGAACCTCCATATGCCGCTGGAGCAGCCCTAGAAATGGCAAAAAGACAAAAAGACAAAGAAAAAAAAAAAGAAAAAGTTGTTCCAGAGGCAGAGCCATCTGGCAATTCCATGTGAGGGCAGACACATCTGAGTCTGCAGCTCAGTTTTGTCACCTACTAGCAGTGGCTAGGTTACCTGCCCTTCTTAAGCCTCAGTTTTCTCATCTGCCAAATGGAGATAATTATGTAAAAACCTTGCAAAGGGCTGAGAGAGATTTGAATGAGACAAGCCTATGAAGCATTTCCAATTGGTGAACACAGTAAATGCTCCATGAAAGTTTGCATTATTATTGTTATTTAAACCCTCTGGATAGGCGTGCCCCCCCTCCTTCCCCTACAGCCTCAGGAGTAACCAGGAAGCTAAAGAACAGCATCGTATGGAAGCCTCGGGTGCAAGTATTTGCTGATTCAGCCCCGGGGAAGTACCCTCTGTACTTCTCAGAGGCAATGTACAGAATGGAGCAAAGAGCCTGTGTTTAGGCATTTCCAATCAGGACACAGTGGTTGATCTGGAGGCCTTACCTGGCAGCCCAGCCCCAGCCACATTCCCCTCTCCACAGGCTGTCAGCATTCCCAGGGGCCTGTAGCACAGCCCCAGACTCAGGAATTTTACAGCCAATTTGCTCCCTCCCCCCATGTCCCTTCTCCCTTTTGGTGACCTCAAGGCTTGAGCTCAATGAAAAGCAGCAGCTCTGCCTTACAAATAAGGCAAGGAGCCTGCGTGCCATCCCGAGTCCCTGGTTAAGGTCTGTCTCGTGTCTAGACACTCCCAGAAAATGACACAGAACATAAAGTCAGGCTCCACATCTCAGAAAGCCATATTCACCAGGGTGTGCTTCGGAGCTGGAATTTTGGGCTCAGGGGATACACCACTATCCAGATTGCCAAGAGCCTACCTTTAAGGTGTGGGGGGCTGGGGGGTGGGTGGGGAAAAGAAAGGAAGGAAGGAAGGAAAGAAAGGAAAGAAAGAAAAAGTAGGGGGAGAAAAAGAGAAGCCCGAACCCTTCCTAATAAGGTAATGGCACATGCCAGTTGTGGTTTCCAATTGCTCAGCATCTGGGAGTCATATGACATTCACTGCAGCCGTGGCTTCACGCTTGTGCGTGCGAGGCTCTCCGGGAAGAACGGGAGAGTCTTTGGTGTGCCTCTGGGGATGACAAGTGAAGAGCGACAAGCTCCCCTCCTTGAGGCTGCTGCCCTCAGGACCCGAGCTTTGTAGCTTAGGCACTGGGAATGCTCTCAGGTTGCTCTGCAGGCATGCTTTCTCCTCTCCGGCTGGGTACAAGCTTCTTGAGGGCAGAAACGCTCCTTTATTTCTTTTGTTTCACCCTGCCATGCTTATCAGGGTGTAATCCACCCAGGAGTTACTCAATAAATGCCTGATGATGGACTCAGGCTGAGAATTCTACAGATCAGTAGGTGATCGCTTCATATCATTAACCCCCAACTTATAAATCGGCAGGGTTTCAAAAGGTGGTTTCAAAGAAGGCGCTTAAGGGGCATATTTTCTCATAGAAACAGTGGTATCACTGGGGGTTGGGTTTCTAGGCCCACTCGCTTCTCAGAATATGCTACACATATTTACAATCCTTCTCACTGAGCAATGCCATTTGCCTTGGACACATGTTAGACTGGCAAGTACATGCGCAGAATAAATTTCAGTTCTTTCAGTTTAATGACTCAGCTACAGGATCACTGACTTGTGAGGACAGCACCCCTCCCCCTTATCGGATGTATTTCCTATTTTACGACATTTTGCCTAGCATCAGGCAATAATCTATATACTAGATACTTAAAAAATAACATTAAGAGGGAAGGAATTATTTTTGATCATTAAAAAAAAAAGATGCATGCCCTTCTGCTTTTGCTTTTTATTAAAATATTTTTTCAACAGTGTTTAACTATCATCTGGGTTACCTGGAATTTCCCAACCACACATACATACACCCTCCTATACATGTATTCATAGTCTATTTCCAAAAAAGACCTGGAGTAAAAATCATGGCCTCGAAGACTGGCCATTTATATTTTTGTGTAGATAGCCGTGTGGTCTGGGGAAGCACTGTCCACTGTCCAGGATGGGGCCTTCCAACAGGTCAGGGAGGCAGTGTTTGGGACCATGTGTACAAAAGTACAAGCACCGGAGTTCCCATCGTGGTGCAGCAGAAACGAATCTGACTAGGAACCATGAGGTTGCAAGTTCGATTCCTGGCCTCGCTCAGGGGGTCGAGGATCCGGTGTTGCCATGAGCTGCGGTGTAGGTCATAGACGTGGCTCAGATCTGGCGTTGCTATGGCTCTGGCATAGGCTGGAAGCTGTAGCTCCCCTAGCCTGGGAACCTCCATATGCCATGGGTGCGACCCCAAAAAGACAAAAGACCAAAAAAAAAAAAAAAAAAAGGACCTGTACCAAATACCTGCTATTGCACTGCTCCCTATAATATTCCCTGGACACAGGTAACCATACAAGCCATACCTTGGCCCTTGTTCCCATTCAAGAGCATCCCCCAAAGATACACCTAATTGATTTTCCAGCATGAAGAGCAAGACTGGTAGAAAGGTCCTCCTGTGGATACTGGAGAAGAGCCAAACCATAACAGCAAGCAAATAGGAACCTCTCTCGAATCGCGCATGCTAATAAACTCACATACTAAATGCACCTCTCCCCATCCTTTAGAGTTCACGGCTGCCTTTCTAACCCAAATCAGCATTTAACACGGCGCAACAGAGATGTCAGGTTAATGACCGTGCAGCGTGACAAGTACCAGTGCATTTGTATCGCAGCTGTCTTTCAGCAAGAGTTATTACCAAGACACAAGGAACCGCGGTCTCTTCTCCACCCCCTGTGCTCCCGGCTCATCCTTGATTGATTTGGCTGACCCTTTCATGGGAAGCTCTGAATAACTGATGTTCTCCTTAGCAGCCCCTTTTCTTACATAAGCTCATCATGAAGGTCTAACGCATGTTTCTTTCCTCCCCACCCATGGGGAGAAATATAACTTAATCAATGTAGGGTTAATTGAGTCATTGTTCCTTAGTGTTTCAGGACGTTGCTCTGCTTCCAGCTCTGATTCGGGACGAGAGCAGCTGTCTAGCAAGTAAAGGACCCTCAGCTGAATGGACCCTGAAGTCCAATAGATAGCTTTGAAAGTATGCCTGTTTACTTTCAAAACCTTCACACACAAACAAAGCATTGTTGTCTCTGAAAAATGCCAAGTATGCAGGGTTTTATGATTACAGTTATTTGAACTCTTATTCTAACTTGAGGATGGCAGATGTTGGCATATATGCTGCCCCTTCTTCCTGCTACACCCATGGCAGACATCACTAATGGATCACTGTGCTCTTTCTTGTTGGGCCCAGACATGAGTTCATTAATAGCCCTTTTCAACACCTGGCTCCAATCAACTGTAGATGACACATATGTTGACAACAATTAGCTAGTCCTGTTCTAATTGATTTAGTATTTTTTTTTTACCTTTATAGACCTGACAGTTGACTAAGGTGCCATTATTTTAGCAACACGCTCTCTATTTGCAGCTCATCCTTCTGCTAACATGAGCTACAAATGATAGTAGTTATCAGTGCCGGATACTGTCAGACATCAAGGGCCAACTTATGCCTGTGAGTCCCTCCAGAAATCCCAAAGCAGGCAAGGGATCTGTATCATAGCATCCCCCAACTTTCCCTGCTGACTCGCGGCTGAGTTAGGGGCCTCCCTTGAGCCTCCTACAGTGCCACCACCATGCTGACCGTGCTGTGCCACAAAAGCAAGCTCATGCAGCTGCCTTGCCCCCCACCCCCATGGAGGCAAACCCCGCGGCTTACATTTGGTTGCCCAGCTCCTGGAGCGTGGCTGAGTACACGGTGGGTGTTTGATAAATATCTTGTAAGAATGTTGCTTGTTTTTCAAAGCTCCTATTGTCAAATACTCTCCACGGAACAAATGATCCCTGATGACTGCTGGTGGTCACTGACATCACAAAGCCAGGTGCACCGATGGCTGGGGAAGCCAGGACGGAGGCTGGCGGGCAGGCGGCAGCTACCAGTGGCCCGCATGCCTCTGCCCTTGGCTTCCACCCCTCCTCTGAGCTGTCTGAAGCAGCACTGTGGTCCTTCATTCTCTGTTTCTATCTTCAGTCTTCAACGATTTTTTTTTTTTGGTCTTTCTTTGCATCCCACAAAGGATGGTGTTCTTCTCAGTTCTGCAATCCCAGTGCCACTTACTAAAGTGCCTGGGCAGTGCTGTATGGTATGTGTTGCAGGGGTCTGTGGTAATAAGAGCAGTAGCCCGAATAGGGCGAGCAGGGAGCCGCTTCTGGGCTGGTTGCGGGGCTCATTCCTGGGAGAACATCTGCCCCTGAAGGCTAGGCCTGCAGCCTTTCTGGACCTATGAGGACAGCTAGTGATGCTTTAAGGTTGACATAATAGAGCTTGGTATTATGATTAAGCACTAAGCTGGTTAACTGGGGACAGCCTTATTTATTGATTTATTCATTTTTTCTATGGAATTCTTTTTCAGATGAGAGAATTCTTATTTATTGATTTATTTTTTGTATGGAATTCTTTTTTAGGTGATAGAATAAGCCCTGTTTTGCTTGAGGTCTCCTGTTACTGGTAGCCCAGATATAGCTTCTTAAGGTAGTTTTCACTTTCTGTTTTGTCTTAGAGGCCCTTAAGTATGTGTCTTGTTTCTTCTCTTAGACCACGGCTTTTTTCTTTCTTTCTTTCTTTCTTTTTTTCAGGGCCGCACCTGCAGCGTGTGGACGTTCCCAGCCTAGAGGTTGGTCAAATTAAAGCTGCAGCTGCCGGCCTATGCCACAGCCATGGCAACGCCAGATCCGAGCCACATCTGTGGTAACACTGGATCCTTAGTTCACTGAGCAAGGCCAGGGATCGAACCCACATCCTCAAGGATACTAGTCAGGTTCTTAACCCACGGAGCCACAATGGGAATGCCAAGACTGTGAGTTTTTGAGGGCAGAGTTTGCCTTAGATACATCCTTGTAGCCTCCAAATCAGGGAGGTTTATCCCACCCCTGTGCTTGAATGAAGAGCAGCAAGTGTCTTTGGGGCCTCAGACTGTGGGGTGTCAGTATCCTTCAAACGGGTCTTGCCTTTTTCAGGGGCTTAACTATTTGGGTTTTGCTATCTTCAACATAGGAAGAAACATGAACAAAATATAAAAGCTCCATGGTCAGTTCCAGGAGGCGGGACCCATTTCATCCATCCTTACACACCTTACACATGCTTGGTGCAAAGTGGATACGAAAATGTTTGCTAAATGCATAATTTAATTTGCCTCTGATGAGTCAAGGGCACTTAAGACTTTTATAGTGTCCTAGGGTCATAGTGATGAACGGCAATTATGAGCAAATTGTGCTAAATATAGCCTGGTCCTGGGACATTGCTGGTGCTAAGCTGTTTGTTTATAGGAGCGCCTTGATACCACTGAGATGCTAAGGCTTTAAAACAGAACAATAAGCAGAGACAGGCACTGGAGACTGAAGCAGAAACTAAAGTTCAGGCAGCAGAGGTGCTAGCTGGATGCCCTTCTTGTTTATGCCAGGCCCTGGGGCCACAGCCACAGATGGGACAGACCCTCGGTCCTAGAGGGCATCTTCAGGGTCGGGGGAGAAAAGCAGACAGCTTCCAAACAGTGTGATCAGAGACCCAAGAGGTAAGTGAGAAGGATGATAGGGATGCCCAGGACAGATGTGGTGAATTGAGAAGGTCCCCACAGGAACATTTATGCTGCACCTGAATGCTGCGGAGGAGCTGGTTAATCAAAAGGGCACAAAGAGAGGAGGAAAAAAAAAAAAAAGTAGCACCAGCAGGCTTGTAGTTTCTAAGGAGCCCCTTCTGGCTACATTACAGGTGGGAGAAGTGAGGTTGGACCCAGGGAGACCAGCTGGAGGCTGCTGCGGTAATTCACTGTGCAGTATCAGGGGCCTCTCAAGCTAGAAATGGGCTGATGACAAATGACATCAGGCATGGGTCCCTAAGAGCTCGTGATGCTGTGGCCGTTGCCCAAAGGGTGACCGCTCTGGACACCAGCCTCCCCTCTTTTGAGTTCCAGATGGGGAGTGGGTTTGAGTTGGAGGCAACGTGGCAGAGCCCCATGGTTTAAAATTTCTATTTGGTTGTAAGACACGTTGTTACAAGGAAATATGAAAACCTGATACTTTAAAAGAAGCAGAGGAACCCTGCTGAACCTGGTGTGTGGACACGTGTGAATGTATGTGCATGCACGTACCCATGGGCACACATGCACCTGTGTGATGTGACGTCATGCCTCCTCATTCACATTTTTTCTGTGGTTACAGTTCTGCTCCCAACACCATGCCTCAGCTCAAGACTCTTTGACCCTCAGTTTTTTCCTTTTTTTTTTTTTTTCAAGGGCCTCACCTGAGGCATCTGGAAGTTCCTAGGCTAAGGGTCGACTTGGAGCTGGCCTACACCCCAGCCACGGCCATGCGGAATCTGAGCCTCATCTGCCACCTACACCACAGCTCACAGCAATGCCAGATCCTTAACCCACTGAGCGGGACCAGGCATCAAACCTGTATCCTCATGGATACTAGTTGAGTTTGTTATTGCTGAGCCACGACAGGAACTCCCAGGCTCTCAGGTTGTTCTGAAGTCCTATCAAGGGGCCAGACTTCAGCATCTCTAAAACCAAACACCTGCTTTGAATTTCCAACTTTCGGCAGCAAGAGGGCTTGGTAAATGGAGGGTCCTGGACAGCGGAGCACAGGCGTGATCTGCACTGTGAGGCGGATGGTTCTCTAGATCAGAGCCTCTCAACCAGTTCTCCTGGTTTGTGGTTCAGTTGTCCCCCAGCCCAGGGCGGCCGAGCGGGGCCTGGCCATCCAGAGGCTTGAGCTGTGGGCTGCTGCTTCCATGCCAGGCTCTGACTTTTCTAAGTGAGCCTCGAGGAGAGAGAGGAGAGGCAGGAAGCACGGCTCTAGACGGGAGACAGGAAAACACGCCGGAGCCCAGCATCACCCTTGCTCATCGCTTCTACCCCGTCTGCCTCTCAAGTGTCCAGGAGCTCCGTTAATGACACCACAGACACCCAGCACTTCCAGCTACATCCCGGGAAGGTGAGCACAGTACCAGCAAGGCCAGAAGGGGACAAGCGGTGGGACCGAAGGAGCAATGACAAATGGGGGCCTTTCTCCCTGTGCCCTCAACCTTCCACCCCTCTGCCTGCTTGGGGACCTTGCTCTACGAACCATCGCCTCCCCTCCAACAGCCCTAAACTCTCCCTCCGTGTC
Organism: Phacochoerus africanus; assembly: GCF_016906955.1. Lineage (NCBI taxonomy): Eukaryota > Metazoa > Chordata > Mammalia > Artiodactyla > Suidae > Phacochoerus > Phacochoerus africanus. The sequence continues at coordinate 144,413,971 of NC_062551.1, read as the reverse complement.
CTCTGATGTGCACACTTCTGATTACTGTGGGAAAAAACATTTTCGATTTCGAAGGTGAAATAGTCAAAGAGAAAAGCCCCACTTTTCTTGAGAAGGTTAAACCCGGGGTCTGCAGTTCGCGATGCCCCCAGAGATGCAGAGACGTGCTGGGCAAGATTCAAAATGCACAGCTCGCTCACGGAGAGAAAGATGCAGCTGATGGAAGGGTACAAAGACAGGCCTCCACGCTTGACAACCACGGGGCTGGGGAGGTTTCTGTCTGCCTTCTGCATTTCCTATTGCAGTGACACGTCCAAAAAAACCAAGCAGCCAAACCTCTGGGACTGAAGCTTTCTACCCAGAGAATGATGAATGTGGCCTGGGTCCTGCTTTCCTTCCTCAGGCCTCATTAGCCCCGTGACAACCAAACACTATTGCCTGGTCTCAGTGGCCAGCTGGCTAAAGGAGGCAGTGGGTCCCCTCCGCGGCTGTGTTCCCTGGCACCGCCAGGCATCAGGACTGGGGAGCACCGCTGCCAAGGGTTGCTTGGATGCCCTATGCTTTCCATCGATAGTGCAACCCCTGGGGCTGGCTTGACACCCTGCAACCCCCTGGTCCTGGCTTTTTGAGGCTAAAGAGACTTGGCTGGACCCAACGCTCTCAGAACAACAAGCTGAGAAACGTCTGCCAGAAAAGTGTGAAGCAGATAAAATTCATTGAGATACTTCCGTGGAAGTGTTTCCTGGAAATGTGTGCCACGATGACAGCCTTTTCAGACTGTTCCAGTGCCACAATATCTTGTCACCAACAAAAAGTCAGGAGCAAAATCCAGCAGGCTGACTGGAGCTGGTGTGGTTTGGGGGAGGAGTGTGACACCCTGTAGAGTCTTCCCAAGGGAATCCTCTCTGCGTTGGGTAATTAGTGTCTGAGAATGATTTGACTCAATAAACACTCATCAAGCTCCTTCTGCATACAAAGTAAACAAATAAACAAACAACTTTGGAATCAAGTGGGCTGGGGTTTGTGTTCTGACTCTTCCACTCACTCCCTGTGTGACCTCGACAAGGTTACATAACCTTTCTGTGCTTATTGCCTCACCTGGAAAATGAAGGTAATAATAGTATCTACCTTGGAGGATTATTGTAAGGATGATACTTCAAGCATTTAGAGTTAACTCCTGACCTCTAGTAAGAAAGCACTTGGTACTTGTTGGCTTTTATAATAACACTCTTTTTGCACCTTAATTTCCTTATCTATAAAATGGGCATAAGAACAAAACCTACCTCATAGGGTTGTTGTGATGATTAAATAGAGTAATGAACGTATGGTGTTTAGCACAATACTTGGCACATAGTAAGTGGTGTAATGAAAGCTAGCCATCATTATTCCTAGAAGATTCTCCCCAAATTATTTAAAAGATAAGACACCTAGATCTGAATGACAGTCTATGCAACAAAGAAATTCTTTCTTTGAAAAGTTTCAGCAAAGGCATTTGGTGACTAACTCCCCACCACCCGCTTCCATCCTGAGTTCCAGTTATGCACAAAACACTCCCCTTGGTGCTGACTAAACTCCACAGTGACTCTCAGGAGTTCTCATGTCCCTCCAAACACTGCAGGCTTCCTTTTAACCTGATACTGACATGCCACCCACTTTTCCATTTAAGCAGCTGTTTAAAATTCTGGCTTTGTAGGGAATTCCCATCGTGGCTCAGCAGTTAATGAATCTGACTAGCATCCATGAGGACTCAGGTTCAATGTCTAGCCTTGCTCAGTGGGTTAAGGATCCGGCATTTCTGTGAGCTGTGGGGTAGGTCACAGACACTGCTTGGATCCTGCGTTGGCTGGCAGCTACAGCTCTGATTTGACTCCTAGCCTGGGAACCTCCATATGCCGGGGTGCAGCCCTAAAAATAAAAGGAAAAAAAAAATTCTGGCTTTGTGAAACAGAGAACAAGGCAAAAGGCTTCTCCTGCAAAGGTTTCAAAGGTCTGTCGACTTGGCTTGGCAGGGGACAGAAAGGTGGCATTGTGTGGTATCAAACACCAGAAGCAGACTCATGGCTACTAGCCCCATAGAGTTCTTCTTCCGTCCTGGCCTAGTGCTGAGTGTGTGGCTGAAACATCACTGAGACTTTCAGGGAGTCACAGGGTGTCTGGGGTCCTAGCTGGTGGGAGCAGAGCTATGGGCTCTAACTTACTCTTGGCTCCAAAGTCCCACACAAACCCTGGGAAACCTGCCTCCACCCCAAGCCCAATCCCTCCCCGCTGTGTCAACTCATCCAAGGAAAACTTGTTTCCAACGATAAGATGATAAGATCGCTCTCAGGGAGTTTGGGGTTACAGATGCAAACTATTACATTTAGCATGGATAAGCAGTGAGGTCCTGCTGGACAGCACAGGGGGCTATATCCAGTCTCCTGGGATAGACTATGATGAAAAATAATATAAGGAATGTATATATATGGATGACTGGGTCACTGTGCTGTGCAGCAGAAACTTATACAACACTATAAATCGACTATACTTTAATAAAAGTAAAATAAAATTAAAAGGATCACACTCGCTATTCTCTTGGTAGGGCAGTCTTTTTTTTTTTTTTTTTTGCTTTGTCTGATTTTTGGACAATCATGCCACCTAGTGGCCATTCAGACACACAACCATAGGTCTCTGCAAGAGGCCCGCAGATGACACACATGCTCACCGCAGGAGGGATGTGACCACATCCAAGGTGAGGAACAGAGAAATGAGCCCCAGAGACGGGAAGCAAGTTACAAAGTTAAAGAGAAGGAAGCCAGTGTGGACAGTGTGGAAAACTCGCACCCACGAGTTAGGACCGGGTCCTGATTCAGACTTTGCTTAAATTCTACCTTTGGATAAATGTTTCCTTCACTCACTCAACAAACTTTGGCTGAGCACCTACTATGTGCCCATTGCTGTGTCAGATGGTGCGGACATGACCATAAGCCAGGAGCACTAGCCTCTAGCTTCACAGTCCCAGAGGGGAGGAAGATAATTAAACTGAGAATCAACAGTGACACCACCAGTTAATATAAATGAAAGACTGACTCTGCTGCCAGATACTGTGCCAGCAGCTTGAGGATCACTAACCTGAGTGGGCTTTCCAACAGTCACAATGGGGGTGTGATTATAACTCTCACTTTAAAAATGAGTAGAAATTACACTCGGGATGGATAAGCAGTGGGATCCTACTGTACAGCACAGGAAACAATCTAATCTCTTGTGATAGAACATGATAGGAGATAGTATGTGGAAAAAAATGTATATATATGTATGATTGGGTCACTTTGCTGTGCAGCAGAAATTGAAGGAATATTGTAAATCAACTATACTTTAATAAAAAAAATTTTAAATGAGTGGGAGGACGTGTAAGCTATGACTAATAAACTCAAGGCTCTTATGCCTTTCTAAGTTTCTGAAAGTGAGGTTGTTGGACTAGATACTAAAAAAATTTCCAAGGGCTCTTTCCAGCTCAGTTTCTCTTTACTTCTAGGACCTTTTGGGTAGAGCTTAGACTAGAAACCAGGTCATCTGACCAAGACTCTAGGGCCTTCTCTTCATCCACTATGCTAATCAGTGCTTATTAATAATACTGGTAGTTATCAAATGCTTACTATATGTTATATTCTGAATTTACATCAGCTCACGCAACCCTTTTAACAAACCATGAAACTATGAAATATGTTTAGATGGGAATAATACCTGAGTTAAAAAATCACTCTCAGGGTTCCCATCGTGGCACAGTTGAAATGAATCTGACTAGGAACCATGAGGTTGCGGGTTTGATCCCTGGCTTTGTTCAGTGGGATAAGGATCTGGCGTTGCCGTGACCTGTGGTGTGGGTCACGGACATGGCTCGGATCTGGTGTTGCTGCAGCTCTGGCGTAGGCCGGTAGCAATAGCTCTGATTGGACCCCTAGTCTGGGAACCTCCACATGCCACAGGTGAGGCCCTAAACGCTCAAAAGACAAAAAAAAAAAAAAAAAATCACTCGCTAAATTTTTTAAAAAATGTCCCAAGACAAATGGAGAAGTTTCCAATCTAACCCAAGAGTATGATTCTTAACTACTGTGTTCCTGTTTGATCTGGTTACATGGTGGATTAAAAATACTTATGGATGGGTGGCTTCAGGTTCCCAGGACCAGAATGGACAATGGGCCCAAGCAAATGATGGTTCAAAAAGCAGTTACCGTTCAGGGAAATAGGAGCACATTTCTCAGCAACATTGCACTGGGGGTATCTCTGGGCTCCAGGAATAGCTGCAGAGCCTGCAAGGCCAAATGCAGGCAGACATGACCCCTTACTTTTATTTCTGATCCCAAGTGAATAAAGTACGTTCCCATCATAAGAGCTGTCATGCCCCCATAGTCCTGCAATCATTGCTTTGTCTCTCTGTGGACTGGGAACACAGAAGATGGGCTGGGTGGCTTGTCCAACCTTAGGCACTCAGTATCTAGCACCACATCTGGATCACAGAGGTGCTGATTTCCAAAGAACTGGAAAGGAGAGTAAGGAATTCCAGGGCTGGATAAGGCCTCAGAGGTCATCTCATTTCAGCTCTGGCCCAATACAAGATTTCCTTAGAAAATCATTAAAAAAAAAAAAAATCAAAAGTTTAAAAAAGTGTGGTGTGGTTTCCCCTTGTGGACTAAGTGGTAATGAATCTGATTATTATCCATGAGGACATGGGTTTGATCCCTGGCCCCGCTCAGCAGGTTAAGGATCTGGCACTGCCCTGAGCTGTGGGGTAGGTCACAGATGCAGCTCAGATCCCGCATTGCTGTGGCTGTGGTATAGGCTGGTGGCTGCAGCTCCAATTCAATCCCTCGCCTGGGAACTTCCATATGCCTCAAGTGTGGTCCTGGGGCGGGGGGGGGGGGGGTATGGGGTGTGTGTGTGTGTACACATTTGTACATATAGGGTGTCCTTCTCATGTGCCAGGATGAGTAAAGACACGTGTAAAGACACCGAGAGCAAGATTTAAGATTCACTCAGCTCTTCTTTCTTTGAGAATTAGCCATCGTCTTTGCTGAGAAGTTTGGCTTTGCCCTTATTTTTGAAGAAAGATATGCTATTGAGAAAAAAAAATGTGTAAAATACATGTAACAAAACTTAACACCTTTGCTCTATTTCCTTCTACTCTTTGTTCAGGGGGTTTCTAAGGTAGCGATACCCACGCCCTATTATACAATGGTATGTTATGCTTCTTTTCAGCAATGGTATTCCCCTTGGTGATTATAAGCTCTTCATAAGCATCGGCTTTATTATTTATTTATTTATTTATTTATCTTGTCTTTTTGCCATTTCTTGGGCAGATCCCGTGGCATATGGAGGTTCCCAGGCTATGGGTCTAATCGGAGCTATAGCCACCCGCCTACACCAGAGCCACAGCAATGCGGGATCCGAGCCGCGTCTGCAACCTACACCACAGCTCACGGCAACACCAGATCCTTAACCCGCTGAGCAAGGCCAGGGATGGAACCCACAACCTCATGGTTCCTAGTCAGATTCGTTAACCACTGAGCCACGACGGGAATGCCTAAGCATCATGTTTAAAACTTTTATTTTGATATCATTTTGGACCTAGAGAAAAGCTGCAGGACCAGTACAAAGAATTCTCTGATACCCTTTGCCCAGATTTGGATTCCTCAAATGTCAACAGTTTACTATATTTAATCCCTGCACTCCACATCCAAAAGGGAAAGAGGGAAAAAGAGAGGATTTTTTTACCCCTAAATACTTCAGTGAGCATTTCCTACAAATAAGGAGTTCTTTTAAACAGCCTCGTTGCAATCGATAACACAGCCATTTTCTAATCTACCGCCTTATTCAGATTTTTGCAATTGTCCCCCAAACGTCCTTTACAGCAAAAGAAAAACCAAAATTCTACACAGCACTCACCCGTCATATACGTTTCATCTGGGATAGTTCCTAAGTCCTCCTTTGTATTTCACGGTATTAATGTTTTTAAGAGTAACGGCCAGTTATTTTGTAGAATGCTCCCTCATTTGGGTTTGTCTGCTGTTTCTTCCCGATCAGATTCAGATTTTGTACTTTGGGCCCAGAGAGGTGAATACATGTGGTTTTTAATGATTGTGGTAAGATTCCACTTTGCATAGGCATTTCCTGATTGTGGAATCTTGGGCTGTTTCATAATTTTGCTTTAATTCCAAAAATGGAGCTCTTTCTCTTTCTTCCTTCCAACCATCACTGGCCTTTCTCCTTTAACATCTATATTTAAGGATATGATATTAACAACTTTTTCTAAGATGCTTCTGTCAATCTGGAGTCCTGCAATTGACAAGCGGCCTTAACACACTGGCATATTAGAAGATATATTATCATTTAGGGAGACAAAAGTAATATTGCATTGCTGTTTCAATAGACTTCATCTTAAAGTATGGTTACAAATAGTACTATTCGATCCTACTATATAACACAGGAAACTATATCTAATTACTTGTGATGGAACATGCTGGAGGATAATGCTAGAAAAAGAATATATATATATATATATATATATATATATATATATATGACTGAATCACTTTGCTGTGCAGTAGAGATTGACAGAACACCATAAATCAACTATAATAGAAAAAATAAAAATCATAAAAACCCCACAAATATCGCTGTTCCTCTCGTGATTGATCCTGAATACATTTGCCTGTCTGTTCTCTTGTTGATTCTTTTGTTTGTGCATTTCTTCATTCAGGAAATCTCCACTGAGTGTCTGCCCTGCGCCAGTATTTTTCTGGGTGCTGACATTAAGCTCTTGTGTAAAGAGATATACACAGTAATGCATATTATGCTATGGGCTATGAAATAACCCTGCATCAAGCAACAGGAGGGGGCACTCCAGGGGGCGTGGGCAAGAGCCTGGTGTGCTGAGAAAGACACTGAGGTGATGTGGCTGCAGGGGGGAGGGGTTGGGGGGAGAGGAAGAAAAAAGGAAAAAGGGTCCAGCCTTTGGAGCTCCCACCCCCCCACCCGGCCCCGGTTCCATCTCCTCGCACTTATCACAACAATCCTCAAAATGTCTGCAAAACGCTGCCCTTTACTAAAAACACGAACCCCTCTATTGCTCATATATGGACCAGGCTCAAACAGCCATTTCTAAAGTTGGCCCTTCTCTCCTCTGTCTGTCCTAGTCAGCAGAGGCTGAACTTCAGGGAGCTACCCTGTGTGAATAATAACGAAAATATCCTGAAATTCGAGGGAACTTACACACCAACTCTGATGTTGCTTGGCCTGGCAGTTACCTGAATATCAAGGGATCATTAATGAATCAGGCTGTCTCAACAGTAATGGCTGGTTTCAACAGTGGAAAGGGGACAGATGCCCAAGAATGGAGAAAGGGGTGTGTGTGTGTATCTTCTCAAATCATCAGGATGGTGGCTGCAACCACAGGCAAGGAGGTGGGGGTTCATGAACAAGAGCAACCAGCCTGGGCCGTGGGCTGTGGCCAGGCCAGCAGAAAGTCCAGCCCCCAGGCCCATGCCCTCCTCTGGACTTTGTCAGAGTGAGACAAAAGGCAAGAAACTAGGAGTTCCCATCGTGGCTCAGTGGTTAACGAATCTGGCTAGGAACCATGAGGTTGGGGGTTTGATCCCTGGCCTTGCTCAGTGGGTTAAGGATCCGGCGCTGCCATGAGCTGCAGCTCAGATCTGGCATTGCTGTGCCTGTGGCACAGACCTGCAGCTACAGCTCCGATTAGACCCCTAGCCTGGGAACCTCCATATGCTGCGGGTGCAGCCCTAAAAAGACAAAAAAAAAAAAAAAAAGCATTACTAATATAAATACAACGGGCTGTACCCTCCACTGGGGGGCAGAGATCCAGGACAATGGTGATGATAAACATTCATCAGGGATGTGAACTATCACTTGGTGAACAAAAGATAGCAGATGAGGTTTCCATTGTGAAAGCTCTTATGACTGAAGACACAATGGAAACTAGACAATTGGGTCAGATCCAGTCATTAAAAGCAGTTGAGTAATTAACAAAGGGTTGATAAAGGTGAAAATCATATTTCAACAGAAGATGACATATATAGAAGGGGTTTTGGTTTTGGTTGCACCCACGACATGTGAAAGTTCTTGGGCTGAACCTGTGCCACAGCTGCAGCAACGCTGGATTCTTAACCTACTGTTAAGGAACTTCCTGGGACTGTTTTTATATTTGAACCAGTGTCCTTTTAAGTCTGTTTTGCATTTTACACTTAAAAATACATAAAATGTGTAGGAAGTAGTAGTCAAATAACTATTACCTAGTTAGCCCAACAGTGACTTTCTAGCAGGTGTTAGTAATAAGTGTAAATGAACTGAGACAAATGATTTAAACTAGCAGCACTAAAGCGGATTTCAACATGGGCGGCTGTGAGCTGGAGTCTGTAAATTAGCATCACTAAGAGATATCCAGTTGGTGGTTGAAATGCCTATTCTCTGGTTGATTTTACGTCTTTGCCACAATCTCAAGGAGTAAAATAAGCCTACAGAGTGGTAAAGATTTGCCATAGTTAGCGTGGTGGCAAAGTTTTGCCAAAAAAGTCTACTGCAGTTTAATATGTGTGAGCCTTAAAACTAGTGGCATTTTAACTATTTTACTCTTTACAGATTTAAAATAAAATTAACTCTTAAGTTTAGAAACAGTTTCAAGGGAAAAAACACCCCCAAGTCCCAAGCCCTTATCGATCCAGCCCCTCTTACTGTCCTAACTCATCAGAGGATGACAATTTCTTTGCAGGTTATCAGTCAGAACAATGAGGAAGCCTGAGAGCTCATTTTTAAAGTTCTCCACTTCTCCACCAGGGGGCGAAAGTTGGCCAGCATTTGACTGAGAGAATGATTTATAAACTTGGATATTCTTTTGCATAGTGTCAGAAAGATATTCATGTATAAAAACAGCCTTTCCCCTCTCACTGCTTCTCAATACATTTAATCCTGACTGATTAGCAAAGCAAGCCAGCGCTTGTGCGGAATAAGAGGAAAGAGACACAGTTATGGGCTAAGAGCAGCCGGCACACTTGATCAGCCCTGTAATGTAGGTTGGCCGGCCATTCTCCCAAGACTTGAGATCAGAGTGATGGTTTTGCCAAAGCTGATCCAGTTTCAAGGATATTCCCCCCCCACCACCCCTTTTTTTAAGAAGCATTTTCCACTGGCCTTTTTTAGCCGGCTGATGCCTCATGCAGGGCTGGCTCCTTTTGCCCAGCTCCTTTGCAGGGCCTCCCTCCCAGCAACCACAAAGCCACAGGAGGCCTGAGAGCGCAGGCCCTGCCTTCCTGCAGGGACCGGGACCTTTCCACCCAGGGAGGGTGTCTGGTGGCCAGGAAGGAACCCAGACAGCAACCCCTGGCGGGGCCTCTCTCCCCTCAGTCACGGGGTCAGGAGCTCTGGGTGGGAACTTGCTTCTAGCCGGATCTAGCTGCAGCAGAGGAGACAGACAGACAGACTGACTGACACACACACACACTCACACACATGCAAAGCCTGTCCCTGAACAGGAAGCAAGTTGGAGTTTTAGCATCTTGGTGCCAGCAATACAGGCTGGAGTGAAAAAACCCGGAGCCAATTCTCTCAGGTCTGGGGACAGGCCCAGTTTTTGTGGCTCCTGAGCCTCATACAATTTGGGGGCCTCTTTAGAAAAAGAATATGAAATTAGGAAGAGCACACGAGGGGTTCTTGCCAGTAGGAGGTCCTGAGGCTTCGGCTTCACAACCACCATCAGCTCTGGGGTAGGTGCTGTGAGTTGAGGATGTGCTGACACGGGGGTCCCGTGAGCCTTGGGCACCGAAGGATGGCGGCGGCGGGGGAGCAGGGGTGGGTTCTCTAAGGCCACGTGGCTCAGCCCTCCCTTGGGGAGTGGGCTCCGGGGTTGGGCAAGGAAGAGGGCAGGAGATTCTGCTCCCTTTTCATCCTGCCCCCAGTGCATGGGAAGATGCTCCATAAACCCTTGCTGACCAACCAACTGAAGTGGCCCTGCTGCCCTGCCCCCTCTTGTCTTTCTGGCTTCCCAGCCATATTTCACATCAAGGAAGATTCCTGCTGAAATGACTATCTACAGAGGTAAGTCAGCAAGAGTAGATTTCCTGCTCCCCTGGATCATTAGTCCATCAATGTGTCCAGGCATGAATGACACCAACTTCAGAGTCAGTCCCCCAGCGAATGATGTTATCACCCTTCTTCACAAACCCGGCATTTGATGCAGCAGGGCACCTGGTCAGTAACAAGCAAAGGGGACAGGAACTCTGCTGGCTCAGGATCCCAGAGGACCCGTGGGAGAAACTGCTCAACAAATGCAGGCAAAACAAAACAAAACAAAACAACTACTGCAGGCATTTCCCTGTCACAGGGAGCAAACCTCCCCAACAGGAATCCCTGCTCTGCTGTAGGCCAGCTCTCCACCCTGCCTAAGCCTCAGTCTGCAGTTTGGGTCATCTTCTTGCAGCTGTGGCCCTGTCCTCTCCCCCATGTCTCCTTCCAAGACCTCCTTGGGTGCCACAAAGGTGCCCGCTCTGTGTTTTTATTGAAAGAGCACAAAATAAACTGATCTGAATTTAAAGTATCTGGCTAAATATAGCTATGTTTGCATATTTCCGTGGGACTTGTAAAAATAATACATAAACTTCTAATCGAGTGGCAAAATCACTTACCCAAATCTTAACAAGGAAATGAGCTGACGCCTAAAAAAAAGTAGAAAGCTGTTTGGTTGAGTTATGTAGCTGGCTTTCACATATGCTACAGTTTGGTATTTATAAGCAAACACGCTACTAAATGTTCCTTGTTCTTTCTTGAACAAAACAGTGAGAACTTCTTCCATCTGAACGCGTCTTCATGAAGCCATTTATCACAAGGAAAAAAGCGTCCTGCAAATTCTAATCTGTAAAATGGAGATAATATTGTGATGGGAGAATCACGGCCACCCTTATTTTTGGGTGCTTCCTATGTGGCCGCCCTGAGCTGAGCATTTCATACTGATCATTTCACGTAATCCTCTCAATAGCCCTGCAGTATTATCCTCAATTTATTACTGTGGAATCTGAGGCTTTAAGAGTAAGCGACTTGCTCGACGATTGCTGGAGAAGTGCTACTTTTCCCAAAGCTTTAGAAGTTTTTTAGACATCATCACGATAGTCCAGTGCAAATGATGATTGATAATAGCCTACTTATTGAATACATACTGGGTGACAGGCTGCTGTGCTGAATCCATTCCATGCACTGGTTCCTGTAATACAGCTAACGTAAAAAATTTTTCAGTTCCTGTCGTGGCTCAGTGGTTAACGAATCCGACTAGGAACCATGAGGTTGCGGCTTCAATCCCTGGCCTTGCTTAGTGGGTTAACGATCCAGTGTTGCCATGAGCTGTGGCGTAGGCCCGCAGCTACAGTTCCGATTTGACCCCTAGCCTGGGGACCTCCATATGCTACGGGGGCGGCCCAAGAAATGGCAAAAAGACCAAAAAATCTTTTTGTTTTTAGGGCTGCACCTGCAGCATATGGAAGTTCCCTGGCTAGGGGCTGAATTGGAGCTGTAGCTGCTGGCCTTACACCACAGCCACAGCAACAGAGGATCCGAGCCACATCTGCAACCTGTGCTACAGCTTGTGGCAACGGTGGATCTTTAACCCACTGAGTGAGGCCTGGGATTGAACCCACATCCTCATGGTCACTGTTGTCAGGTTCTTAACCCTCTGAGCCACAATGGGAACTCCCATGTTGTATTAGTTTCTGCCCTATAGCAAAGTGCCATACACACACACACACACCTACACACACACAACGTTTGTGTGTGTGTGTGTATATACATACTTTTACTACTTTTACATGTTCTTTTCCATTCTGGTTTATCACAGAATATTGAATATAGCTCGCTGTGCTACAGTCCAGGACTTTGTTGTTTATCCAGTACAGCTCTCCCCATTTAACAGATGAGGAAACCGAGGCTCAAAGAGGTTCAACTACTCTGCCCAAGCATCTCAAGTGGCTGAGGAATGGCCTGAACTCCAGTCTATCCGTTTATACTATGCCACCTCCCTAATGTAAAGCATACACAAGTAGAAGGTTGTTTCTAGTGACAGCCGGTCTAGATGTTTGAATGGCCCAACAAAAACCACCCTGTTCTTTCAGCAGAGAGAAGTCAGGTGTGAGGTGCTGGGGGAGATCAGTTCTGCCGTCTGGGCCTCTGTCTTCAACATGATCCAGGGCAGGAGGAGGGCCCGGGGTGGGAGGGAGGCAGCTGTATCTCACCATCTTTGCAGACAGCCTAACTCGAGGGCATAAACCAGGTTCACATCTGGATACATAAGGCTGAGACTTGCCAGGGGGACCAGTCCACGATGGAAGCACCCAAAATGCACTTTATACCCTCTTAGGCGGCTGTCCCCACAGTGAATCCAACGTTAGCTGATCCAAGCATCTCGCCAGCACGTGCCACTTGCTCATCTGAGACGCTGCCCTCAGCATGGGGGGATGGGGCAACCAAACACCGAGTGGCCCGCTTGTTGTGGGGGCCACCATCACAGTGGCCCAAGTTGCACACAACAGAGAGGGATACTTGGGCAGAGGGATCAAGGTCGCAATGCCAGGGCTGGAGCAGGCAGACAAATCAGCCAAGTCCAAAGGACGTCAGCATGAAAGAAAAACTGCAAAAGACTGGGGGTGTCTCTGAAGGGCAAGGCTTCCTTTTGGAGAGTTCTGACACTATGGATGGACCCCTGATCAAAACGCTCCCCCACCCCCAAGCACGGCAACCCAGCAGCTCTCAGATCCGGAGAAAGGATGTTACGGTCATAAGAATGAAAAATGGTGCTGGAGCACTGTGTGCCCCAGTGCTAGCTTTTGGTAGGGGTTATGTCAAGTGCATCTTGATGTGACAGTAAAGAAAACCTACCCAGAGACAAGGTCAGAGGCTCCCCTGTGGTCTTAGAGAACAGGGTGTGGGTGACAGCCTGGCTTCCACTTGAATCCCTGTAGCCCAGCCAAACTTTTTTTTTTTTGAGGGCCCACAGTATATGGAGGTTCCCAGGCTAGGGGTCCAATCGGAGCCGTAGCTGCCAGCCTATGCCACAGCCACAGCAACACAGGATCTGAGCCATGTCTGCAACCTACACCATAGCTCACAGCAACACTGGATCCTTAACCCACTGAGGGAGGCCAGGGATCAAACCTGTGTCCTCATGGTTACCAGTCAGATTCATTTCAGCTGATCCACATTCCTAGGCGGCTTTTCCCGTTCACATACACATTTCTGATCCCACTAAAGGGAAGGTTATGGGGACCCAGGCTTGGCTTCATGGGAGCAGCGTCTTTCCAACAACTTGCAGTATCTGACAGTCAGGATGGGAGACTCAGGCAGGTGGGCGAGAGAGAGGTCGGGAGCGCCCATGCCTGGACAGCTGTCCAACTCAGACTGAAGGACTGCTTTTGGGGGTGCTGCAGAGGAGTTCCTTGTATTGGGCCAACAGTTAATATAACAGGACACTCAAGTGGAAGTTTCCATTGCAGCAACAAGGTTCAACAGATGGGAAATTCCAAAGCCAGGGGCCAGACCGTTACATGGAAATTTCTAAGAAGCGGACTAGCTGTCTCCAAGGCCCCAAAGGAGGATAAATACAGGTTCAGGATGGGGGAAAGCGATGGCAGATTTTTGTGGGGCAGAAAACCCTCAGAAATGCTCAGATTCCCACCTTCCCCAAGGTGGGTGGGCTGGTGGGAGCCGGCCTTTCATCTCACACCTGGCGACAAGGGGCTCAAAGGCAACGCCTGGGGGAGGATTGAAATGCGTCTTCCAGAGTTTGGGGGTGGGTATGTGACACCTGCCTGAGGAACCAAAATGGGGGAGGGGAGCTGAGGCCACCTAAGGGGGCAGAGGAGAAGAAAGTGACTGCTCAGCCCCTCCCCCAATGGGGGCTTCAAGGGAGTGACCTCTGGGCACAGGGAATGCCAGCCCCACCAGGGCTTCAGCCTGAGGCTGAGAGGACCCCAAAGAGAGAATGTGCAGAAGTTGCCGGAGGGCAGTAGCAACCTGGAGAAGGAGAGGCACAGCCTGAATTCTGGGAGACCCAGAAGGCAAGTGCCAGTGGGGAGTCCTCAGGACAGGCGTGGAAGCAGCTGGGGGAGAAGAAGAGTCCACTGACCCAGCAGCTGGGCTCAGGGACCCCAGCGCCTGGCAGGACAACAGTGTCAGGTAAGACCCTTCCGCTCTCTGCCTCACCTGGGCAGGCCTGAAGCCACGGTGGGCAGGATGGATGGACGTCTTCTCTGGGAGTGGAGGCTGCTTGATCCTAGAGGAAAGTGAGCCTTTCCAATGGCCACAGAGGACGCACATGTGTGGGACTGAAAGGGGCCAGAGGACTTTTTGTTACCTAAGATGATCCATAAACAGAGGCCTGATCAAGCATTTATCAGGACATGGGGAAAAAGACACTCCGCTGAATCACTGTAAAGGCACAGTGAGATGCAAGAATAAAGCTGTGTCTTCATCATATCTCACAAGTTGCACTGTGCAGTGTCCTAGTCACAGCTAAGCTGTGCCAGCACAGACTGGACTGTGCGTCAGGCACTAGGACAAGGACATTATAGACATGACCTCAGCCCGGCCCCCAACAGCTCCATGAGGCAGGTATTATCATCTCCTTTGACAGAAAAGGAAACTGTGGCTCAGAGAGGTGAGGCAACTTTCCCAGAGTCACACAGGGAGGTAAGCAGAGTAAGCAGCCCAGCCTCACCCTCAAGTCTGACATTGAACCCTGGACTCTATTCTCCCAGAGGAGTGGTTTCCAGCAGCAGGTGGAGGCCGCTGCAGGTGAGGCACTTGGGTCCTTTTCATCCTTCGCTCTCAGGAGTCCCTGAGCTAGAAAACCAGAACGGAGTTGGAAAACCACCGAACGGCATGATCCTCGCAGTCTCTCCAACTCTGGGAGTCTCTGAGTCTATCATCCGTGGGTGGGCAGTGGAGAGAGGTGGACCCATAACAGAGGACATGGGGAAGAGGGAGATCCAAAGTTTGTATGCTGTGTTCCCTGAGAGGCAGCTGGAAGGAGCTGGTCCCAGCAGGTGGAACCACAACAGACCAGAGGTTCACCGAATTACAGTCACGTGTATAAACACATAGTCCAGATAATGCGCGGAAAGCAGGTAGCACAGAGCCAGAGTAAGCATTAGGTAAATGGCAACTACCACCGTGATACGTTTACATATATGCCCAAAAACCTCAACGTGCAATTTGATGCAACATACTCAGCCACTGACATCACCGTGTCTGTTCCATAAGGAGCTGTGTTTACCATGGACGCTAAACCCTGCTGGTTGAGCCAAGAAAAGAAATGAACACATAAGATGAAGCTAGCCAAACTAAAAACAATTCGAGTAGGTCTGAAACGTTGGCTCTTAAGCAGTAGAGGACTGGGGAGTCCTATGAAAAAAATGATGGAAGCATGACCCCTTTTCTCCAGTAAAAGAGTACATAGATACCATTTTGCAAATAACTACAGAAGCCCATTCGCTGATGCCATCGATGGATTACAGATCCTCTGAAGTCTGTTCATTGCCTTCAGGTTAAGAGGCTAGACCTGGGAGATGCGACATGAGGTCCTCAGGCCAAAATCTGCCCACCTGACCCTACCCTCCTCCTCTCCGTATGCTCATTGTTGCCAGTCTCCATCATGAGACCAAACTTGGAATAGGTAGGCAATGTAACTGAAGCTGAATCTAATTTTAAACCCTTCAAGTTTAATGGACCCCAAATTAAGAATTTCTAAATCAGTACACTCTGGTACCTAGACATTTTATTTGCTTGGCATGCTCTGCCTTTCCTTTCTTCCTCTGGTAACACCATTCTTCCTTTTCTCACAGGGGCCCAATTCCACGTGATTCGGGTGGGATTCATCCTCTCTCAAGAACCACATGAACCAAGCCCTGGATAAACAGATACCACCTGCTGTCTCCTGCCTCCTTCTGGCCAGGTTGATTCGGGCCAGGAATCCAAACTGGACGCACCCAGATCCCTCCTTGGTGCTATTGTTAGAACAATGGCACAAGAAGCACGCTCTTATGGCTGAGATCCACAGCCCTGAAGATGATGGAAATGTAATGCTGATGGCTACCTCTGCACCATAGTGAGGGGGAGCGTACCTGAGAATGAAGTTGACGGAGTTAAGCAGAGCCAAGAGATGGAGAGAGTGAAAGAGAACAACCTAACATTATGTTGTTGAACCCCTGGATACACCTATGCCTGAAGTCCATTCCAGCATGGACATTTTAGGCATTTAAGTTAAGATACTAGTTTGGTTAGATTTCTGTTACTTGCAACCAAAATAATTCTAACTAAGAAACAAAGCCTAAAAGGGAAATCCCGTTTATGGGCAGCTGTCATGAAATTCAGGGCTCCTTTCTGACAACGATCCTTAATGAACTAAAATGTTTTCATCCTAAGCACATCACTCTCATACCAGCCTCTGAGCCTGATGGTTCACCTTAATAGTGCTGCCAACCAATTAGATGCTACTCTTGAAGAAATTATTAAAGTTACTGACTGGAAGAAGAGAATCCCAGAAGTGGACAACAGAGGCTGAGTTTGCTGCCCTCCAACACACACTTGGGGTCTGTTATTCCTATTGGAATAGCTTCTCAAACTGCCCTGGTTCCCCTGAAAGGTACGGAACACTGTGGTATCAAAAATGACCTAGAAAATACACAAACAATTCATACAATTCAACAATAAAAAAACAAACAACCCAATTGAAAAATGGGTAGAGGACCTAAATAGACATTTCTCCAAAGAAGACATACAGACGGCTAGCAGACACATGAAAAAAGGCTCATCACTAATTATTAGAGAAATCCAAATCGAAATTGCAATGAGGTACCACCTCACACCAGTTAGAATGGCCATCATTAACAAATCTACAAATAACAAATGCTGGAAAAGGTGTAGAGAAAAGGGAACACACCATTGTTGATGGGAATGTAAACTGGCACAACCACTATAGAAAACAGCATGGAGCTTCCTCAGAAAACTAAATATAGACCTACCACGCTTTCCAGCAATCCCACTCCTGGACATCTACCCGGATAAAACTTTCATTCAAAAAGATACATGCACCTGTATGTTCACTGCAGTGTTATCCACCATAGCCAAGACATGGAAACAACCTAAATGTCTACCGACAGATGAATGGATTAAGAAGATGTGGTACATATATACAATGGAAAGCTACTCAGCCATAAAAGGAACGAAATAATGTCACTTGCAGCAACATGGATGCAATTAGAGATGCGTCTACTGAGTGAAGAAAGTCAGAAAGAGAAAAAAAATACCCTGTGATATCACTTTTATGTGGAATCTAAAATATGGCACAAATGAACCTATCTACAAAGCAGAAACATAAAGAACACTTGTGGTTACCAAGGGGGAGGGGGAGGAAGTGGGATAGACAAGGAGTTTGGGGTTTGTAGATGCAAAGTATTACATTTAGAATGGATAAACAATGAGGTCCTGCTGTACAGCACAGGGAACTATGTCCAATCTCTTGGGATAGACCATGATGGAAGATAGTATGAGAAAAAGAACGTAAATATATATATGACTGGGTCACCATGCTATAGAGCAGAAATTGACTCAACACTGTAAACCAACTATACTCTAAGAAAAAAAATGCAAAAAAAAATTGACCTATAGCTTTGGGACTCAAAACAGGAGAGATACACGTGGAGCAAGGGAAGTGGGCCACACAGATCACAGCGGTGAAGGTCCAAGTAGATTCTGTGTATCACAAGGGCACAGTCTGGAGTTCCGGTTGTGGCTCAGTGGTCAACAAGCCCAATTAGCATCCATTAGGATGTGGGTTCAATCCCTAGCCTCCCTCAGTGTGTTAACGATCTGGCGTGGCCGTGAGCTGTGGTGTAGGTTGCAGAAACGGCTCGGATCCTGCGTTGCTATGGCTGTGGCGTAGGCTGGCAGCCATAGCTTTGATTCGACCCCTAGCCTGGGAACCTCCATATGCCACAGGTGTGGTCCTAAAAAGACAAAAAGATAACCCCCCCCCAAAAAAAACCCCAAAAAACAAAACAAAAACAATGCACAGACTGACTCATGGCATACCATGATTTGGGGTTGGGAGAAATCATATTCACAGAGTACTTCCAGGAAGTGGTTTCTTATTCTTTTAGAACAGGGAGGGTAAGTAGACTTCAGCTCGTGTGCCAAGTCTGGTTCATAGCCACATGCCCAGGCTCAGCCTCAAGAGCCATGCCAGTCTGTGAGGTCCCCACCATGGGGGGAGGGAGGAGAGATGAATATATGTACTTGTTCGTCCAGCTGAAAACATCATCTTTTATCCTCGGCTGAAGCAAGGCCAGCAGAGACATGCACACCTCGACTGGAAGGGCTCTTCTCGGGGGCTTGCACGTAGGTATCATATCATTGGTCTCCACGGAGGTGGTCCTCATCAGTCTGTTACAGCAGGGATGCTGTCCTCTACCTTATGTGGCATCCTTTTCACGAGCACTCAGGGGAAACTACTCTAAGTCCTCAATCCTGATGAACCTTGCTGCTCCTGAGTGCCTAGCATGCTTTTATCCTCTGGCTACCAAGAGCTGTTTACTGTGTTTTCCTAGTAGTGACTGCTCAGAAGCTCAGAGGCAAGCCCATGGGACCTGCTGGCATATATACAGGCTCTCATCCATGCATAACCTGATCTCTGACTTTGCTTTACTTTTCCTACCCCTACCTGGTTTCCTCATTCCTTATTTTTTGGATTCTTATTATATGTGTTTTTAAAAGCTGCCTCAAAAATCTTTGAAAGAAGACGGGCATATATATATACTCTATTGACCGCAATCAAATAATGGGCAACCAATCAGATGGTGCATGGAGGACAGTTTTACACAGGTTGCCTGTTGTAGTGGCTGTTGTGGGGAAGCCTCAAGTGAATGGGTTGAGAAGGTGGTGGCCTTGGACCAGGAACAACCCTAGGCCAAACTGTCAGGTCAATAATTGCCTCGGACCACCTGCCTCCCGCCCTCCTGTGTATCCCTCCTCCCCCGGCTCCATCCTTCCTTGGGCCCTCTGGTCCACTCCTTCGCACACCTCTTCCCCAGTACTCTCCCAATAGGACTGCTGGTTGCTCTCCCTTCCCCACCTTTTCTCACTAATCAAAGTAGCTTGCACTTCTACAGGCCCTTGTACTTGATATCGGTAAGGTGTCAACAGTTGACAATTATTTCTCTAAGGGATGAAGATGAAGAATCAAAAGACTAAATCACTGATGGTGGGAGAGACTGTGGTTATGATACAAATGCCATTGAACAAGGGGATCTTCTTCTACTTCTTCTTTTGCATTTTCGGGACACATCTGGGGCATATGGAAGTTCCCAGGCTAGGGGTCAAGACTTGGAACTGCATCTGCAACCTATGCCACAGGCTCATGGCAACACCAGATCCTTAACCCACTGAGTGAGGCCAGGGATTGAACCTGAATGCGCATGGATACTAGTCCAGTTTGTAACCCACTGAGCCACAATGGGAACTCCTACGGGGATCTCCTTATAAATGTCAAATAATTCTATGTGAACCAGTTATCACAGTGCCCAGGACACAGGTGACATGCAATAATTAGGACTATTGCTGCTGTAATTATTAATCCTTCCACCCCAGATTACTGTCTGTTTCTCTATCATTATCACCATGACTATCACCACGGAGGTAACGGCCCCTTTGGAAACACTGGATAGCCACATATCCACAATTGATTAATGTATTTTAATTACATTTTATGGTTTATAAAGCACTTGCACAGACATCATACTTTTTTAACCACCTGGCAATCCTCAAGATGAATATTATTTCCATTTTACAGATGAGGAAACTGAAGCTCAGAAAGATTACATTTATAAGGTCCCAGACCCAAGAAGTAGCAAAGCCAGGACTCAAATCCTTGTCTCATATAAATTTCTTGTTCTGTAAGTGCTGGTGAGGGTGTGGAGAAAAGGGAACTCTCCTACACTGTTGATGGGTATATTAACCACTATGGAGAACAGTATGGAGGTTCCTTAAAAAACTAAATATAGAATTTCTATATGATCCAGCAATCTCACTCCTGGGCATATAGCCTAAGAAAACCATAATTCGAAAAGACACATGCACCCCAATGTTCACTGTGGCACAGTTTACAATAGCCAAGACATGGAAGCAACCTAAATGTCCATCAGCAGAGGAGTGGATCAAGAAAATGTGGTACGTATATACAGTGGAATATTACTTAGCCATAAAAAAGAATGAAATAATGTCACTTGCAGCAACATGGATGGACCTAAAGCTCATCATACTAAATGAGGTAAAGTCAGACAAAGACAAACATCATATGATATCATATTTGGAATCTAATAAAAGATGATACAAAAGAACTTATTTATAAAACAGAAACAAGCTCACAGATTTTGAAATCAAACCAAAGGGGAAACTGGGGGGGGGGGCAGGAATAAAACAGGATACTGAGAATGACATGTACATACTTCTGTATATAAGACAGATTAACCAACAAGGACCTCCTGTATATAGCACAGGGAAATCTACTCAGTATTCTGTAGTAACCTATATGGGAAAGAGGAATGGATATGGATATGTATAACTAATTCACTTTGCTGTACACCTGAAACTAATACAACATTGTAAGCCAATTTTACTCCAATAAAATTAAAGAAAGAAATTTCTTGTTCTCTCCACAAGTGGTTGCCAACTATGTGGCAATTCTATCAGAATTATCTGAGTGCTTTAAGATTCCTGGGGTGCACCTAGTACTGTGGACGGCCCAGTGAAGGCATGGTGAGCTGGTTATTTCAACAGGTGCCTTATATGATCCTGAAGAGCTGCTGGTGGGGGACCAGGGGCAGGGTCCACGCTGCTTCCTGGCTAAGTACCAGCCGTACTCGGTCCTGTGCTGAGCACTGCAGGGAAGGCACGTGGGGTCTTCTGCTTTCAGAACCCCAACAACACTACTGAGGAAGTAACAGTGTTTGGATTTGAAGTATTCAGAGCAGAGCAGATCACAGACAGCAGGAACAGGTAGAGGAGGCCATATTACAGAGCAGGGAAGATTCTACTCTGCCCTGCAGGATAGGAAGGATTTCTAAGCAGAGAAGGGGTGAGCAGCGTGAGGTATCCTTGGGAGAAGTGGTAAAAAGGCAAGGCTGACGAGAATAATAGGAAGGGTAGGAGCTGCACATGAGGGGATGGAGCAGATAATGGAAGTGGAGAAGCCAGAGAGGAGTCTAGGCTGGTGTTGTGGGCAACACAGAGGCACGGAAAGTTCTGGAGAAAAGGACGAATGTCCTGAGAGTTGAACTAAAGGATGTACTATGAACACTGGACACTTGGTATTGACAAAACCACCCAGCAACCTGCTGAACAGACTGAGATGCCAGACAGCATAACAGCAAGCTAGGATTGTAGGTCTGTCAATCAGAATGGGGTGATGGGAAGGGCGAGGAGATGGGAGCATGATCTGAGCCCTCTCACTGTCCAGGCGCTTTTCATTCCATCACAGCTGTTTTCATGAGACTCATAAAAACTGTAGGGTGGATTGTAAACACGGCCCCAATTCTTCTCCTCTCTGTATCCTTCCTCCCTGCCATGAGATTCTGCAGCTCCTCTCACCAAGAGGTAGAATCCATTCTTGTAGCTCTTGAATCGAGGTTAGAGCTTGCTTTAGCCAACAGAATGTGTGAGAAGCCATATTGTGCCAATTCTAAGCCTCATCCTCAAGATGCGTCCACTGTCTCTTTTGGAACGTGCAGGACAGTTAAGAACCATTTCTTGGTCATTGTCACCACTCTGGCCAATATACAGGTGACTTACCAGCCTAGGTGGCCTGGACCTGTAGCTGACTGAAGACATATGAATGTCTCAATTGAAATCTCAAGAATCACATACTCTAGGCCTAGCCCAAACTGACAACCCACAGAATTAATGAATAAAGAAATGATTGCTATTTTGAGTTAAATTTCTGGTAGTAAATTTTGGGGAGCTTTGTTATGCAGCAAAAAGCTAACTGATACACACTGCAAAGAACAGCATAACTATATCAGGGAGAGGTGCCACACGAGAGGTGCCTCAAGGTTTTTCTCTTAAGAAGTACACTGCTTGCCAAACCCTAAAGGAAGTTTTCTACCACTAACAGAACTGTTATCTCACAATAGTCACATTTAGGTTTAAAGAGAGGTGAGAGGAAAAAAAAATTGGGCAATAAGGAAGCTAGTATGTTACAGCTATGAGCCAGTTTTCATTACAACACACTGCAAGGGACAGTCTGAATTCCTTGGCTGAAGTAACATTTTGTTGTTTTGGATACTGTTTGAAACAAGCAGACCATCAACAGGGGCCTGGAAATAGTTTCACTACAAAAAAAGTTTTTATTTTAATAGTATTTGGCATGTAATCATAGAGCTTTCCCCTGACCATGTTCTTAGCAAGAGAACATGGATTGATCTGTTTTTTAAAGGCACGGAAACATCATAAATCATTTCAGAGGGGAAAAAAATGTGAATAAATAGACATCTAATCATAGTACCAGTAAGGAAGCCTCTAACTTAGACATGTGAATATCATTTCAAAAATAATGTCAAACAGTCACTTTGTCTTAAAAATGAAAGAGCACTTACCAGTAAGACTCTGTGTGGCCCACTGTTACCAGGTTTTAGGTGATGGGATGAATCTGAAATAGAATGAAACAAACATTCCTTAAGTAAATCACGTGTGGAAAGGGTGTGCCTTTCATCCCAGTGGCTGCTATCATGTTGAGTATGTATTCTTCTAGTTAAAGATTAGCAAAGCTTTCTTTTTCTGGCTCCTGATGGAATAGGGAGTTTTTCGGCTACATATTTCAACTTCCTGAACAGAGAGCACGCTCTCCTCTCCTTCAGGGAGTGCGGAAAGTCTGAAGCCAGTATAACTATAAATGGTAGTGTTTTCGTCCCAACCCCTCCAAGTCAGTGGACGCCTTCCTGGTGGTTGTTCTTGCCTTGGTTCCCCAAATCCCTTCTGTGAGGACCAAGCCATGACCCCCTTTACGGAACCAGCTAAAAAACGGGTCCAACTGGGGAGTTCCTGTCGTGGCGCAGCAGAAACAAATCTGACTAGGAACCATGAGGTTGCATGTTCGATCCCTGGCCTCACTCAGGGGGTTAACCATCTGGTGTTGCAGTGAGCTGGTATAGGTCGCAGATGCAGCCTGCATCTGGTGTGGCTGTGGCTGTGGCTGTGGCCATGGCTGTGGCTGGCACCTGTAGCTCCAATTAGACCCCTAGCCTGAGAACCTCTATATGCCATGGGTACGGCCCTAAAAACCAAAAAACAAACAAAACTGGTTCGGTATAGCTTGAAGGACCAGAGGAAGAGTGTCCAAGGCCACCTAAAAGTGGTCACCTGATCACAAATAACCATACCTTTTTCTTTGACTGATAATGGTGAGCCTAAGGTCCTGCTGTTCACCAGAAATATAGCAAAGCCACAGATATAACTTTAAATTTTCTGGTAGCCCCATTTAAAAAGCAAAAAGAGGCAGATGACATTATTTAACCTGATGTATTCAGAATATTGTCACTTCAACAAGCAACTGATATAAAAAATGATTAATGAGACATTTGCTTTTTTTTTTTTTTTGGTCATACTAAATCTTTAAGACCCAGACCGTCGCTACTTGGGCTAGCAGCATTCCAAGCCGTCAACACCCACAGCGGCTAGTGACCTCCACACCAGTCCAGCTAGTAGCCTCCACACCAGATAGCAGAGGCCAAAGGAATCTATCCTTGGCCTTCAGATGCTGGCAAGGCTCCAAAGTCAGTGCAATGCACATGGAGATTTTGTTCATCTATGTTCCTGCTCCTAGGAATCCATCGTTAATTACCCCATTCCGTGGTGTCATTTAGTAGAAAGAAAACATGATAATAGCGAATATTTATATAGCACTTAACGATGTGTTCTTGGCATGTGCCCGTATTACCTTAATGAACCCCCACAGTAACTTCATGAAGTAAGTACAGAATCATTCCTATTCTGTAATGAGGAAACTGAGGCAGAGAGAGGTTATAAGTAACTTAGACGAGGTTAGAAGATAGTGAGAGCTGGGATTCTAATCTATGCAGCAGCCTCCAGAGCCAGGCCCTTAGCCACTACACTGTCAATTAAATTTGAACGGCTCAAAATAAGATAATTACTTTCAGTTTTAATTATAACCATCAAGTGATCCAAGACTGCTCCCATGATACGTGGTCAGATAATAGCAGTGATGGCAGATGGAGGAGTTATGGGATGTGGGAGCAAATTAAATTTAAAATAGTTCAGGGTGGGAACACAAAAACCACATGCAAGTCTGGGGTCAGAAAGACCATGCTGTGTCTGGGGGGGGCGCTGCTTGGATGATCAAGATGGGGATGTAGGAGGAGGTTAATGGGGGGTCTTTGGAAAATCGTGCCTTCGTGATTTTTCTCAGGGAAGACACCATCACTTTCATCTGATTCTCAGAAGAGTCTGTAAGTTAGACATCTCTGTATCTGTCTTGGCGGTGGTAGGGAGTAAGAGGAAGAATCAGGCAGAAAGGAATTAAGGAAACACATTCTTTCACTTTGTTCATCTGTGGCCTCCCAAGAAATCACTCCCAATGAGTAAAATCATATCCACACGTATGAACTTCCTGCCCAAGTCACAGGGAAGGGGGGTTGGTCAGGGATGCTGTTTAGAATCAACTGGCCGTGGGCTGAGGCCACAGGGGACGCTGCCTCCCCATCTCCCAAGGCAAGCCCTGAAGCTGCTGAAAATCTGCCAGTGGCTTCCTCTAGGTTGTAGGATTAAGTCCAAGCTCCTTATCCCAGGCTCCCAAGCCCAAGTGACCTCGAGCCTGCCCTGTCCCAGGCACTCTCCCAAGGGCATCTTGTCCTTTATCCACACCCACCTACTTATGGGTCCTGAAATCTTGCCCCCTCCCACTCCTCTGAGCCTTTGCAGACTCTGTTCTTTTGTCAAGCGTGTCCTTTCCCTACAGTATCACCCTGCCTTCAGGTCTCAATGCAAAAATCACCACTTCTGGGGAGCCTCTGGGAACTGTTGGCTGATTTAGGGACAACTTTTCTGCAGTAACAGCAGTAAAGTAGTAGTGACTCCATTCAATCAACAATTACGTATTACTACTACTGATCATCAGAAAAGCTGGTTTTTATGGAGCTACATGCCAGGCATGGTTTCAAGTACTCCTTTAATCCTCTCAGTAACCATATGAAATGGTTTAGGATCCACTTAGCAGGTGAGCATACTGAGGCATAGACATTAAGTCAAGAGCCTAAGGTTACACAGCTTATAAATGGCAGAGCCACATTGTGAACCCAGATAGCCTGGTTCCAGAGCTTGCACACTTTAAAAAAAAAACACCAACAACTGAAGTATAGTTATTTGATTTACAATGTTGTGCTAGTTTCAGGCAAACAGCAAAGTGATTCAGTTACATATATCATATATCCATGCATATCATACACACATATATACACACACACACATATATGATTCAGGTTCTTCTCCATTATAGGTTATTACAAGATACTGAATATAGTTCCCTGTACTATATAGTAGTCCTTGCTGTTTATCGATTTTACCATACCATTTGTTTACCTATTTACCATTTATATTCCGTACCATAATATATGTTAACCCCAACCTCCTAATGGATCCCTCTCCCCCTTTCCAATGTGGTGACATAAGTTTGCTTTCTGTGCCCCGGCCTGTACCCTTAACACCACATTCTGCCTGCCTCCCACTCCGTTCCACTGCTTTCTCCTCTCATGGCCCGTGCACTTCCCTCTGCTAATCTACGTGGCTCCTGTGTTTCAGTTTTTCATTTATGGGTCTCTCTGCCCACTTGTTTGCAGAATCGCCGGAGGGTGAGAACGTGTCTAACTCATCTTTGTCTTTCCAGGACCTTGCAAGGTGTTTGGTAAACAACAGATGCTCAATAAAGGCACCCACAAGACAGCACTGGCACAGCACTGGAAGGACAGGGGACACGGCTGCAAACTTGCACCTAAGAAAAACACACCAGGAGGAAAAGCCTACAAATATGAACTTGAACAAAGCAAGCTTTAACTTCATCTTTTCCATTCGTCCAGTGCGGAGGGCACAGTCATTTCCTAGGGAAGAGAAACAACTCAGAGTGTGGCGGACTTGATCAGACCCCCAACAAAGTTCCTCAGTTTCATTTTCCCTTGCGCAGGGATTTAACCAATAACATGCCCTCTAAAAGCCTTGGCTGGCCACCATAAAGAAATGCCAGGGAAGACATTGTCCTTTAAAAAAATGCAATCTTCAAGAAAGAAAAGGCACAAACCCTTATTTCCTAAAGGTTTCTTGGTTTCAAATAACTGCCTATGAGTATATTTCAAATATTTCTTTTCTTTTCCCTTTTAACAACAGTCTCATATTGGAAATCTCCTTTTGCTGTTCAGACGTGGCTGTGCCATTTTCTCCCCCGGAGTTCCATGATATGCTTCTTTCCTCACTACCTGAACTCCCCTTGGATGGATATGAGAAGTGCTTATAGGAAGACACTCTTCTCTTTCTCTAACAGTGGGAGAGACAAAAGCTTCCAGATCTGGGACATACGCAAATGGACAGGGAGAAAAAGAGCTCCCTCTGGCTCAGGTCAGAGATTGCACCAGGACCGTGGCCCAACCTACCCGTTCATAGATAAAGGCAATTAGCTCTATTATCCACCCTCCCTATCTGCATCCACAATGTAAAAGAAGCCACCGACCTCTCACGAATATGGATATCAGCATCCTCTCAGATACTGTAACCAAATTATAAATCTGCATTTTTGACTCTTGCTAGCTCATCTCCTTCCACAATAAACAATCATATAATTATTTCTCGAGAGGTTTACTGAGTGCAAATTAAGAGCCAGACACAGTCGGTTGTAGGTGCTGGAGATACAGTAATGAATGAGGTTAATAAGGGTCCTGAGAAAGGGGCCCTTGTATGGTAATAGGAGACCAAAAATAAACAAGTATACAAAGAAGAAAGTAAGAGAATGCCGACAGTGATAGGTTCTACAAATTCCTTCAGACAAGCAGGGGGTGATGCAACCCACTGAAATGTTGAACAATGTGTCTTTGGCAGCTGTTTGGAAGAGTCTGGAAATGGCAACAAAGGATGAAGGGATCAATGGTGACCAATTCCGAGGCCCTTCAATGATGCAGGTGAGCTATGGCGGCACCTTGGCCTGGGATGGAGAGAAACAGATGGATTCAGTATCAATTCTGGAGGTAAAACAATTCTGACCTGCTGATGAAGCAGATGTGGGAGATAAGGGAAAGGAAGGGGCTGAGATGACACACTGGTTTCGGATCAAGTAATTGGGTCAGTGATGGCTTTGTTGGGGGAGAAATGGATGGAGAGAGGCAAGAAAATCAAGAATTCTGAATTGACCTTGTTAACGTGGAAACATTCAAGTGGAGATGTCAGGGAAGTACTGACAAGCCCAGGACTGTGCTGTCCAATACTACGGCCATGAGCACACGGGGGTGGGGGGTGGGGGTGTTAATTAATTATCGTTTTTTTAGGGCCACAGAAGTTCCCCAGCTGGGGGTCGAGTTGGAGCTGCAGGTGCCGGCCTATGTGGGACCCAAGCTGCATCTGTGACCTACACCACAGCTCGGGGCAATGCTGGATCCTTAACCCACTGAGCGAGGCCAGGGATGGAATCCGCACCCTCATGGATACTAGTTGGGTTCTTAACCCGCTGACCCCTGATGGCAACTCCCTAAATTTAAATAAGTACAATTAAAAGCTCATTCCTCTGGTCACAGGAACCACACTCAGGTAGTCAGGGAGACACAGGATCAGCGCCTGGACTGAATGGCTTAGGTGTAGAATGTTTCAAGCACCATAAAAAGTTCTATCGGGCAGGTCTTGTTTAGAATGAACATGACAACTTCATTACTGTAAGGCTTATTGCAATTATAAATACAAAATCAGATCCCTCAGAGACCTTCAGCGTTGAATGGAGACTGGATTCTTATCTGTCTGAACATATTTTTTTTTTCCAGGCTCATTTACATTTTCTAGAAAATGGCCTCATACAGGCACTGTGGGAGAGTGGAGCAGAGGCTATAGATTTATAAGCCTGGCTTCCAGCTGTCTTTGCTGCCAGGGATTTCCAGCAAGTCACGAAACTTCTATGCACCTCGACTTCTCCACCTATAGAACAGACAGGGATCGAGAATGGACAACCCTGAGAAGCAGGTTGGAGAATGTCTCCAGCTCTCCAGACAGCTCCACTCTTCTCCTGTCAGGCCTATTATGTTTTCCCTTGCAAATGCTGACATGATATTATCATGGCAAAACAGAAACAAAAGGTCCTTTGAAACGCATAAAGGACCCCACTGTAGGCATAAAAGGTCCATGCTCCATAAAGGCCAGGCAGAGCTGAAAGAAATACACCCTGTGCCATGAGTCCATCACAGAAAGTTGTGTGTTATTAGATGTTGGCAGGGCTACTGACTTGATAAGGTTATGCCATGTAGGTTAGAGCATCATGAGTCAAGTCTTGAGCCCCCGCAAAGGTAAAAGATAGTAGGGCCCAAAATGGTGATGTTTTCCCTTACTGGGCAAGGGTTCTGTGCCAGGGAAGGGCACACCTGGAGCAGGTGAGCTGGCCCGCTTCCACCAAATGGTGCCACTCCATCTTCCCCACCTTAAGATTATCTCCTGGCCAGAAGAGCTGGTCTGGGCTGTTTCCTGGGACAAATGCTTCCACCTGGTCACAGTTAGTAACCCATGGAGAGCGTCTAGTAACTTGAAAACTTGTCTTTAATGGAGGAGCTGGTGGTGTTATGTCTTCAGCTAATTTGTGGATAAGTTGGAGAGAAAGTATCTTCATAATAGCAAAGCCAGTGAGACATTTTAAAAAACGTATTCTCAGTTTGCCAAAGGTTTCAGAGAATACATAAAATGTCAGAGAAAACAATTAATTGTGAAATGTGACACTCCACGCATTTCTTTCCATTTTTCTATTGAAAGGGCAATGGCAGTGTTTTGTTTGTCTGTTCCCCCAACGGCGGTTTTAAAAGTACAGCATTCTTCGGGTAGTTCCTGTTGTGGCTCAGCAAGTTACACGAGGATGCAGGTTGCATCCCTGGCCTTGCTCGGTGTGTTAAGGAGCTGGTGTTGCTGTGGCTGTGCTGTAGGCTGGCAGCTGCAGCTCTGATTTGATCCCTGGCTTGGGAACTTCCATATGCCACAGGTGCAGCCCTAGAAAGCAGAAAACAAAACAAAAAAACCAAAAAAGGACTCTCTGGACAACCCACAGTCTCAACATCTTAGTGCTACTATTTGTTTTTGCCTGTTACCCTTGAGAGCCATACGTATTATATGACTGCAGCCACCATTTACATGCTATTGGTGGTAAAGACTTTGGAGTTGGACAGATCTAGGTTTGAATGATGGCTCCTGAGCTAATGAGCCAGAAGTCCTAGGACAATTTACCTCTGAGCCTCAATTTTCTAACACATAAGGTAGGACTAATATGCCTTTTGCACCCTGCAGCTCTTAAGATCAAAAAACAAAACAAAACAAAACAAAAAAAACAAAAACAAAAGGGAGATGCTGGCACAGAGACATCAGAAAAAAACCCATATATGAAAGCTGTTATTTTCTTTTTCCATTTTAATTTAAACTTCAAACATTTTCGGCGTGTTTCTACACATATTCATAACGACTGTTTAAGGGACCTAAGAAAAGTCTTTCATACTGAAAAGTCATAATTTACTAAATCTCCCCCCAATGAGGGATATTTAAATTATCGCCATTTTTATTATTATAAATAAGATTATATTGGAAACCTTCAAGCTTCCACTTTTTCATTGCTGTAACTTATTTCCCTAGCCTCCCTGAATTCCTAACAGCAGAATGAATAGTTTTTCGCTTTTAAAGGGGCTTTTTATTAATATACAAGAACACCACCAACAAAATAATTGAGAATTTGAGATCTTGACATATTATAGATTCTCTGCTTATTCATACTGCAGGAGCTTGATATTTTTCCTCTGAATCTGAATGAGTTCTTTATAGTGCATGGTAATCAAGAGTTAGTGTATGTATTCCCTACCAATACATTTCTGCTATTTTGCCATTTTAAGATAACCATCTTTTCATTTATACAGCATTTCAATAACTAATAAGCAAGAGCCATATTTTGTATAAACCTCATGAGCTATGACATTGCTTCGTGGCAAAATGGTTGGCTTTTGACAGCTTTTCAGTGTCTATCTACACCCGCTTTGATTTTCCCAGCTACCCTGTCAGTGAGCGGGGGAGGAGGACAATCCTCACTGTACATGGGCAAAACGTGAGCCCCAGACAGGCCAGGTGGCTTATAGAGGGTCACCCAGTCCTGGAGGTGGCCAAGACTGGCCTTAGCCATTTGCCTGCTGGACCCGAGGACTCCTTGTGAAAGGAAGCTTGTGAGGCAAAATGAAGAGATGTATTTTGTGCGAAATGGACAAAGCACCAATTCCACATCGTTTTCTTTTTTCTTTTTTTTTGTCTTTTGTTGTTGTTGCTATTTCTTGGGCCGCTCCCGCAGCATATGGAGGTTCCCAGGCGAGGGGTCCAATCGGAGCTGTAGCCACCGGCCTACGCCAGAGCCACAGCAACGCGGGATCCGAGCCGCGTCTGCAACCTACACCACAGCTCACGGCAACACCGGATGGTTAACCCACTGAGCAAGGGCAGGGACCGAACCCACAACCTCATGGTTCCTAGTCGGATTCGTTAACCACTGCGCCACGACGGGAACTCCTCCACATCGTTTTCTGATTAAAGTCTTTATACTGAGCATCAGAGCACTGCGCCTGAAGCACCGAGGGCATTCAAGAAATGTTAGTATTAGCGCAGCAAATCCACCAAAACAATGCCTTACACAAGGGTCCATCCTTACGTACTTATTATGTAATTAGGATCATATAAATAACCTAGACCTAAACTAAATGTTGCTTTATTCTGATGTTTTTCTTTTTTGGTCTTTTCTAGGGCTGTTCCCACGGCCTATGGAGGTTCCCAGGCTAGGGGTCAAGTCAGAGCTGTAGCCGCCAGCCTACACCAGAGCCATAGCAACGCGGGATACGAGCTGTGTCTGTGATCTACACCACAGCTCATGGCAACGCCGGATCCTTAACCCACAGAGCAAGGCCAGGGATTGAACCTGCAACCTCATGGTTCCTAGTTGGATTCGTTAACCACTGCGCCACAACAGGAACTCCTGCTTTATTATGTTTTTGACCTAACTTGAGGACCACTTCTTTCCCAAGTATTCCTTTCCTCTTCGGCTCAATGAAACCACTCCTCTCCCTGAATTCCTACAACCTTTATCACTTTCTGTCATTCTAGGTACTTTAGAATATGTTTCAGCTCTTCTATTGGATGATGAGGAACTAAGGGTCCATGTATCATTTGTGTTTGTATCTCCCAAGAGTCTGGTACCCTGCTAGGCACAGAGGTGGTACCCAGTCAGTGCTTTATGGAGAAATAGGGGAAGAATGTTATATCTTAGAAACAATGGTAAAAGCAATTACAGTTTAAAAATCAGAGCATGAAAGTATAGATTGCATGAACTGTGTTCTTTTTGCTACACCACTCCTTATTTTGGCAAGCACGCTATAATAGGACAGTTCTAGTACATTCTTAGGCCAGAAGTCTGCATTAGCTAAACAATACTAAACTACATTAAACAGAGTGTCCAGAAGTGTTTCCAGCCTTGGACCAATCTGTATAACTCTGTAGATATATCTGTTATGCTTTTACTTGCAAATTCTGATATAACTCATTCTTCAAAAATTCACTGTGTAAACACACACACACATACACACAAGCACAAAATTCCTGGTTCAGCACTTGGAAAAAACTCAGATAAAAAATATGGAACATCTGTTTCCTAATATCAGGAAAATTCACAGGAAACGATTAATGTCCACTAGGGAGAAAGAAAAATAATCTGGATCACATTATGAAATGAAACATCCAAAATTCATAATTGAATACTGTAGAGCCTGCAAGTCATCAGATCTTCAGGACCAAGGGGAAGACTTCACATTTTATTAAAGCTTGTGAGAGTCAACATATTTTTATTCCACGTATATACAAATAAACATAACATTGAATGCCCTCACCCTACGTAATATTCTTGGGCCCTCTGTCTCCCCACTGATATTTACGTAACCCTTGGGTGGTTTACTGCATGTGGATTTATCAGAACGTGCTCAGGGTCTTACAGGGCAAGCAAAGTCCTAACTCAACTAGAGAGTGGTCCCTGGATGAAGAGGATGTAGCTCTTTTGAGAAAGATTCCAGGGTGGCTTATGTCTCCCAAGGCGGACTGGAAAGAAAATCAGCGCCATTGCAAGGCCAAAGCCAGCTGGAGATAAAAGTGGCCTCCCTTGGCAGCTCCTCCCTGTCCTGCTCCTTATGAAGCCTCTCTATAACTACTATGTGCCTGGTTATATGGAAGGTTCTGGGGGTACAAGAGAGAAGAAAATAGAGCCCCTCTCTGCAGAGAGCCTACCATGAGCCAGGCGGACAGCTGAGCAGGCAAGTCCAGCTCCAGTAGCACAAAATGTACCATGTTAAGTGCAAGGAGCTTGGAGCACAGAGGAGGAGCACCTGTACCAGTCGGGGATGATTACGGAAGGCTTCCAGGGGGAAGGGGTATTGAAGCTAAAGTGTGAAGAATGGCCAAGATTAGCCAGGAGATGAAAGGAGGGAGGCATGAGCAAAGCAGATGCAGTAGCTTGTACAAACGCTGGAGAGGAAGTGAATACCTGTGCACATTGGGGGCTGCAAAGAGCTGAGTGCACTCATGTTCGCAGGAAAGAGTTTCAAATCAGCAAGAGGCCTGATTACCTAAGAGGCAGGCAAAACCCAAAGCGGGTAACCACAGCGAGCAGCATAAGGCCAAGAGAAACAACCCGGCTCTCTAGCTCCTCACATCAGAAACAGTGGGCACTGATTTGTCCAGAGGGAAAGCCAAGGCCCTCTTGGGTGACAGGCCTCTGGGGGTGGGGGGGGGGCGGGTGGCAAGGAGACAGGCTGCCCCATCCGAGATGATGCTGGTCCCCAGTTTCAGGGAAATACCATAGCCAGCTGCCCCCATCCCACAGATAGGACCGGTGAGCAGGCCTCAACACAACCCCATGGGGAACATGGGGTCATCCCCATTTTACAGATTAAGTTGCTGGTTTTAGAAGACTATTTATGGATTTCCTTTCTGTGAATTGATTCTAATTCTGATCAGAGAAACCAACTCATCACGGTATGATGGGATACTCCAGTTTTACCATTGAAAGTCTCACATCCTAGAAAGTCTTCCAGTGCCATTCAAGCCAAGACGGTTGGTCACTGACTCAGCGTTTTTGAGGTACATGAAGTGGGCAACAGGGTTTATGCCCTAGGGTTTTATATGAGGATGGGAGCAAGGTTAATGTGACCTAACCCCTTGGAAGCTAACCTAGACCCTTTGAATTGCAGGACCCTCTGGGATATCTTGGGGCCTTGTTTGGAGAGCCTATGTCATTTGCAATAATTCATGCTGAATTACATTTGCAAAGCCTAGGACTTAGGGAGCACTAGCTGCCATGCCGATGGGAAAGAATCACTTACTTAATGCTTATTGAAAACAGTAAGCAGCCAAAAGACAGGTCAGAATTTAATTTTTGTGCTTGTTGTGGTTAACTGAGCATTAACCAAATGCTCTTCAAATCGAATACTGAAAATCATCCTTACATACATGAATCTACTGACCTACCCAGAGAAGTCAACCGGCCTTTCAAATACCTTTGCTCATGGGGGTCTTCCAGTGCCCCACCCCTTGCAATGCATGGCTTGCATGCTTACTGGTCAACAGACAGTTAAGAAAGTTCAGAAGCCAACACAACACAGTTGCCAAGAACGGCAGGCCTGGAGGATATTGCTTTCTGGCAATATTTGACAGGCAGAGGGTGGCTGACGAATCTTCACAGAATGAATGACAGGAAAAAGGAGGGCCATGGAGAACTACAGAAAGGAAAATTACCAGGGCTTGCGGCTGAGATGATGGCAGGACTTGAGCTCGTGCTACAGTGCTGTTGACTCAGGCCGCTGTGCCACACAGTTCTCGTCTGATACAAGGAAACATAGCAGCTCTTGAGAGCACTCCTTTCCTTGCCATGGGGTAAATGAGTAAAACAGCTCCAGTGGCCTTCGGTCAGCAGAAGATGCAGAAAGACTCCAAATAGATAAAGAGCCACAGGCCCACCACTGAATCCTGATGCAACCCCCCCGGCCTCATCCCACCAAAGCTCAGCCCCTGGCATCTGCGCCCCGCAACAGGAATGGATGATAAAAAGACCTCAGACTCTTTCACGGGTTAACAGACAACGATCTCCAACACATGTGTGATTAGTGTTCCAGGAAAAAACTATTTTCAAAAATCCAATCGTGTTTGAATAGAACTATTCAAGGGGAAAAAACCTATTCAGTAGGGTTGAACTTTTACTAGCCTCAGAAAAGTTAAAAAAAAAAAAAAGAATAAAGTTTAGCAACATTTATCACCGGTAATAGATCCTAGAACTATGTTTGCCTCTAAAACGTCCAGTTTTATCGGAGCATTCTGGGTAACTGAGATTCTGCTCTGTTGAAAATAGTCGTTTTGTCCACAAGGCTTAGCTCTCTAATCGTATCACTCCTTTCCATGACATGCTTTCTGGCGGACACACAGAGAGAGATTCATTGCAGAAATATTCCGCTTATGTCTGCTGCACAGAGTCAGGCAGCATCATCAGGGCAGGATGCAACAAAGGGCGCTGGCCTGAGTCTGGCTCAGAAAGCAAGACAGAGGTTTTGTTTTCACTCTGCCCGACCTTTGCTGTAGATGAGTGTACTTCTCCAGGCCTCAGACTCAGAGGCAGAAGCAGAGGAGAAACGGTCCTCAGGTGAGGATGTTAGCGGCTTCCTCCCAAGGCCCACATGTTCACAGGCACCTGCAACAGGCCTGCTATGGAACAGCCCACCCTGGTTTGGGGACCTGGACTCGACTCTTTAGTTGGAGCCACTAAAAGATGGCTGGGCATTGAGAGTCTCCTAAGGATTGTTCATCTTTTCCCTGTATCACCAAGAGATCAACAGCTTATACAAACACGCAAATCCAACTGTGTTCAACATAATCCTCTCAAAGCCACACTTCCACGAGAAGACGACAGTTCCTGAGAAAATCGGTACAACCTACCCGTGCTTCCACCTACGACTTGCTTCCTGGGTAAAGCCACCTTTGGTGCCTCTGTTAATTTGCACCCCCTCCAGACACTCTCATGGACCTTTCTGTTTTATGTACATTATGAATGATGCAATCTGCTGACCCTCCTTTGGGGAAACATACAGGCGTATACCCACCACCCCCGAAAACAACAACAACAAAAATCTGTCACACACAGGGAGGAGTTTAAAGGCAGTCCAGGAATTCCCATCATGGCGCAGCAGAAAGGAATCCGACGAGGAACCATGAGGTTGGGGGTTCGATCCCTGGCCTTGCTCAGTGGGTTAAGGATCTGGTGGTGCCATGAGCTGTGGGGTGGGTCGCAGACGCAGCTCGGATCGGGCATTGCTGTGGCTGTGGTGTAGGCTGGCAGCTGTAGCTCTGATTCGACCCCTAGCCTGGGAAGCTCCATATGCCGCAGGTGTGGCCCTAAAAAGCAAAATAAATAAATAAATAATGAAAAATTGTTGCAATTCTCACTTAAAAAAAAAGAAGAAAAATAAAGGCAGTCCAGGCATTACCAGTGTTCTAGCTGTGCAGCTAGCCATTTTCATGTCCAGCCTTCTCCTTGGACCCTCACGTTTCTCATTTGTTTACGTATCAGCACGGACAACTTGACTATAAGATCTTTGCACAGGCCCATCCTTTATACCTCCATGTGTTTATTTTCTCCTTCTCACAAGAATGAGTTCTTTCCTTAACACACTGCAGGCTTGCGATACATTAAAAAAAAAAAGATCTGGATGTAAACGCTTATAATTCTCTACACCTAAGATGTTCACAGTGGCTGAGCAGAAAAGGAATGGAACAGCTAACTCAGAAATTCGGTTCCTATTTATCTTTTATTGGCAAAGCTAGCTTTTGTTCCTATGAATATGTCTCCCCTAATTCTAGGAACAGCTGTGGATACGGATGATGTAAGAGAGTCTTTTTTTTTTTTTAAGTATAGTTGATTTACAATGTTATGTTAATTTCTACCCAGCAAAGTTAATTTCCATACAGCAAAATGATTCGGTTATGCATATATACATTCTTTAAAAAATATTCTTTTTATTACGGTTTATCACAGGATATTGAATACAGTTCCCTATGCTATAGAGTAGGACCTCATTGCTTATCCACTCTTTTTTTTTTTCTTTTTTTCTTTTTACCGCTGCACCTGCGGCATATGGAAGTTCCCAAGCTAGGGGTTGAATTGGAACTGTAGGTGCTGGCCTATGCCACAGCCACAGCCACAGCAACTTTGGATCTCAGCCACATCTGTAACCTACACCATGCAAAGCTGGATCCCTGACCCACTGAGGAAGGCCAAGGACAGAACTTGCATCCTTACAGAGACAGTGTCATGTCTTAACCCATCGAACCACAACAAGAACTCCCTGTGTATCCATTCTAAATGTAACAGTTTGCATCTACTAACTCCAAACCCCCAGTCCATCCCACTCCTTCCCCACACCCTCCTGGCAACCACAAGTCTGTTCTCTATGTCTGTGAGTCCATTTCTGTTTCACAGATAAGTTCATTTGTGTCATATTTTAGATTCCATCTGTAAGAGATAGAATATGGTATTTGTAAGTCTTTCTTAACCTTTTAAAACTCATGCTCATTTGTGATAACCATAAATTTCCTCCCCTTCCCTTCTACAACGGGATTCTGAGGTGCCCTTCCTTAGCTGTTTTGGGAAACTACGGTATGCATTTTCACCCCCTTTGCCAGATTCTCTCCTCTTCCCTAAATGTGATAACTTTCTAATCTACCTCTCCATTCCCAGCCTTTTCTCTGACTCCTTAACCTTAAAGTCTTCCCAGCGATGCCTTATTAGGCATCTCAAACTTCTAACAATGGCCACAGCCAAATGAATAACCTCCCCACATTGCTCCTTCCTTCCGGGGGTGAGGTGGGGGTGGGGCAGCTCCCAGTGCTGATCCTGGCACACCACCATTCCCGCTCCTTGTTCAAAGCAAAATCCTCAGTCATCTTGGGCTCCATTTTTACCCACTCTACAGGGAGTCAATGTGTCAGCAAGTCCTGTCGGCCCTGCCTCCAAAACATCTCCCGAAGCCAGTCACATCTCAGCATTCCTCCCCTCCCAGCTTCCTTGTCCAAACTGGCAGCATCTCTCACCTGGATGACTTCAGCAGCCTCCGCGCGCGGCTCTCTGGGCTTCACGGTTGCTCCCCGCCAGCAGGGGGCACTCGTGTCCGCCCAGAACTACTCGCTCAAAAACCAGCCAATGGCTTCCCAGCAGGCTTAGCGCACCCACGGACCGCTCTGTGCAGCCGCCCTGACCTGAACCTGATCCTTCCTGGGCTGGACTTGTCACAGACACTGCAGGCCTGCACTTCCTTCTGGTCTCAGAGACGCCCTGCTCCCTCTTCCCTCACTCCACTTTGCTTTCCTTAGTTGTACTAAACACTCTATCTACTGAGTTATTAGCCCTGTCCTGCCTTGGAATGTAAACTCCACGGAGGGAAAGGACATTGTCTGTTCACTGTTGTACCCTGGTGCCCGAGGTGACGCCTGACACAGACTAGACATTCAATAAAATCATTTTGTTGTTGTTGTTACTGAATGAATGCATATTGTCCACTGACCAAAAACGTTTTGTTGAACTTGATTTTTGGATGTTTGTATTATGAAAATAAATATTTCCCCCTTTCTCGAGTGAATCATAAGCCATGATTTTTAAAGGACACCCCCATACACCTTAGATGGATAGTCTGCCCTCTCTGGCACGCCCCAGCATGGAGTGACCCAGGGTACCCCATCTCCTTGAAGGTCAGTGATGCAGTGCCTGAGGTCAATGAACCCCAACTCCCCGCTATACTTTGACTTTGTGCTACACATCTGACACATTTTACAGTCTTTTGTCTCTTCCTAAAGCCTTAAAGTGTTACTACCTTCCAAAAATGCTCTGAGAATTCCACTAATAAAGAGACTGCCTGCCTCATTGATGGTAGTGGCAGTGTTTCTTTCAGTTGATTCTGAACACGGCTGGCTCAGATTTCAATGCCACGTGGTTTGCTACACTACTTTTGTTGTATCTTCCAGGCAGTTTGGGCCCAGTGGCCACAGAAAATACTGTGGAACAGTAAGAGAACGCTTTGGAAGAGACAGAAGGAAGGAGACGCAGATCCCTCTTGCCAGGCATCTCCTATACTTTGGATTTTCTGGTTGCTTCTTCCATATGGGTGCTTTTCAGAAGAGCAGTGTTTCTCTCATGAATGAGCCCCATTTATGATGAAGCCCCAAGTAATCAGTGTTAGCTGGGAGCGGACAGCCATTCTCCCAGGCTTCTGGCATTTTCCCAGCGTGGCAGTGAACGCAACCCCGCAGAGCTCAGTTTCTCTCTGTAACCCCTTTCTCTCTTTCCTTGGCCTCTTAGCAAACCTCATCTTCAGAGAGTTTAGTCAGTTGGTGTTTGTCTACTGTGTCTTTTCTCCTTTTAAGCATCATCTTTCTGGAGCTTTTATATGTGAAACTTTGAAATTACTGCCTAAAAGCAGGATATTATTAATCTCCAGTCACTTGAGAAATAACACAGTTCATGGATATGGCCAAATTCTAACAGTAGAGATAACATAATAGAAAACATGGATCTATCAGTTCCATCCTTTTACCTCCTCAATAAATGACATGCAATAAATCATTTGCAAGTCTTGTCGAACTTTTATTTATGTGTATCTCTCTCTCCATTTTTTTTTTTTTTTGGCCACCCTGCGGCATATGGAGTTCCCAGGCCAGGGGTCAGATCCAAGCCACCCAGAGCCTTTTAATTCACTGTGCCCGGCTGGGGATCGAACCTGCGTCCTGGTGCTGCTGAGACATGGCCAATCCTGTTGCGCCACAGTGGGAACGCTGATGTGTGAGTATTTCTTTAAAGCTTAAAAGCTTTGATGTTTGCGACATGAAATCCTATTTATTTACGAATAATTGTTTGGGAAGGTAAGCTGCTGGGTGGCTTCTCCAAAAGAAGAAAAGAGTAGATATTGATTATGAAGCATTTTGTCATCCAAGTCAAAAGCTCCCACATAAACACTTTGATACACATATATATATAATTTTTTTAAATGATTTTTATTTTTTTCCACTATAGCTTGTTTACAATGTTCTGTCAGTTTTCTACTGTACAGCAAAGTGACCCAGGCACACATGTGATTTTGAACCACAAATCTGAATTCCTAGAATGTGCGTGTGTGCAATTTAACTCTGGACTTAATCCCACTGTGGTCTTTGCATCCTTCTCAGGCTGTGTGAGCAGTTTCCCTTCTTCCTGTGTTCCCTGAGCACTGAACGTGGGCAGCGCCAATGTAAACCACACACTAGTGACATTCTGAACAACTCTCAAACTCTTGCACTCTTCTGCAAAGCTTCAGTGCCAGCCCTCTTTTCAGAATCCCCCCCTCCCCAGTACTGTTTTACATTTTCTTCTCTTGACTTAGCTTAGTTGGGAAGTATTTTGTTAACAGTCTTCTGGCCAGTTTCAGCATAGGGCTTCTGGCAAAAGGCAGGGTTGCAGCATTTCAGAGGCCTGGCACTAACTCCAGAAAATCTTTTGCTATTTTCAATCTTACTTACTACTCCTCTTTTCTTCTGCCGCTCAACAAGGAGGAAGAAAGCACAAATCCTTTACACACCGAACAAGAGACTCACAGTCACAAAAAAAAACTTCTCCCCAGCTTAAAACCAGCAGAATCTTAACACCCTTATTGGGGACTTGCAAATCCAGAATCACCTAAGGCAGACAACAAAGTCTTACAAGTAAACCACATGCATTAAACTTTAACTTCTGCTTCCCCCCCACCCCAACCAGTTTATTTGTGCGAAGATGTGACTTCACAAACCCTCAATATTTCCCTCCTAAGAGAAGCCCAGTGTTTTTGGGTGGAGATGCTGTGACCTCAGGGAAGGTGGGAGCCCTGGCCTAAGGGGCTGTCAACCAAGTGAGGCCCAAGGGGAAGCTGTGTAAGGACGCTGGGAAAGGATTTTGCCTCCTCACCAAAGATAGGAGCCTCATAATAGGTGCCTCTTTGGTTCTCAACTTTGAAACTGGTGGTGAAGCATGGACCTGTGATCACCATTTGGTGACCCAAGAAAGCAAATCCAAAATTTAAAAACTCAACACAGCAAAGAAGGTAGACCCCAGGAATGAAAAGAGCATAGATCTTTAGTGGCAAATGGGAGAAGAAACTGTCTCCCAGATTTTCTGAATGAGTGGAAAATAACCCCTGCTTGTTGGGGCCACAGTGAGTCATGTTTTCTTTTCTGTTACTTATAGCCTTGATATACATAAGATGACAAAAGAGAGGTTTATGGCTTCTTAATTTGGTCCCCATTAACTTAGATTTGAGAAAAGTTACTTGGCAAGCCTCGAGCTAATACGGAAAATATGACTTGTTATAGATATATTATTTAGCACTGACTCTTAGACTTTTTCCATCCAGAGTGACCATTCCATCTAGCCAGCCAGCCAGACAGCCAGCCAGCCATCCCTTCCTTTATTCTACCAACAACCAACTACTAAGCCTCTACTTAGTGCTGAGCACTGCATTAGGCACTGGGAATATATATATAACCTCCAAAAGACAGATGACACTATACCCAGTTTAGAGATAAAGACACTTGAGGTTCAGAAGGTATACATGTTTTTCCTAAAATTACAAGTCTACAAGTGGCAGAGTTAAGAGTCAAATCTGGGACTGTCTGAATTCACAGGCCTTGTGCTTTTCCCGCTACCCTGCGGCTTGAACCCCAGCCATCACTTCGTCAGCCCAATTTAGAAATAAAAAATTGTACTGCTTTTTAATATTCTACAATTTTTATTGCCTTTCACTTCCCCATCTACAGTTAATCTAAAGTAGTTACACTGTAGACTGTATCTAGACACACCCAGAACATATATCCACTTTTCACCTGGATGTCTGACACTGTCCTTACAGGATGGGGATGGCCATGTCACCATGGTGACATCCGCTTCCACAGCGCTCATCTTGCATCGACTGGCCATCGTATGCACCAACAGTTGGAGACCTTGTCTACCTTGCTCATTGGTGCCTGGTACGCCCTGGCATATGATGGGGTCCCCTCTACATATCTGCTAATTGTCTAAGGAAAATAAGCCAAATAATAAGATGCTGTCTCAGGAACTCCTGAGTGCCAGTTCTTAAGTCTCTTAGTTTAATGAGGTGATATCACTTCCAAGACCTTGGCAGAGTGCCATTCCAGAAGGCGCATCATAAGTCGCTGACGAAGCAATCTGTACACTACGTTTACAGCAAATGTGTACCTCACTGTAGAATGCTGGAGACGACCCAAATGTCTAGTATTTGGACCCAAAGATAAGCCAACAGCTACTTAAGGAGTGCAGGAGAGCACAAGGAGAAAGATGTGAAGTGTAAGGATAGGAACAGGGCAACATCGATCAAGGTTAGAGGCAAAAGTAGAGCAACAATGATGTGCACACTGACCCAACTACACCAAAATACACATGTTGGGAAAACGGGCACTAGAATGTGAGGACTTACAAGAGTAGTTCTTAAGTGTCCAGTGGAAATTCAGAATTTAATAAAACCACTTATAGTTGGCTCTTCCATTTTATTTCCAGAGCCTTTCTGATGATCAATAATACAGAATTCTTACAAACGGCATGTTCAAAATTTGACACATGACCAATTTTGAAAAAGATGCCTTCTGGGTGTCTATTGTCAAAGTGAAGGCCCTCCTGATAAAAGACACCCATTTATTTGCCAGCTTAAACATACACATTGTTCTCAGTGCCTGAAGGCTACATGATAGTGAATGTTTTGTGTGTGTATGTGTGTGAAAAGCTCTCCACACTGGACATTCAAATAACCCAGTCTTTGCTTTGCAGGAACAACCCTTTCTTGATGAGACTGGCACCCTGAGGATGCTTTTGGCTTGAGGCCTGGATTTCTGCACCCTTCCCTTGGCTAACTCTGGCTTGCTCAAGAATTTCTGAACTTGGGTATACTTCCCTCAACTAACAATAGTAACAATGGGGACCATTTATTGAATATTTTACTACATACTGGGCATACTTGTAAGCACTTTTCTGCGAGCCCCATTTCAATCTTGTTTCTACTATAACCCCAGGCACAGAGTATATGACATACAGCAGATACTCAATAAATACCTGTTTACCAGTTGAGTTACACTGTAGCTCTTTTAAGTCTTAGGTCCACATTAAAAAGGAGGTGTCATAATTATCAATATTT
Organism: Phacochoerus africanus; assembly: GCF_016906955.1. Taxonomy (NCBI): domain Eukaryota; kingdom Metazoa; phylum Chordata; class Mammalia; order Artiodactyla; family Suidae; genus Phacochoerus; species Phacochoerus africanus. The sequence goes on along the minus strand of NC_062551.1, from coordinate 144,371,420 downwards.
TAGAGATAGGGTGCAGGGAAGGCAAGTCAATGGCTTAGTGGTTAAACATTTGGCTAAGGTTCATGAAATGGATTAGTTAGCCTCCTACCTCAGCTCACCCCACATCAATACCCAGCTCATGCTAACCTGGACTATCACACTTTATGAGTTAAAAATTAACTCACAAAGCACAAAAAGTCATGTTCACCAGAATACTTTCCCCCAATTTTTTCCAATACATCTCCACTTGTCCTGCCATTAAAATACAGGCCCTTGGGGTTCCTGTTGTGGCTAAAGAGGTTAAGGACCTGACATTGTCTCTGTGAGGGTGTGAGTTCGATCCCTGGCCTCATTCAGTGGGTTAAGGATCTGGCATTGCTGTGGCTATGGTGTAGGCCACAGCTGCAGCTCCAATTCGACCCCTAGCCCAGGAACTTCCATGTGCTGCAGGTGCAGTCATAAAAAGAAAAAAAAGATACAGGCCCTTGAAAGGCAGGGACCCCCTACCCTTTCTACCTCATTGGAAGGATGAAACCTTCGGATGTGACCACATACAAGTGACAAGAGCAGGTAGAGGAACCTAGTCCTACTGCACACCGAGCACTTAAGTCATGAGCGCGGTTGAGTCAGGCGGCACAAAACCATAAATTAAATTGACTGTGAAAAAAATAACAACTGAAGTATGAATAACACAAAAATAAAACGTTAACACTTCACAGCTGAAATCTTAAGAAGCCCAACCAGGACTACGTAGCTTTGGGAAAAGGGCCCCTTGCTGTGATAGTTCTGATTTTTGGAAAATCTTCAATGAATTTTATTCAAATGATTCTCCATTCAACCTTGTGTATGCTTCCTGCAGAAGAAAAAACAGGGTGGGAGATAGAAAAAAAGAAGGATCGATCCCACTCCAGTCACCGTGGGTGCTGCCTCTGGGATGTTTAACAAGAAAGCCATCGCCTTGGAACCGAGACCGTCCCTGAGTGACTGAACCATTGCCCTGGAACCAAGACCTTTCTTGGTGACCGAACAGGCCGGGCTCTCCAAGGTCCACTGTAAGCAGGGGTGAGGTGATCAGCAGGACCAGTGGCACTGCAAGATTACCACAACGGCCTTGAAACCAGGGTCCCGGACTCAAATGCTTTCTCCTCAGCTGCTCCCCATTCACCAGGCCAGCCCAGTTCTCCCAAATCCCATTCTGAGTCCTCTGTTCAAGAACCTACAGGATGTCCCTTTCACCTTCTGTCTCAATCTACTCTCCTGTTGCTTTCTAATGCCCTATACACGAGGCCGTGTGATCTACTCTCCCTTGGTGACCTCCCCTCCCCTCCGCTTCCTCTCCTCACACGTGGCCCTCAGCCAGCCTGTCCACTCATGACCCTCCAAAGTGTCTTCCCTACCCCCCACCCCCAATGGATTTCTCATCACCTTTGTCTATGTCAAGCTCTCTTGTGGAAAGGAACAAACTCTCAGGTGACCTCATATATTAGAGGTTTACTGTAGAGATACACAAGACAATAAAAACCCTAACAGGCCTCCCTGTGACCAGCTTTGGGGACTGGATTCTTTGGTCTCCCATTAACCGAAGGAATATTCCCCACACTGATGACTCAGCCTTTCCTTCTTGGCTCTATTGCTCTTGCCCTGCGTCTTAGATCTCCCCTCTGGTTCTGCTTCCTCATAGCTTCTGCTTGCAATGTGGCCTCTGTAACCATTTTCTTAGCCATAAATTAGAGGACCGAGTGCCCACTGTCCCAGTCCTATGTGTCTTTCATGCACAGATTCTTGCAAAGAATCGGTCTGGGCACATGGTGTCTTTAAACTGGGCTGAGGTTTTCACAGCACACCACGATGCTTGTCAGACTGTGGCTGCTGTAGGGCCAGGAGCTCTTCCTGACCAAATCAGCTGAGGCTAAGAGAGAAGGGTCAGGCAGGAAGAAGTCACACTAGTTAGGAACATGGCCCCCCATTTTTAACTAATAGTCTGGGCTGCTTCCCTCAATAGAAACTGAACTTTTTAGAAGGGGCTATAGGTGTTCCCATCGTGGTGCAGCGGAAATGAATCCGACTAGGAACCATGAGGTTGCAGGTTCGATCCCTGGCCTCGCTCAGTGGGTTAAGGATCCAGCGTTGCTGTGAGCTGCAGTATGGGTTGCAGATGCAGCTCGGATCTGGTGCTGTTGTGGCTCTGGCGTAGGCTGGTGGTCACAGCTCTGATTCGACCCCTAGCCTGGGAACCTCCATATGCTACGGGTGTGGCCTTATAAAGACAAAAGAGACAAAAAAAAAAGAAAAAAAAATAGAAGGGGCTATAGACATGGCAGACACATTTATTAGTTTCTTGGGTGAACTGCTCTTCCTCACATCTCCAATAATTATATGCACCCTGGGCTCGGGATGGATGATAGCACTGTATACTAGTCTATGATCATTTCATGCCTACTGGAACTGATTTTGTACCTATTTAAGTTTGTGCCAGAGAACCTAGGACCACAGTGATATTCGTAGGAGAGATTTAAGTTTTCACCGTGGTATGCCCGTGACTAGAACTGTTCTAATTCAGCAGTTCTCAAAAAATTTGGTCTCAGGATCCCCTTTACACTCTTCAGAATTGAGGACCATATGGGTTTTTGCTTATTTGTCTTTCTCTTTTGATCAAACATACTATTGGAAATTAAAACAGAAACTTTGAAAATATTTATCGATGGACTAAAAATATAACAATGATAAATCCATTAGATCCTAACAAAAATAATACTTTGTGAAAAACAACTGTGTTTTCCAAAATAAAAGATTTAGTGAGAAGAGTAGAACTGTAAATCTCTTTAATGTCAAATCTCTGCAAAACTCTCCAATAGGAGACAGCTGTGAAGAAAGTCTGGCCTCGTACAGATATAGATTGAGAGTCTTTTCAGATAATGGTGGATGTTCTTCTTTGACTACAGCAAAACCTAACAAGCTATGATTTCTCTCTCTCTCTCTCTCTTTTTTTTTTTTTTGCTTTTTAGGGCCGCACCCCGGGCATATGGAAATTCCCAGGGTAGGGATCCAATCAGAGCTACAGCTGCTGGCTTACATCACAGCCACAGCAACTTGGGATCTGAGCCACATCTTAGACCTACACCACAGCTCATGGCAATGCTGGATCCCTAACCCACTGATGGAGGCGAGGGATCGAACCCTCTTCCTCATGGATACTAGTTGGGTTCGTTAACCACTGAGCCAGGGCAGGAACTCCAAGTGATGATTTCTTAAAGGTTAGTGAAACTCTTACAATGAACTTTTCATATTCTGCTATATTAAAATTAGTCTATCTTGCATTTGAATAGACCTTTCATTCTGCAGGGCTTATAACGTTACACACTGGTCTTTGAAAATGATCAGTTTACTGAATTGTGAAGATTTTACATCTTGACACATTTCATCACACAATCTCAAAAAAGAATACCTGTTAGCATCACCACCAATCTCATTAGGAAAGTATCTTTCATCTTAAAGTACGCGTGGGAAGTTGTCAAGCTCATGGTGGCAGATGCACATTTTCTAAGATCCTAGTTTTTGCTTGAAAGCTGGAATTTTATCCTTGGCCAAAAAATGCTGCCAGTCACTTTTCTTGACGTGACAGGCTAACGTTGTTCTTTTTTGAGAAAACATCTGCCAAGGATTCAAATCTGAATAGTCATAGTTTGTCTGTCAGACATTCTCTCAAGTAAAAATGGCATTAGGTGAAAAGAGTGGCTAGTTCAGCTTGCAACTCAAATGACACACAAGTGTTTTGCCTTGAGACAAGCATCACACTATTTTCTGCAGAAGAGTTTTATGTGTATCACACAGAAAATAAAAAAGACATGTATTCAAGGGTTGAGACTTAATAAAGTTAATACTTAGACTGCTCCAAGAACATCCTTAAGTGAAAATGGCATTTTCTTTTCTTTATGGTGAGTGTGCAGTGGTGAGGAACATAGGTTCTAGTACGGCCTGGTGACACTGCCTTGATTAATGTTTTACACACAAGGAGTTTTCGTCACCATTGCTATTACAGCATCATTCCAAATGTCAATACATTAAAAAGTCAGGTATCATCTTAATATTATAAAAAGAGACTTGACCTTGTGGTCTCCCTGAAAGGTTCTCAAGCCCCCCCCCACCAAGGTCTATGGACCACACCTTGAAAAACACTGCTTTAAAACATATTTGATAAATACTCTTGAATCCTTCAATGAATGAATAAAACTTCATATTCAGCAGGGAGGTTCTAGAAAGGTTTAGTGGATAAGATACCTCTTTTGGAGTTCCTGTTATGGCTCAGTGGTAATGAACCCAACAAGTATCCATGAGGATGTGGGTTCAATCTCTGGCCTTGCTCAGTGGGTTAAGGATCCGGTATTGCTGTGAGCTGTGGAGTGGGTCACAGGCATGGCTTGGATCTGGTATTGCTGTGGCTGTGGCATAGGCCAGCAACTGCAGCTCCGATTTGACCTCTATTCTGGGAACTTCCATATGCTGAGGGTACGGCCCTAAAAAAGACAAAAAAAAAAAAAGGAAAGAAAAGAAAAGAAAGATACCTCTTCTGATGGGCCATCAAGACCACAGAGGCTGTTTAAAGATTAGGAAGGGTGCAAGCAAAGATACAGAGCTAGAGACAAAGCCGAGTAGTTATGTTGTGAGCCATAGGGGACCTGGAGTTTGGGGTCTGTAGATACAAATTATGACATTTAGAATGGATAAACAATGAGGTCCTGCTGCACAGCACAGGGAAGTATATCCAGTCACTTGTAACAGAACATGATAGACGATAATATGGGAAAAGTATGCATATATATATGTATGACTAGTCACTTTGCTGTATAGCAGAAATTGACAGAACATTGCATAGGACAAGATAGCTTCAGGGGACTGCATCTTACACAGAACAAGGTGTGTTCGTGCCTGTCATCTCTGCCAACCCCTCACAAGAGCCCACTGTGGGAAGTATCGCCATCACCCTTGTACAGATGAAGAAACTCAAGCCAGTCTGGAAGCACTTTGAAGGCAGAAACCATGGATGTTTTTTTTTCTTCCTTTCTTTTGTTGTCTTTTCAGGTCCGCACACAAGGCATATGGACGTTCCCAGGCTAGGGGTTGAATCAGAGCTGTGGCCACAGCCACCAGCAACTCGGGATCAGAGCCGCATCCAAGAACGATGCTGCATCTGGAAGCCATGCCGGATCCTGAACGCACTGAGGCCAGGGATTGAACCCGCATCCTCATGGATACTAGTAGGGCTCTTAACCCTCTGAGCCACAATGGGAACTCCTATTTTCTTCACTGATGATACTCAGAGGCCTTACAGAGGGGCCAGAACATCAGACACAGAATGAACTTTTACTGAATAAATAAACACATGGCGCTCAGAAAAATCATCTGTCAAGATCACATATCTAGAAAGTGAGGCTCCAAAGCCCACGTTATTCCCATTGTACCCTGATGTCTTCAAAGAGATCAAAACCAGGATGCTGCTGCTGTGGGGGACTGGATGTCAGTACAGGGGTTTGTTGACTGAGAGCTGTTTAGCAAGGGATGGACATGACCACACTTGTGCTGTAGGGAACCATACCCTGCAGGATCTGGGACTTGCTCTGAAGAGGGGCAGGAGCAGGAGAGACCCCATATTGGATCCTTACAGGGCTGTGTGTGCAAAGCGTGATGGTGGGGTGGGGCATCGCATCACGCATGCCCCCTAATTCTGACACATGAACTGTGTGAATCTGGACAAGTTACTCTTCCTGTTTGATCCTTACTTTGGGTATCTGCAGAAGGGGATGATAATAAAAGAGAAGTTCATAGAGGTGTTGTGTTAACTGGAAAAAAAAAAAATGACGCAAAGCAATAGCACAGGTCTTGGCTCCACATTGGCTACCAAAACAAACAAACAAACAAACAAAACCCAGGAAGTCAGGGTGAAAGGGAAGGAGGATGGGGCAGCGGGGGCGGGGGGGGGGGGGGGGGAGAGCACGGGCCAAGAAGGATAAAGGGAAGAAACTGGGAGGGAGGAAGGGAAGGGAAAGAAAGAAGGGGGAGGAGAGGGAAATATCTGTTGAATGCCTGAGTGAACCTGGGTGGTGCCAGAGGGACAGAGCATCTACTAAGCCCTGCTTGTGGTTTCCTCACTAGACAATAAGAACGACGCCTCAGATCATTCTAAGGTTTCAAGCTCGGGGACTAGAAGAATGAGCTGATACACGGGTGCCCACAGGGCATCCCAATGGAGGTGCCAAGGAGTCTGGTTCTGTGGATGCCAAAGCCTCAGACTTCCAACAAAGATCTGGACAGTCAGGGAAGGGCACAGTGTGAAGGATCAATTAATGTCTGTGGGACATGTGGCATCAGAAATGAGGGCAAATGGAATAACGGTAGAAAATGGGGTAAGAGGCAAAAGAAGGAAACATCTGCTTAAAACCATGTATGGGCCCCCAAGCCTTGTCTGCCAGGCACATTTAGGCTCTCCTGTCTCCAGTCAGCCACCCCCACTGCTCTGCCAAACCTGACATTTGACACGTTCACGGTGCCACACTTCTCATACTCTGTCCTCGTCACTTGCAAGGCACTCACTGCTCTTCCCCAGAAGCATGGTTTCTTTAAAAAGTGGTATTTGTTATTTAAAAAAAATTTTTTTTTCCTCCTTTTACAGCTGCACCTGCAGCCTATGGAAGTTCCCAAGCTAGGGGTTGAACTGGAGCTACAGCTGCTGGTCTACACCACAACCACAGCAACTCAGGATCCAAGCTGCATCTGTGACCTACACTGCAGCTTGTGGCATCACTGGATCATTAACCCACTGAGCAGGGCCAGGGATGGAACCTGAATCCTCATGGATTTAGGCAGGTTTTTAACCAGCTGAGCTACAACAGGAACTCTGTTACTTGTGATTTTTTTTTTTTTTTTGTCTTTTTGCCTTTTCTAGGGCCGCTCCCAGGGCACATGGAGGTTCCCAGGCTAGGGGTCCAACTGGAGCTGGAGCCGCCAGCCTACACCAGAGCCACAGCAACACAGGATCCAAGCTGTGTCTTCAACCCATACCACAGCTCACGGCAATGCCGGATCCTTAACCCACTGAGCAAGGCCAGGGACCTAACCTGGAACCTCATGGTTCCTAGTCGGACTCGTTAACCACTGCGCCACGACGGGAAGTCCTACTTGTGATTTTTTAAGGTCACAATAAGAGTACAGCAAAACAAAGCAATCAGGCAGAGTTTGAAGTGGCACTTTTGAAGCTCTGTTTCCTTCATCACCCTCTGGATCAGTCCTACCTCTCCCTGCTCTGCCGCTGTCTCCTCTGCGCCCCACCGCACACTGGCTTCTCCTGGCTCCTCTCCTAAGTCCCACTGGACCCTGTTCCTTCTGCCCACCGCTCTTCAGTCTGTCCTGCTGGAGTAAATGAGGTGTCTCTTCTCCCACGGTGGAAGTCTCTGCTGCTCATTCCCAGTTGTGTAGCTGATTGGGCCAGGAAAACAGATAGAGAAGCTGCCTTAAGAGGACTGGCAGGTACAGGGTGGGATACCCCTGATCAGAGGTAGATGAGAGACCAAGGAAGGCAGGTCCAGAGGAAGCTCACAAAAAGAAGGCTGTGAGGGATGCAAAGCACGCACTCTCATCCAGAGGGGTACTGCTCCCTCCTGGTGGGTGCAAATTAGTTCTTGATGGGGGATAAAAAATTAATAAAAAATGTATTATAGTTGCTTTACAATGTTCTGTCAATTTCTGCTGTACAGCAGGGCAACCCAACTATATATATATATATATATATATATATATATATATATATATACACACACATTCTTTTTCTTATATTATCTTCTATCATGTTCTATCATAAGTGACTGGATATAGTTCCCTGTGCTATAACGACAGGACCTCAACACTTATCCATTCTAAATTTTTTCTTTTTTTTTTTTTTGGTTTTTAGGGCTGCACCTGTAGTGTATGGAAGTTCCCATGCTAGGGGTGGAATCAGAGCTGCATCTGTGACCTACACCACAGCTCATGGCAACGCCAGATCCTTAACCCACTGAGCTAGGCCAGGGTTCAAACCCGCATCCTCATGGATCCTAGTCAGATTCGTAACCTGCTAAACCACAACAGGAACTGCCTAAAAATTCTTAACATTACAATGATTTGTGGTCCTCTAAGGCTCGATCCTGTGTAATCAAATTTGTATACCTTAATATTTAACTCAATGAAACCAATTAATTCAACTGATTTTTCTCCTTATGGCGTGATGATGAAAAAAGGCTGGGGTGGCACTGACCTAAAAGGTGATTCAGTGAAATGGGGGGGTGGTGGGGAGGGCCTGCTGGAAAGACCTCAGGCAGGAGCAGAAACTGCAGTGATAATGACCTCTTCCTCCTTCCTTCCCGGCTAAGCTTCCTGAACCACAACCGCATTGAGCACTACACGCCAGGCCCGAGTGACGTGCTGTACCCTATTGCCGCCTTATGGAGCTGTGTGCCCTTTTACAGATGCTTAGAGACTGTAGGCGGTTTATCCAAGGACCCACGAGTAGTCAGTCGTAAATGATGCAAGTTCAGTCCTTGGCCCAAGTTGGATGCGCCGTAAGGGTGTGACGGTCGTGCCTGTGAGCAGAGGCGCAGGCCTGAGCACGTCTGTGGGAGGAAGGGAACAAAGAGAGGCCTGCTGCCCAGTGAGTGTTCATGACAATGAGATCTGAACGAGCCAGCAGAGAAGTGAAGACGCAGCTGAGAGAGGGCACTCCGGATGGAGAAGGAATCCAGGCAACACGACAGGACAGATTCCAGGAGGAAGGGCTGGCCTTGGGCAGCAGCAGAGCAGGGACAGAGAGGAAGGAAGTGGAGAAAGCGGGTTCAGGGCCTCGGGCAGGGCCTGGGTGACAGGAGGGGACGGATCCTATCCCCACTGGAGCTGGCAGCTGAAAGCAGACTGCGTGAGTCCCTGGCAGACTCAGTAGGCACGATCGCATTACTCTCCCCAGCATCCTTCTCGAATAAGAATTAGTTAATATCATGTCTCCGTTCTTTCTCCCTAAGACGTAGAAAAGGCAACCAGACACTGTGCTTTAGTGGAATAAGTCCCATCTTTTCTAGCATGCAGACGACTTCTTGCCATGAGAAACAAAAAACAAAACAACTTCCCAGGCCCTGAGTAAGAGTGGCTGTTGTTCTAGTGTCCACTATGTGAGAAAATGCTCGCTCCACATGAACTGTGTCCAGCTGAGACACTTAATATGACTTCACAGACATGCTTTTGTGCAGCAGACATCCAATACGTGAGCCATTCACTCTGCGGGCTGTGTAGACTGGTTTTGCAAACCGCATCCCCATCTTGGACCCCAGGCTGGGGACAGGGATCTACAAGAAAGGCAAGTGACATCCTAGAAGGGGAAGGGGCCTGGCATTACCCAGCTTCAGTTCAAATATCAGCCCTCGGATGACCAGCAATTTATTGACAGATGAGTGAGTGAAACCTCAGTCGTCAATGAGGTTTGCAGTGCCTCAGTTTCCTTCTTTGCAGAATGGGGACAATAATACAAGGCTTTTGGCTTTAAATGGGACAGAATCGATCACATCTAACATAGTAGCCAATGCACAGTCAGTAGTTAATATTATGACTTCCATTCTCTACAATCAGGGGTTAAGTTTTCAAAGTGTGGTCCCAGGACCAGCAGCTTCAGCATCACCTAGGAACTGGTTAAAAATACAATTTTCAGTGTGGATGCACTGACTCCTCTGGGGGTGGGCCCAGCAATACGTGTTTTAACAAGCCCTCCAAGTGATTCTGGTACTAAAATTGGAGAACCATGGCTCTAGAGCCGTGGTTTTCAACTTAAAAAAAAATAAGCAGCGGGATCTTTTCTTCATAAGGTTCTTTAGGAGGTTGCTTTGTGAAACGTGAATATTTGATATGGCTCTGAGAGTACTGGGGAGGGAGCCTTCAGCATGTACCCTGAGGGTCCTGCCTCACTCCCCACAGCCATCCCCAGGGACCTCAGGGGCAGGAAATGGGGGTCTTTGGCTTAGTTACAGATGCTATGATTTTGGGTGGCATCACTGAAAGAATTAAAAGACTCAACACAGTACTAAACCATTCAACCATAATTACAAGGCAAACCCAGCTGCAAGAAAAATTATACTTCCCCGGGGTTTCCGTGGGCATCTGCAGCTAAGCCACTTCTCTCTGGGTCACCTCCAGCAGCACACTGCTGGCCCTATTGGGCTGTCTCACATGCTTGGGGCAAACTTCCCACAACTGCCAAGCTAGCCATTTTCCTTTGGTCCCAGCTTGAGGTTACACTGCCTGCTACTCAGAGAGAGTTGTATTCTACTCACATCAGACTGGAGGACCTGCTTACTCTGTGGCAGCAAAAGTGCACTTTCTGCCAGGATCAAAATTTGGTGGCTCCCTTTGTGTGTGTGTGTGTGTGTGTGTGTGTGTGTTTAGGGCTATACCTGCAGCACATGGAAGTTCCCAGGCTAGGGGTCGGATCAGAGCTACAGCTGCCAGGCTGTGCCACAGACACAGCAATGTGGGATCCGAGCCACGTCTGTGATCTACACCACAGCTCACGGCAACACTGGATCCTTAACCCACTGAGCGAGGCCAGGGTTCAAACCTGCACCCTCCTGGATACTAGTCAGATTCTTAATCTGCTGAGCCACAGTGGAAACTCCTGGTAGCACACCTCTGAAGACAGTTGAGGCCCACCAGCAGGCTGTGGGCATGCCAGGGGGGTCACCACCTGGGAACACGGTTGGAGAACAACTGACGGAGAGGCGATCATCAAGGAGACCTGAGATGGTTTTATCTGTTTCCTTGAAGATTCCATGGTTTCTATAAAGAGCTTACGCAGGCTCATGTGAGAAAAGGAGCAAAAGGAAGAAAAGCCAGGAGGAGAGCATAGTTCCCAAGAAAGGGGATCCACTTTGGTTTCTCAGATGAAACAGCTGACTGTGCAAGAGACAGATTAGGTATTGCCTAGTCAAGCAAGATGATTAGGAAAAACCAGCACCCACCGATCAAATCAGTCATCTGTCGTCAGGGCCACGTCTCCCGGCTCATATTTCACATGGCTATGTGTTATTTATCTCTGCTCTGGCAATGAGGATATCTTGACGTGTAAGTTCATTAACAGGGGCATCTTAGAGAAAAGAAAAGCCACCCACGACTTGCATCAAAACCAAAAATATTTCCAGTCACTAAAGACCTTGAAAAAACACACAGCAACCTTGCAAAGGGATTTCTTTTCACTGATTTCCCACTCTCCGCCTCCCCCAGTATTACTGAGATGGGGCATCAGAACGGGTGTTCATGTCGGGTGACAGATGCAGAAACTGAGGCACCAGCAGGCTCAGTGCCCTTCCAAAGGTGACACTGCTGGTCAGTGGAAAGCCACATCTGCTGTCACAATGAGACCTCAGAGAGAGCTAACTCAACTCCATGTTTTACGGAGGAGCTACCTTTCATCCAGAAAGAGGGCGACTGGCCCCACCTGATTCTCTGAGGTTGGCACAAGACCAGGTGCACCTGAGCTACTGGCAAGGCGAGCCTCTTGCTAGGTGAGAATGAGGCAGGAGGTGAGGACAGGACTTTTTCTCCTCCTCAATGTCTCCAAAGCTGGGCTGTCTAAAATAGTCATCACGAGCCCCACACGGTTATAAAACTTTGAATTTTAGGAGTTCCTGTTGTGGCGCAATGGAAACAAATCCAGCTAGTAACCATGAGGTTGTGGGTTCAATCCCTGGCCTCGCTCAGGGGGTTGGGGATCTGGCGTGGCCGTGTGCTGTGGTATAGATCACAGACGTGGCTCGGATCCCGTGTGGCTGTGGCTGTGGTGTAGGCCAGCACTGTAGCTCCGATTCGACCCCTAGCCTGGGACCCTCCATGTGCCTCAGCTGTGGCCCTAAAAAGCAAAACAAAACAAAACAAAAAAACTCTAAATTTTAATGAATGAAAATTAAATAAAGCAAACAAAAAATTCTAGCTCCGTTATGCTCATTGCAATTCAAGTGCTCAAGAGCCACATGTGGCAGGTGGCCACCACCCTGGACAGACTGAACATTTCCGTGCTGCAGAAGGTCCTACTGCACACCTCAGCTCTGAAGTCCACGCTCAGAACAAGCGTGCAGTTGGGTGGAACAGGTGGCTGGACCTGGAAGCAGGAGTCCCACGGGTGCCACCAATTAGTTCTACCCAACTCAGGCCAATCTCTGGGCGTCAGCTGCCTAATCTGCAAAAAAGCAAAAGGTGGGCTCCATGAACACAATGGCCCATTTGGGCTACAACATCCCATAATTCTAGACCTGCAATTTCCAGATGTCAGGCTCCTGACGCTTGGCTCTCTTCTTTCCTAGAACCTCCCTGCTGGCACCTAATCAAATTAGATCAAGAGAACGATGCACTTGGACTTAATTATTTCCTGCAGAAACACAGTCAGTGAATGAGATGGAAAGAGCGTCTAATTATTTCAAGGGTTAACATAAGAAATAACTACAAGGATGGTCTCTTCGAAGAGTCCCCCAGGAAAAACTGCTGACGATACTGAGGAATCTATCCCCTGTGACCCTCACACAAGGTCTTACACGAAAAATGTGTTGGGCCCTAGGGCCAGAAAAAAGCCTGTGTCTCCAGAAAAGTGGTTCCTTTCCTTTCACCACAGAATGAAAACTACATTGTACGCTGTGACGTGGGGGGAGCTGGCAGGAAGGTATCGGCTTCTCAGAGGAACAGAGATTGCGCCTCCATCAGCGCTTGAGCCCTCGGCCCTCCTCTGCAGCACCCAGCACAACTGCATCTTGAGCACGGAACTCCGGATGGCTTCTAGGCCATAGCTCCACCCGCTGACTACATCTGGCACGTTTCAGCAGGGGTCACATCTAGCACGTTTTGAAAGCACAGATGGAATGACAACATGTTTAAAACATAAATAGTTTAATGATCTTCCCACTCCTTCATGGAAATGTCAATTTGGAGTACCGTGAGAATAAAAACCACGGACTTCAAATCCTCAGGCGGAACAGAATTACTTATTCTGGCAGAATCTGCACAAAGGCTGGCTTGGGAGAACGTCTTCCTCCTACCATTATCTCCATCAGCCCCTCCAATTAAATCAATTAAACTCCAACTAATTAAAAGGACAAGAGAAGAGTTCCCATCGTGGCTCAGTGGAAAAAAATCTGACCAGTATCCATGAGGATGCAGGTTCGATCCCTGGCCCCACTCAGTGGGTTAAGGATGTGACGTTGCCAGTGAGCTGTGGAGTAGGTTGCAGACACGGCTGAGATTCTGAGTGGCTGTGGCTGTGGTGTAGGCCGGCAGCTGTAGCTCCGATTCAACCCCTAGCCTGGGAACTTCAGTAATTCAACCCTAGCCTGGGAACTTCAGTGTGTCTCACCTGTGGCCCTAATAAATAAATAAAAGAATGGTGGCAGACATTTATTGGGCATCTTGTTTACTCGGCATCAGACCCGTTTCTGAGTATTTTATATATTTTATGTTATTTACATTTCACGATAACCCCTGGGAGAGGGTGCAGTATCATCTCCATCTTCAGGGAGAGGACACTGAGGCACTGAAAGGTCAAGTGACTTCTTCAAGGTCACTAAGCAGCAAGTGGTTGAGCTAGGATTACTCTCTGCCAGGCAGGTTCCTCCTCTCTGCCACTGCAAGAACCATCTTTTCAATATGGATAATAAACACCGTCTCATTTTATAAAATATAAATTTTAAAACATTTTGAGAAAACATTACAAAAACACGCAAGCGAAGTAAAAAAAGAAAAAAAAATTATACTCGCTTAGCAAACACACTTCCAGATTTGTCCCCTCGCACCCCTTGCAGCCTGCCAGCCCTGAGCCTTTCCTGTTTAGAAATTCTGGAGAAGGCCAACCCTTTAATTCTGTCACTTTTCCAACATTTACTCTCAGCTTCCCCAGCATTGTTTTCTGGAGAAATAACCAAAATGCCTGCATTCAATGCAACCAGCAACCAAAAGCATATTAACAATCAGCAAAACTGTTCCTACCTATTACAATCCATTTTTAACAAGGACAAATCACAAAAAAATAAAAAAATTAAAAAATGTGCTCAGAACTGATAATTCCAGTCTTCGCAGCTGTTAAAGAGTCAGTTTAGAAACAGATTTGTATGAGTAATGGCTGGGCTCTTTATAAACATGGTACCTGCCAGGAGGCAGTTCCACTTTCTCTTCTTGGACTTTCTGTTCTTCCCTAGATGCTGACTCCACTAAGCCTCAGGTTTTACAATGCTTTTATGTTTTATATGCTTCTCAGGACAGTCTTCTGTGGACGATAAAAGAAAAGTCTCTTAAAGAAAATTAACACTTACAGAGTCAAGGGGGTGTGTGTTTTTAGTACCAGAGGGCAGCACGGTGCAGCCTAACGGATTCCGCAGGCTTGGATTCCGGCTCTGCTGCTCAGGAGCTGTGCAGCCTTGGACACGTTATTGAACTGCTCTGAGCTGCAGTTTCCTCTTCCACAAATGAACTAATTATAATTCCCAGGGCAGGCGCACAGAAATGTTACTTCCCTCTCCTTCTCATCATCAAAGTTGTAAAATGAGAAGTTAGTTTCAAAACCAAAAGTGGCGCTCTTGAGATTTCATTTTTCCTTTTAATATGATGTGCCATCAAAGTCCCCAAGGGACTCCCATTTTCAGATGCTTCTGGAAAGTATTACTATATAGAAGGCTTTTCGTGCTCAAGGGGAAATGGAGAAATCTATGTGGCGTGGACATTCAATCCAACCCCCCAAAACCCCAAAAAACCTCAAACAAAAAAAACCCGTCTCTTTAAAAATAATTTTTAAAATTTTTATCCAGAAAAACAAATCCGAAAATCACTTCCATGAATGCAAATGTTAAGGTCACCTTTCCTCACCATTTTTCCTCTACTAAAACCCAGATAAAAATAAAATCTTCAGTAGTTCCTGTTGTGGTACCACGGAAACGAATCCGACGAGTATCCAGGAGGATGTGGGTTTAATTCCTGGCCTCGCTCGGTGGGTTAAGGATCTGGCATTGCTGTGAGCTGTGGTGTAGCTTGCAGATGCGGCTTGGATCTGGCATGGCTGTGGCTGTGGGGGAGGCTGGCAGCTGTGGCTCCGATTCAACCCCTAGCCTGGGAACTTTCATGTGATGCGGGTGCAGCCCTAAAAAGCAAAAGTAATTAATTAATTAATTAAAGTAAAATCAAATGTGCTACTGGACATAAAACAAAATAAATGGTGACCATTAAAGCCATTTGGAATCAAAAGTCAAGAGCCTTCCTATGCGCCTCAAAACCCATCATCTGTTCCTAGGCTCCATACACTAAATCTAGCCACGAGTAACACGTGTTGAACATGACTCACATGCAGCATGAACTGGCCTGTAAGATGCAGCTTTCTCAAGAGACCTGCCCATGAGGTGGTGTGATGTGTCACAGAGGAGGCCTTGGCCAAGAGCCCTTTTCTACCCAGAATTGCTGGGCTCTTCCACCATGGGCGACAGGGTCCACAGGGGAACTGCTGGCACGCTGCTTGGTGGCGAGCGTAGCTGCCTTCCACGTGGAAAAGGTGATTTAACAAACAGATACATCGGTCTTTGTTGAGAAGGGGGAAGAGCTGGGTGAGACCGCTCCAGGGTAGAGGCTGGGCATGTTTCAAGGAAGGGGCTCTATGAGCTGACAAGGAGTGAGGATTTGTGCTCCCAGACCCCGTAATGAGATGAAGAAAATGAGTCAGAATCCATCAGATGCCTTGGCGGCCACGTCCTGACTTCCCCTCCTAGTCAAGCATCTTCACTGCAGAGACCCAGTGTTCACTTGGGCCCCGATGGTGCTCTGGCCCCCCTTGACTGAGCTCTGGATCACCTAGGACTTTTTACAGGAGGGGCCATCCTCAGGCCCCCCGCAGAGGGTGTGGGTGCAGCCAGGCCTTCCTGATTGTCCCAATCATGCCCCAGCTGATCCTGATATGCAGGGAGGTTTGCAAACCATGACTGTGGTCTCTTCTGCCTTTGAGGCTACACGAGCCACAGGATCCTAGTCCCTTTGAGAATTCTTTCCTTTTTTTTTTTTTTTCCCTAATGAAAGATGAAAAAAAAAAAAAAAGATAAGGCATGAAGTCATAAATTTTACACTATTGTCAAGAATGTTCGAGGTCAGAGTCCTTGGTGTGATTCACCAGGCTGCCCTGCCTCCATAATAAAGATTACAACCCAATCCAAGTGATTGGAGCACAGAAAGCATTCCTCAGCAGAGTGTCCAGGTGTCCCTTTCAAAGAAGGTGGAAGGGAGATGCATCAAGATGTTTCTAGAGGAGAAATTCCTGTTGTGGCTCAGGGGTATCCAACCCAACTAGTATCCATGAGGATGCAGGTTTGATCCCTGGCCTTGCTCAGTGGGTTAAGGATCTGGCATTGCCGTGAGCTGTGGTGTAGATCACAGATGCGGCTCAGATCTGGTGGTGCTGTGGCTGTGGTATAAGCCAGTGGATACAGCTCCAATTGGACCCCTAGCCTGGGAACCTCCATGTGGCTGCGGGTGTGGCCCTAAAAAGACAAAAAAAGAAAAAAGAAAAAAAGACTTTTCTGGAGGGGAAAAAGGTCTAAGAAAGCATCACTGCCTTTGGATAGCTGTCCAATTTTCCCCTCTCCTACCTGTTGACTTCACCGGGCTCCTCCTCCTTGACTCAGCCCTGTAGTCTGGCTATAAATCACTCACCTTTAGACAAGTCCCTCCCTCCCTCCCTCGACTTTTTGGCAGCCTCCCACCTCCCAAAGGCCAGCTCTGTCCCCACCTCCATCCAGGTTTCAGGTGGACACTTGCTAAGGGTGTGACCCATAAAGACCAGTGCAGCAGTGGGGAGTGCGACGAGCAGGGAGACAGGGTGTGTCTGGAGGTCTCTTCAAGCCTGGTTCCTGCCCACGCAGCCATCCTGATGCGGGTGGGGCTGGGTGGTAAGAGCTTCTGAGCCTGGCCCGCACCCAGAAAGACACCCTCCTCCCCCCAGCCCCAGCTCGCAGGGTAGACTTGACAAGGCAGCACAAAACGGGAAAACAAGCGAGGTGGGATTCTAATCTCGCTTCTGCCCTTGGCTAGCTCTGTGATGTGGAGCAAGTAACAGAAACTTTCTAGAAAGAGCCTCGGTTTCCCCATCTGCCAAGTGGCAACGAAAGAATTTTAGCCCATTCCCGCTGCTATAAAGAAAATACCACACACTGGGGTGGCTTAAACAACAAACATCTATTTCTTACAGGTCTGGAGGCTAGAAGCCCAAGGTCAAGGTTCCAGGAGATTCAGTGTCTGGTGAGAGCTGCTTCCAGGTTCACAGACAGCTGTCCTCTCACTGTCTCCCCACACGGTGGAAGGGGTGAGGCACCTCTGAGGCTCCTTTTGTAAGCGCAATAATCCTACACATGAGAACTCCACCCTCATGACCTAATTCCCACTCAGGGGCCGCATCTCCTAATATCATCATTCTGTGGGGTAGAGGTGGGGGGGGGGGTTAGGATTTCAACCTATGAATTTTGCAAGCACATCGACATTTTAAAGTTGAAGTTATCAAATTTAAATTTTAATACAATAGAGATTCTCTAAATATTTACTGAGTCTTCTATGAGTTGAACACTGTCTGTCACTGCCAATAGGAAGATGAAGAAATGTCACTGGCTTCAAGAGGTACATTCATGCTAGAGGGGAGACAGAGATTGGCAGGTAAAATTACACAATTCAATGTAGTAATTAGTAGGCTGCTTGAAGAGCCTGCCACTCAAGCCAGACAAGGGCAAATGTAAGTATGTCCAGATACAGGGGTCAAGGAGAGGGAAAAAGGTCACAGCAAGAGTGATAACATCTAACATTTATGGAGCTGTATATGTCAGGCACATTTCTAAGCACATTCTGTATGTAATAATTTCAGGTGAGCCTCAAACAGCCTTGTAAGGTATTGGTACTGTTATCCCCATTTTACAGATGAGGAATTGGAAGTTCAGAGAATGCTATGGTTTGAATGTGTCTCCTCAAAATTCAAGTTGAAATCCTAAACCTGATGTGATATATTTGGAGATGGGGCCTTGGAAGTGATTCCGTATTGAGGGTAAAGCCTTCATAAATGGAAGTAGTGCCCTTATAAAAGAGACCCCCATATAAGTGGTATAATATTCTTTTGGTCCATCCATGTTGCTATAAATGGCAATGGTTCGTTCATTTTCACGGCCAAGTAATATTCCATTGTGTGCATATGAGTGTGTGAGTGTGTGTATATCACATCTTCTAAGCCAATCATCACAATATTGTAAATCAACTATACTTCAATAGAAAAATTCTGGGAGTTCATGTCGTGGCACAGTGGGAATGAATCTGACTAGGAACAATGAGGTTGAGGGATCGATCTCTGGCCTTCCTCAGTGGGTTAAGAAGCTGGCGTTGCCGTGGCTGTGGTCTAGGCCAGCAGCTGTACCTCTGATTCAACCCCTAGCCTGGAAACCTTCATAGGCCACCAGTGCGGCCCTAAAAAGACAAAAAAAAAAAAAAAGAAAAAGAAAAAGAAATTCAATGAATACAAAAGACCACACACGGTGAGAAAAGAAGACTGCTGTTCATGAGCTGTGAGAGTGGGCTCTCAACAGACACTGAGTGTGCAGGTGCCTGGATCTTGGACTTCTAGCCTCCAGAACTATGAGAAATACATTCTGTCATTTACAGCCACTCAGTCTATGGTATTTGGTGATGGTAGCCTGAATGGCCTAAGGCGGAGAGAAGAGTCACTCAAAGTCACATGACTAGTGACTAGTGAGTGGTAGAGCTGTGCTTCAGGGCTGGGTTTGACCTTAGGACCTGGATCTTCATTTTATGATGACACTGCCTCCACTGTACCTTGACACCAATTCCGACCTCTCCTAGCCCTTGTGTGGCTGAGGCAAAGTCAGACACATCCCTGCTTTTTTGCACACACTGCTCTCTAACCCTCCCATCCTACTGTCATTGTTTCTGTATCTGTTTGCATACATCCCACCTCGCCAATTAGCTTGGTGATCTTTAAGGGTGGGAGCAGAATGCACCCAGTGCCTCGTAGAAGATGGCATTTAATACTTGTTTCCTTTCTTTCTCTCTTTCTCTTTCTTTCTTTCTTTCCTTTTCTTTTTCTTTCTTCCTCTCTCTTCCTTCCTTCCTTTTGTCTTTTTAGGGCCACACCCGTGGCATATGGAGGTTCTCAGGCTAGGGGTCTAGTCGAAGCTGTAGCCACCGGCCTACATCACAACCACAGCAACACCAGATCTGGAGCCACAGCTCACGGCAACACCGGATCATTAACCCACTGAGTAAGGCCAGGGATCAAACCTGCGTCCTCATGGATGCTAGTCAGATTCGTTTCCACTGAGCCATGAGGTGAACTCCATACATGTTTTCTTAATGGGTGAAAGAATGAAATTATGCTAGATTTCAAAACACAGGCAAGAATTCACCAGGTAGCTAGAAGGACACTTCCTCAAAGTAGAGGCAGTATCTTACTCATAGCCCCAGAACCTAGCACTTATTATAGGTGCTGAATAAATGTGTAATAAATGCTAGGCAGAGGAAATGGTGTGAAAAAATCCAGAGAGATTTAAGGCTTCGCAGTTGAGTATGGCAACCTGGCCAGTATGAATCAACTAGAGGGGTGTGTGTGTAGGTGTGTGGGAACACAGAAGTGCTTTTCAAACTATCCTTAGTGAAAGATCCAGCTTTTTGTTTTCATTTACATTTCATCATGGTCCAATAGTTTCATAAGATGCAATAAAAAGAACTACTAGAAAAATGAAATATAAAATGCAAGCCCAGGGAGTGCCCATCGTGGCACAGTGGAAAGGAATCCGACTAGGAACCACAAGGTTGCAGGTTTGATCCCCGGCCTCACTCAGTGGGTTAAGGATCTGGAGTTGCCATGAGCTGTGGTGTAGGTGGCAGACATGGCTCAGATCCTGTGTTGCTGTGGCTGTGGTGTAGGCTGGCAGCTGTAGCTCTGATTGGACCCCTAGCCTGGGAATCTGCATATGCCTCAGATGAGGCCCTTAAAAGCAAAAAATAAAAATAAAAAACATAAAATAAAATGCAAGCCCAATTTTTCACTAGCTCCAAAAGATTTAAAAGTGCTATCAGTTTGCTATGAAAAGGTTTAAATATGTCCTCTCCACATGGGTACTTACATACTGTCAGATCTGGCTGCAGAGCAAGGACTGAATGGCACTGGGAAGGTAGGGGATGACAGGGAGCAGCAGGGAACACGCGCTCCAGTCGTGTTATCCCAGTCGTGTTATCTAGGTTGTGGGTTAATGTTCACGGAGGGCTTTCTGCGTGCCAGGCCCTGTTCTTAGTGCTCCACATATAGGAACTCATTTAAATTCCATAACCTGGAGTTCCCTTTGTAGCTCAGTGGCTCATGAATCCGACTAGGAACCATGAGGCTGCGGGTCCAATCCCTGGCCTTGCTCAATGGGCTAAGGATCCGGCGTTGCTGTGAGCTGTGGTGTAGGTCGCAGAGGCGGCTCGGATCTGGCGTTGCTGTGGTGTAGGCCGGTGGCTACAGCTCCAATTAGACGCCTAGCCTGGGAACCTCCATATGCTGCAAGTGCAGCCCTAGAAAAGACAAAAAGACAAAATAAATAAATAAATTCCATAACCTATCTGTGAGGCTGGTACTCTGATGATACCCATTTTAGAGATGAAAACATTGAGGCACAGAGCCACTAAATAACTCTTTCAAGATTCCAGGGCTTGTAAGAAGCAGAAGCAGCCTTGAACCTGAACAGTGTGAACCCTTAACTACTAGATGGTGATGTCTTTTGCGAGCTGCTAGAGAGGAAGTGACATTCAGATCTACACTTTAGAAAAACCACCCTGGTGGCAGCATGGGGGTCAGTTAGGAAGCCACGGCGGGAGGTAGATAGAGGACAGGGAATGTGTGGGCTGGTTGGGATGTGAACGTGACAGGCTTTGGTCGGGACCAAGGGGGTCTGAGCTGGGGGGAGGTGGAGGGAGGGGTTCCGGATGACTCAGGGGTCCAGAGCTTGGCACCCTGGGTGAGTGCAGATGTCCACTGAGGAGAGAAGGCAGGAAGAAAAGCATGTTTTGAAGGCAAAATGATGAGACTGGTTTTCAACAAGGGCTACCTGAATTTGAAGAGCCTAAAATAATCTGTGGTTGTGTCCTGGAAAATTTCTAGAGACAGCGACTGGAGTTTATAGGATTCAGGTAGCTACCGTGTTTACTCCTGTTCTGCTAAACCAGCACCCTCCTCTTCTCCTTTCCCTTTTGCCCCAGTTGCACTTAAAATAGTTTGAAAAGCAGAAATTCCCCGCTGCTAACTTTCTTCCCTTCGAAAGTCACACACAGTATATAAAAGTGCTCTGGTCACCAATTCCAGTTTGCGGCGGAGGCCTGCACACCACCAAGCAATTCTTGACATCAGCTGAGTGTTCTACAATGCAACTCAATTCTGACATTATCTACCCAGAGATAACATCAGATTCCACAGGTTAAGGGCTCAGAGCGGCCCACAGAACTTAGAGAAACACTGCACTTACTAGATCACAGATCACTGGTTTATTATGAAAGGCTGTAACTCAGGGTCTGCCTGATGGGACAGATGCTGAGGGGGAGGCGGGGGAAGGGCTCAGAGCCTCCACGCCTTCTTGGAGGAGGGCCACTTTCCCCATCTCTCCACGTGGTCACCAACCAGAAGGCTTCCTAACCATGTGGCCTTTTGAGTTTTATGAAGGTTTGATTACATAGGAATGATTGATTAGATCATTGGCCATGGGTGACCCATGATTCAACCTTCAGCCCCTCGCACCCCTCCCTGGAGGTCTGAGGGGTGGGGCTAAAGGTTCCGCCCTTTTAATAACATGGTTGGTTCTCCAGGCAAACAGCCTCCATCCTTAGGTGTGGTCCCAAAGTCACCCCAATAGCAGAACAAAAGACACCTGCATCACAAAAGAGGTTCAGGAGTTCTGTGTCAGGAACTGTACATAGATCATATACATATTTCTCATTATAAATCACCACCGTTCACAGCTGTACCCTCAGAGTAGGTAACCGATTAATACCTCTTGAATCCAAAAAAGAAAAAAATCATTGTTGTGCTTCCTAAAAATTGAAAACAGGATGAAGAGACAAGACCTTTATCTTCGATGAGCGACACAATTCATTAGCAAAAACACATCTGGGGACCAGAGAGCCACGTCGCAGGGCCACGTCTCCTCCCCTGTGTTCCTTCCCCTTCCAGGAGGCCATCCCCTCCACCCCACACACCTGGGGGGACATCAGGACAGGTAATGCGGCACCAGGAAGAGCACTGACTGCCCAGTCAGACAGACCTGGATTCAGAGCCAGAGGCTACCACCACTTACTACCGAGCTCACAAGCAGTCCTCAACCTCCAGCTGCTTCCCCACCTGTAAGGGGAGCCGGTATTATCTGGCTCAGAAGGCTTCTGCCAGGCCTGAGGAAGTTTGCAAAGGCCCTAGCACTTGTCAGCGCAGAGCTATCACCCAAGGAGTAACTCGCATCCTTCCTGTTACCAAATGAACTGCCGGCAACTGTACTCTCTCAGTTAGTTTGTCAGAGGTGTTTAACTGTGAGAATAACTTCAAGTGAAATGAAAGGTGACAGGTATTATGGGAGCACTAGGATCATAACATTAATTATAATAATAATGGTTAATGCTTGGGCACTTAGCAGTGACATCCTGAATGCTTTATACTACATCATAGCTCTTCAGTTTTTAAGCCGAAGATGGTATGTAATCAATGCGGAGTAACATATTCTGTACACACGTTAACATCCCTGACCCTGGGATGACTCCCTGTGGCAGTCGCAACGGCCCCCCAAAGACGTCCCACCCTAATCCCTGAAACCTGGGAATGTGTGATGTCGCACAGCAAAATGCAGATGTAATTAAGGGCCAGCAGCTTGGATGGTCCACGTGGGCCCAACTGAATCAAAGGAGCCCTTAAAAGCGCAGGACTTTCTCTGGCGGGAGGCAGAGAGAGGGGGAAGAAGGGAGCCTCAAAGAGATTTCAGGCACCAGAAGGACTTGTCACGCTGCTGCGGGCTCTGAGTGGGAAGGTCCAAGCACGAGGACCAAAGAGTGGTCTCTAAGAGCAGAGGGTGGCCTCCAGCCTATAGCTGTAAGGAGGCAGGAGCCTCAGTCCTGCAACGGCAAGGAACTGGATTCTACCAACAACCTAAATGCCCCTGCAAATGCATTCTTCCCAGAGCCTCCCAGCAAGATTTCAGGCATGTAAAACCCAGAGCAGAGAAACCAGCCAAGCCCGTGATGACTTCTGACCTCAGAACTGTGAGATGATCCGGATGGCTGTTTTCAGGGCCGAAATTTGGGGTAATCTGTCATGGCAGCTATAGAAAACTGGTAATACAATTAGGGTTGATGTGGGTTATGGCTGAATTGGCAGCCATTTCTTTTTTCCTTCTGAGTGGCTGGTGGAACAACGGCATTTCTCATAACTGATGGCTTCTTCGGTTTGCTGAAATACAGTGTTGTTATCTTCATTTTACGAATGGGAAAATGGAGGCTCTTCAGGGTCAGGTGCCTTGCCCAGGTGAGTCAGACTGTGAGCCTGAGTCTACACATCATGCACACTGTCAGGGAGGGCCCAGGGCTGCATCATCCTGCCCAAAGGCCAAGGAATGGCGCCCCAGGCCTGAGTCTTCCATGGGATCCCCAACACGGCTGATCACGGAGACCCAGCCAGGTACAGAAGGTACCTACCTTCAGCAGCATTCATTCATCCACTATGGATGGAGCACCCCAAGGTGCCAGGTACCCTCATAGATCCTGGGCTAGATCAACAGACCAAGTGCCTGTCCTTATGGAGCTGACAGTGTAGTGTTGGCATCAATACCATAGCGACAGGAGACTTAAAGGAAAACAAAGCATCCAGAGAGCAGAAAACCCACCTCTAGGAGCTGAAAAGAGAGCCCTAGGCCTGTATCAGCTCCTTCCTAGAGCTTTACGGGCCTCTGCAAAATGTGCAAACTCTGAGAAGGAGACTTTGTTGTGGTGGTGAGGTTTTCTTGCTTTGGTTTTTTTTGTTTTTGTTTTTTTTCTTCTTTTTTTTTTAATGAAGATGAAGGTTAACCTTATACAGGACTGCCCCATATGAATTCCTAAAAGCAAAAAAATTAAAAAATAGGAGTTCCCATTGTGGAGCAGCAGAAACAAACTCCACTAGTATCCATGATGATGAGGTTGGATCCCTGGCCTCACTCAGTGGGTTAAGGATTCGGCATTGCTGTGAGCTGCAGTGTAGGTTGCAGACTCAGCTCGGCTCCCACGTTTCTGTGGTGCTGTGGCTGTGGTACAGGCCGGCAGCTGTAGCTTCGACTTGACCCCTAGCCTGGGAACCTCCATATGCCTTCAGGACCAAAAACAGAGAAAAAACAAAACAAAACAAAACAAAAACAGAGCTCCCATCGTGGCTTAGTGATTAGCAAGCTCAACTGGTATCCATGAGGAAGAAAGTTCAATCCCTGGCGTTGATCAGTGGGTTAGGGATCCAGCATTGCCATGAGCTGTGGTGTAGGTCGAAGACGTGGCTCGGATCCTGCGTTGCTGTGGCTGTGGTGTAGGCCGGCAGCTACAGCTCCGACTCTCCCCCTCTAGCCTGGGAACCTCCATATGCCGAGGGTGCAACCCTAAAAAAAAAAAAGCAATAAAATAAAATAAAATTTAAAAAAAAAAGAAAAGAGAAAAATTGACTACACATGGTCATCTTTTCACTTTCACAAAAGTTCTCTCTCTTTTGATGGATGTCATTTTTCAAAAGATGAAAATTAATGAAATTAATTTCATATTAAAAGAGCATACTAAGAGGTGACTGAAAGAGCATCTCTAAGAGAAAGTTGATTCTGCGTAACTCCAACCCCATTCTCTTCTTCAAATCTTGAACTCTGCCCGGTCCCCTTACATTATACTTCAACTTCCCTCCTTTCTTTCACTCTGGAAATAAGAGCAGACAGCTCTCTGATGGTGAAATCAAAAGGTGAACAGTAGCTCTGTTCCACAGGTACACAAACTAATGTACAACCTTTCAGGAGATGCATGTGAAGGGAAAAAAAATCTAGATTTCTTAGAAGATTTTGCAAGAAATGCCATTGGGATGTATATAGTCTGGATCTCGTTTGTTTTTGTTTGAGAGGGAGAAATTCTAAACTAGAAGATCGTCTTCATAAAGGCTTTGGAGAAGCCCCAATTTAATAATAGCATTAGCTGAAGACTATGTATCAATCAGACATTAGCAACTGGCATAAAACCCTACTGTCCACTTCTCTCGACTTTGCACTGATAACTTGGCAGCCCACTGTACCCTTAGGCCCAAAAGAGCTATCACATTCTTAAATCTGTATTTAAGAGATTTGGACAGTGATGTAGGCAAAAGGCTTG
The DNA here is from genome assembly GCF_016906955.1 of Phacochoerus africanus. NCBI lineage: Eukaryota > Metazoa > Chordata > Mammalia > Artiodactyla > Suidae > Phacochoerus > Phacochoerus africanus. The sequence goes on along the minus strand of NC_062551.1, from coordinate 144,345,992 downwards.
CTGCAGGAGGAAAGGTCAATAAATGCCCACAGGAGAAGATAAATAAATGGCCCCAAACCTCTAACTCACTCATAATTCGAAAAATTTAACCCACCCTAAACACCATTTCTCGTCACAGAGATGAGCAAGAAAGAGAGAAAGAAAGAGAGAAAAGGAGAGAGCTGACATGCTTGGTGTTGGTGGGGCTGTGGGGAAACAGGCCACCTAGTATCCTGCTGGGCAAAGAGTGAAATGAGTCAACCTTTCCGGGGGGTGGGGGTGGAGGTGGGGTGATGGCAGGGCTCTGTGATTCAGCAGTCCTGCTCCTGGGAATCAATTCGCTAGGTTCACCTGCACAAAAGCAAAATGACACCTTTATTTGTGGCAGCACCGTTTGTAATAGCGGAAGACGGGCATCAATTCTAAGGTCCAGCCATAGGGGACTGGCTGGATAAACCAGGGTACATCCACACAATGGAAAACGGGGGTGCTGATAGAGATCCCCAAGACAGACGGCTAGTTTTAAAATGCCAGACACAGAAGAGTATATGTAATAGCACCACCTTTTGTGAAAGAAGGGGGAAGAATTTAAAAATATATAAATATATTATATATATATATATATATCTTCATTTGCTTGTATTTACAAGTTGCAACTTGTAAAGAGTAGGGACAAGGCTTGGATGGAATGGGAGGAAGATTTTTCAGTGTTTACCTTTTTATACGGTTGTAAGGTTTGGGGGGTACCATATAAATACATCATCAATTTTTTTTTAAAAAATGAAAACATTGTATAAGCTGCTTATCACAAGACAGTGAAGAATAGGACAAGCCCAGCTTGGAAGACACAAAGCTGAGAAGGTGCCTGGGGCCCAGGAATCCTGGGTTCAGGCAGGTGAATGATCGCTTTGACATCAGGAAAGCGGAGAAACCGGGGTCCAGAGTTCAGGAGGTGCACAGGAAGAGGGCAGTCTCTGCCCTGTTTGATATCACCTGCTGGATGTGGGTGTCCCTGAGTCCCCTGGCATTTATGACACAGGAGCAAGTCTGAGATGTGGAGGTGAATGGAAGGCAAAGGCAGAAGAGGCAAGGATTCCCTCCTAGGCCACATGCCAGGAGCCTTTCTTTATTTGCTTTCTGAATTTGGAGACAGTTAGGGCTGAAGCATGCTGTTCATCAAATATTTATATCAAAAAAGAGGGCAAAGCATGTGCCGGAATATTCTGCTTCATTCATAGAGATGTTCCTGAAAAGTTGAGACTTGGAATTCTGTAAAATCCAGTCATACTATAAATGCAACAGGTAAGTTTGCTCTCTCAAGAAATTCTGTAGGGAATCCTTGTTAAAATCCTTGTTTTTGGTCTTTTTAGGGCTATCCCCGTGACATATGGAGGTTCCCAGGTTAGGGGATGAATTGGGAGCAGTAGCTGCCGTCCTACACCACAGCAACATGAGATCCGAGCCATGTCCTCGACCTACACCACAGCTCACGGCAACGCCAGATACTTCAACCCACTGAGCAAGGCCAAGGATCAAACCTGCTTCCTCATGGATGCTAGTTGGGTTCGTTTCTGCTGAGCCACAATGGGAACTTCCCAAGATTTGTACGCGGCTATTTCTGTTTTGGTAATCTGAGTTGCCTGCAGAAGGTTGCATTTAACCTGACTGAATGTGAAAGGCGTTCATGTTTCTGCACCCATGCGCATTTTTCACAAGGTGCAGCGTCGCCATGAAACAGCTGAAGGCCAGGGTCCTGAGTGCAAACCAATGCCTCTATCCTTAGAACCAGCACCTTAGCCATTTCACCCACTAAACATGTCTGATGCTACCTGCTGTGTGCAATACTCTCAGGAGAGGAGCCAAGAGGAAGTCAAGCCTGAGAGTCTGCTCTCTAGAGGATCAACTAGAAAGAGAAAGTGGGCAAGCTGCACCAGCTGGGATTGTGAGGGATGCAGACAAACCCCCTTAGTTGTTGGTAGCTTTACCGACAAGGCTCCCTATTTCTTTTTTTCTTCTTGGCAGCACCCACAACATGTGGAAGTTCCCGGGCCAGGGCTTGAACCAGAGCCACAGCAGTGACAATGCCAGATCCTTAACCCACTGTGCCACCAGGGAACTCCAAGGCTCCCCATTTCTTACCCTAAGCTAGAAAAGTCTTTCTACGCAAGCAGCAGCCACTCATAGGTAAATTCCAAATGCTCCTGTAGCCACTGTCCTTTGCATCCTATAACCAGGGGGGAGGGCCCACAGCTGGTCAATAAACACCAGGGGTTCCTTTTGTCCATTCCCAGGAGACACCACGTCAGGGACCCTGAAGGTATCAGGAGCATGTTTGTTGGTGTTCAACTTGGAATAAACCATGTCAACAACACCTCAAGTCCTGGGCTTTACCTGCCCCTGAGGGAATGCTGAACCAGACAGAGAAGAAGAAGCCTGGCACAGGGAACACACAACACCGAATGTGCATTTCCCAGTAGATACTATCCATTTTACCTTTTTGAGTAAAAAAGAACCCTGGCTCAGAGTTCCCGTTGTGCAGCGGAAATGAATCTTACTTGCATCCATGAGGACGTAGGTTCGATCCCTGGCCTCCCTCTCCACTCAGTGGGTGGGGGATCTGGTGTTGCCGTGAGCTGTGGTGTAGGTCACAGACGAGGCTCAGATCTCACGTTGCTGTGGCTGTGGTGTAGGCCAGCAGCTGCAGCTCCACTTCAACCCCTACCCTGGGAACTTCCATATGCCACACACGCAGTCCTAAAAAGCCAAAAAGCCAGAGCCAAAAGAAGAACTCTGGCTCATCCATTTTGCTGGCACGCACTGCACAGAAGGTGGTTTCACCCCTTTATTCCATTGGCATTATTAAGAACCTACCATGTGCCAGACTCTGCTGGTTCTTGATATTTTGAGGGTCATTGTGGCTGACGGGGCTAGGAAAGGCTGCCACCGCTAGCCACATGGCTTGGTGAGAGTTACAAAAAGGCCAGCCCTCCAAGTGGACCCAGCCTTGCAGGTTTGACGGAATCAGAAAGAAGTGTCCCTTCTCTTGGCAGAGGCAGTTCTAGCCCAGGCTACATGGTTTTTGGAGCAGATCTGAGCCCCCACTTAATTTCCTTGGCCAGGTACTCTTATGCAGTGAACCACCTATACAAGAGTTCAAGGCAGCCCTATCAAGAAGTCACAACCCAGTTCTTCTGCTTCTTGGCCAGACATCCAAACCTTCCTTGACAACTTGTCTGGGCAGCCAATCATGACCTTACACACCCACGTGAAGCCTTGTGGTCTAATGTGCAGGTCACAGTCTAATAGCTCAAAAGGTTTGGGTGGTTTAGGTACAGGACAGGCACCAACTCTGCCACTTCCAATGCTTTTCCAATTTGCCTGAGAGTCTGGTTGAATAAACCTGGTGTGCTGGTTTCATGTCAATAAAGTCCGAGCAGCTTTTGGATTTTGAGTCCTCTTTCCATTCTGAGATTTATTTGGCTCACGTTGAGAGCTAAACTGTGTTGCACCTCTGCCACAATTTCTCCCGGCAAAGCAGACGAAATCTGAGGTCACTGCAAGCTTGGGGGCTGAAGGTTTAATGTCCTGTGCCCAGGGACATCTTGGCTGGCAGCATTTGCAGCTAAATGAGAGCCTGGTTATTCTACACGGGTAAAGTTAAGATTCTACCCCTGTGGGCTCATGTGGGTTGGAACACAGCCATCAGAGATGAGAGGAATTCTCTATACACTGCACCCAAGTGTGGCAACAACTGTTGGTTCAGAGCCCACCCCAGAGAGCACTTGTGATGACACAAACACAAATTAAACCAGAACCTGTGCCCCTCTCCTGGGTCAGTCAGCCAAGGGGGATCCCAAGTCAGTTATGTGCCACGGATTGCAGGGGGAATGGTAGTCTATTCTGTAAGAAGGCAAACAGAATATAAGGCTTCCTGACCCTCTGGCCCCAAAGTCACCTGCTTACAATCAATGAACATGAAAAACCACCAAAGCTTCTTAGCAACAGATCCACCAAAGACTGATGCAAAATTCTTCTCTGAGCCACTGATTCTCCAGCAAAGTTGAAAGTATCAGGTCTTAACAGTCTCCAACACCCTGATTTTTATTACACAGTAATCCTCCGAAATGCAGACCCATTAAAAGAAGACAAAAACCCTCCTTGTCAGAGGATGGCAACCAGACACTCCCAGCTAAGCACTTTTACGATACCCAATAAAGCCTGACACAATAAACCAGACATTTAAGTGACACCAGAAATGATTTTCAAGAGACTCCGCACTAAATGGAATAATCCATCTAGAAGTAACCTTCGGTCAAGTCACTGCCACCCTCTGCCCTGGGTCTGAGCCCGCTGGCTCACTGCTGGTGCCCTCCATTTCTGAGAGAGCAGTGTGGGTTAGTCCCAGGGCAGGACTTTGCAGCACAGTGCCCCTGTCCTCTCAAGGCCTTTTTTGGGAGTTTGGGGTGGTGGAGACCAACCAACTTCACAGATCCTTCCAGGCCTGCTGGGTCTCTGGCAATTCTGGAAGCTTCAACTGCTATGGCTGAAAAGGGGTGAGCCCAGTGGCAAGGTGCTGATAATTCTCCTCAGGTGGGTCCCCTCGCTCCTAAGAGGAGCCCTCTCCTCTTTCTCTTGGTTTGAGTTAGAGCTTCTAAACGGAACTCCCTCCATCACGTTCCCCACCTCCGGTTTTTAAAAAATTTTATTGAGGTGTCGTTGATTTACTATGGTGTGTTAATCACTGCTGTACAGCAAAGTAACCATCAGTTATACATATTTTCACTTATATTCTTCGCCATGATGGTTTATCACAGGATACAGAATACCGTTCCCTGGGCTATACAGTATGATCGTCTTGTTTATCCATCCTATATATAATAGTTTGCTGATTATATATAGGTTGCCCCCCCCCCCCGAGCTGGTCACACCTCCACTGCAGCTCTCTGTGGAGTGCTTAGGGCCTGGGGTGTGGAGTCAGAACACCTCCGGGTCATACTCCCATCTTGTGGCTGAGGAGCCTCGGCATCCTTGCCAGGGCTACTGCGGGGTGGGCACAAGACCACGTATATAAAGGGCCTAGACTTGGGCCTACAGATGTAGAAGAGCTCCATAAATGGACTTGCACAACTGTAAGTATATATATGTATTTTTTTACCTACTGAGCTTTCCCATGACACTCAGTGCCCTGTGTGTCTTCCTCATGATTGTCTCGGAGGCCTGTGACACACTGCAGGTGCTGTATGCACACGGCTCCTCCGTGCGGGGCTGGGATGTGACTCATCTGGGAAGTGACAGCTTCCATAAAGTCAAGGTTGGTGGGCTGGGTCTGTATGCAAACCCGAATTGCAAACATCTATCTCTTCGGAAAATAAACCTACCATCGTCTAGAGGGGCTCTCTTTTACTGCTATATAATTCTCACGTGTAACTTAAGGACCCTTTAACGACTATGGAAGCTGGTGTTTCTTCTAAGACAAAAACCAAATCCTGCTCTTTGAAGCTAATAAACTGGGTTTTACTGAATAACTGTTAAACAAATGGATTCTTTTGTGTTATATACACATGCTCACTGGAGAAACCAGGGCAGAAGCACCTCAATCCCATGATCCATTTGTCTGTACTTTCTTGTCTATGCATAAATTTGGTTTTATTGATTTATTTTTATTTTTTTGTTTTTTAGGGCCACACCTGCAGCATACGAAATTCTCAGACTAGCGGTTGAATCGGAGCTACAACTGCTGGCCTACGCCACAGCCACAGGGAAGGGGGGATCTGAGCCACGTCTGCAACCTACACCACAGCTCACACCCACGCTGGTTCCCCGACCCACCAAGCGAGGCCAGGGATTAAACCCACATCCTCATGGATTCTAGTTGGATTCGTTTCTGCTGCACCATGAAGGGAACTCCCCATAAACTTGTTTTTAATTAGGCGGAATTGTAATAATGCACTATAACTGGGCATACCACCCTTCCTGTGCTTAACCGATCCTAAAGCGGGCTTCATCGATGATTGATGTTTTTGCCCCAAGTTTCTAGTAAGAAAGGAAAAGGGGATTGAGACCTAGGAGAATTAATTTGTTAAACAAATTAACTTTGCAATCCATTTCATGTTTAAAAGACACAATGACAATGGCCTGATTATATTCTCTGACTTAGAAGCACTACTTGGCAGGACTTTATAGATTACTGCGCTTATTTACATTTGGGGAAAACATACAATTTCAAATAGTTGTTCTCCCGTTACAAAAATAATGCATGCTCATTATATAACTTTTAGAAAAACTCAACAAGTAATAATTTAATGTTAATCTGTATGGACCATAGACTATGTGTCAGGCACTTGCTCTAAATGCTTTAGAGAGATTAACTCCTTTATCCCTCCCAACACTTCACTGTAGCACAGAGGTATTAAGTAACTTGCCCACACTCCATACACCTCGAAGCGTGAGCCCAGAATTCATCACTATGCTGTGATGTTTTAGGAGTGAAAAGAATCAATAATTTATTCAATCAAGTCCTCCGCTGCTTCCGCGTATAATGTCATCGGCAAGAACTGATTCATAATAATACTGTACCCTTTACAGTTATTTAAAAATATTATAAATCACCGTCTCTGTGGAATAATTAGTAAAATGAGAAGTCCTTTGGGGCAGGAGCTACGATTCTAATCAGTCTAATCCTATGCACCTGATGTGCATTAAGAAAACAGCCACTTAAAAGGGTTTGTTTTAAAGATGGAAGCATTTTTTCTATTTCCTCAATGAGTCAATGATCTGACGAGTAGATTCCCTGAATTAACTGGACACCTAGTCCCCCTAAAGCTTACCATTAGTCACCATGCTTTTACAAAATATTTTCGACATGCTGCCAATCATTGCCTAGACACAGCTTATGGCTTATCTGTTGGCACTGGACATCAGTACACGAAAAATAAATGTATATCACTGAGTCACATTTTTTCATAACTTCATTAAAAATCATACTAGATTAAAGACAAACACTACTATTTCTGTTTAATGTCCTACCCAGGGTTAATAAATATGACTATTTCAAATATAAATTGTCTTTAAATTTAAAATATGATTAATGAAATGTTTCTGATGGTCTGGCTCTAAAAATATTATACACCTGTTAACTTTATACCAAAAGCACATTAAAATTGTTAATCCATTAATCAAAATTATTCATACCACTGTGGTAGAAATATGACACACACATGCATACAAGTATTTTATGTAGGTAGATAGATAGATGGATAGAGACAGCACTGACTCTATCTATCTATAAATCCAGGTAACTTGTTTCGAATTTAATTGCCCTAGCATTTCCAGAAGCTCTATCTATTCATCTATCAATCAAATCGGGTTCCTTCTTTACCTGATTTATTTGCTCTATCTAGTGTTTCCAGAAGATTCAAACAGCCGTCTTTTAATTTATCCGAGAGCTGGCTGCCAGAATCAATAGATAAAATATCTAATAATTTCAAACGTTATCTGTGTGTTCGGTGCAAAGCATTTTCCAATGATTGTTTCATATACTTTCACAAAAACCCTCAAGACAGAGACCACTACCGTCCTCATTTTATAATTCAGACTGAAAATGGTTAATTAATATTCCCATCCACATCTGTCCAACACCAAAACTCATACCCCAAATCACCGTTAAGCTGATTCTCTCCCAAATCAGAAAAATTTGACCTCCACAACTTGACTCCCTAAATTAAGCTTAAGCTGATGTAAACAAACAAACAAACAAACAAAACGACCTCCTATACAAATCCAACACAATAAATGATATAATTCTAAACCTGATTTTTTTTTCTCTCAGAGGTTTTCAACATAAAAAAGAGCAAAACTAATCTCCTATTAGCTAGGCATTTCTTCAAGTGTTTTGACTATGCAGCTTTTTGCTGTCACAACTTGACAAGCCACCCATGTCCTTCAACAAGTGACAACATAAGCCCGACACCGCAAACCTCATTGTTAGAGAGCTAGGCTTTCAAATGATGCTGGGAGCTTGCTACACAGAAAAATTTTAGAGTATTAATCCTTTCCGCTTCTTGTGAAACACAGATACACATTTTTAGGTATTTTTACACAAATCTATTGTCCAGATTCAATACCTCTGTGAATTACCTGGGTTAAAAACAGTAAATACACGACTGCATTTTTAAAAATAAGGCCTAAAGGCACAGTCATCAGACTGTTCGACATGTTTTGGACCTAAACCAGGGTTTTATGGTGCCAGTTAGAGAAGGCAAAGGGACTGAAGGCTTGATCCCAAAGTCCTTTTATCACTGAAGTCTCTGTAAAAGGTTTCATTACTTTAAAAAATTATGTGTGTGTGAATCATGTTTGTTTATTGAAAAAAGGGCTTGCTAACACATACACTTTTTTTTTTTTTAAAGAATCAAAACAACTCCTTCCTTGAATGTGACTGTTTTGGCAACAGTTAAACCCAACCCCGTCATTCTAACACTGCCCGCCTTCCTGGTTCTACTAGGTGAGGGCCGCCATCCTGCCATCATTTATAGGCAGAGCTGAGAAGCACCAGCAATGGTGCAGCGTGGTGACGAGCACTTTAAAAACACAGCCAAACTCCGCTTTTAAAGTAGAGAACACGCAGACACAGTCCCTGCTGCTGACAATGTCCAAAAGATTCCTTATAGACAATCTATCTAGACGAAGCTACAACAGCCCCAGGAAATATAAACAGTGTCGGCAAAGACAGCGGGGGCGGGGGGGGGGGGAGAGGAAACAACTGATGGGAAGGAAGCTAATCATGTGAAGTTTGTCCAACTCCACAAGGTCTAATACATTCCAGTCCGTTTCCACTCACAGCAGCCATTAAACGTGCCCTGACACGTGGGCGCAGGGGACCTCCTTTCTCTCAGGTTTTTGACCATTTCCTTCTCTGTGCACTTGTTTGTACACAACCGCGCCCGGGCAGGGGTGATCACAAGACGACAGGCCGCGGCAGTTCCCTCACTCAGATTTCCAGTTACCCAAAGTTTCGCTCCACCGCGGGGATTTAATGAGAATCACGAGTTCCTTTTCGAAAGTTATGAATGATTTAAGTCAAGTTTACAAGACACAAACAGAAGGGGAGGAACCGGTGGGTCGAGAGGCTTCAGGGACAGCATTTTAAAATTAGCTTTAATTGATACACCCTAGTTGAAAAAAAATTTTTTTAAGTCACTCTGTTCCACGCAGTAAGTCCGGGCAATACTTTTTTTAAAAATCACGCAAGCCTCACGTCTGAGTCTTGACCTCCTCCTATCATCCGCAAATGATAGCACTCTCCAGACCGCTCACTGCTCGGGGGTCCCTCGCGGGACGTGTGATCTCTGAGACCCGCTATTTCGCCGTCAGACCCCCAACGCCCAGCGGGTTCCAGGGCTGCGCCTTCGCTGCCGAGTCCCCAGAAAGAGCGGAAGAAAGTAGGGAAGAGGGGCGTGGCGCTGGGTCGCCCCCAGCTGCCGGCCCTTCTCGCAAACCTGGCAGCACCGCAAGCTGGAGCTGGGAACCCCGGAACCTCCCAGCCCCAACCCGGCGCGGGGCGCACGGCCGCGGGCCGGTGAGGAAGCGAGCGAGCCGGGAGACCTTCTCTCCCGCTCCCGCCCTCGTCCCGGGGGCCGGTTCCCAGCCCTGGACCCGCAGGGCTGCGGGCTTCCCGCGCCCTCCGGCCGCTGCCGCCCGTCGAGGGCGAGCGCGCCGTCCGTCTCCGGGTCTCGGCGTCCCTTGCCCTCCCTCCCCCATCCCGGTCTCCGGCGCCCAGTGCCCGGACCAGTCCCCGCCCTCTGGGACACTCTTCCCTCCTTCCTTCCTTCCTCCGTTCCCTCCCTCCATCTCGCTTCCCAGCACTGGGAACTCGGAGGCGGCTCCAGAACTGGCCAGCCGACGCCCCGCGCTGCGCCCTGGTCCCTTCGGGGACCCGACTTGCCACCTGCGCCCGCTGCTCGGTGCTCACTCGCCTGCCAGAGCGCTGCCCCTGCCACCACCGCTGCTGCCGGGGACTCTGTCTCTAAGGGCTCCTGGAGACGGCTCCGACCTCTCCTCCTCCTCCTGCTCCTCCGGGCGGGCGCCGGCTCCGCCTCGCTCGGGGTAGGCGGGGCGGACAGCCCGACGGGCGGGGCGGCGGCGGCGGCCCGGACTCCTTCCTCCCGGCCTAGCCCTCCTCCCTCCTGCCCAGACGCCCGGGCTCTTACTCAGTTCGGCCGCCGAACCCTTGCTTTGCTGCACGTGGGCTGGCAGAGAGGAGAGGTGGGGAGCGTTGAAGTCCCGCAAAGGTCTGGCCGCTTTGGCCACCCCCAGTTTCCCTTCCCCAAATTCCCTAAAGCCCTGGAGTTCAAAGATGCTTCGGTTCCCTCCCACCCCCCATTCACGACCCTGCACAGGGCTGTTCTCACTCCTCTGAAGTTTCCCTCGCGTGTGAACGCCTTGCCAACCCTTATGCCAACCGTCCCTTAGGCCGCGAAAATGTGCTCTGCCAACCCCCTACACAAAAGTTAGGCTCTGCTCCAGGAATTTCTTAAGAAAACAGTCACAGCAAAATTTAAAGGGCCCTGGGGCCACAGAGAGATTTTGCTTCCCAGAAAGTGGAGCTATAACTGCAGATTGTTGAATGTGAAGTACACCCGCCCATCATGAGCTTCCCTTCCATTGCTCCACCATGAGATTTGTGTTTCCGAATGCCCAGTACCTGGCAGAGTTCCGCTTAATGAACGGAATTCGCTTTGGTTTTTTTCTGGATGGATTCAGGGTCCAGTAGTTTGAAAAGCCACGTTCGTTTCCGTAGACTTCAAACTATTAATACAGCCATTCAACAGTCATTGACGTCTGCTATGTGCCAAGCTCTGCAATAAAGGTGATTGGTGGTGGGGGTGGGGATGTCACCCTCAAAAAGTCCAGAAAGAGTCCAGAAAGAGTGAAAAAGATGGATGTGCAGAAATAGTACCACTCAGCAGACTTCTCCCACATTCCTAGGTGTCTGCTTTCTTGTTTGACAGGGTGGAGATAAAAGAGATGCCGAGGCCAAAGTAGGTCACTTAGAACCAGTGTGGGCAGAGTCCACACTTGAAATGGAGTCTTAAAACATTGGTGGAGGATGTCTGTGTGTTGCGTTTCACCAACTGAAGAGAAGTGAGGCCTAGGGAAGCAGGAGCCAAGGGTTTCCAAGAAGACATTATCTTCACTCTTATTCCGTTTTTTCTTTCTTTCTTTCTTCTTTTTTTTTTTGTCTTTTAGGGCTGCACCCAGGGTATATGGAAGTTCCCAGGCGAGGGGTCAAATCAGAGCTACGTTTGCTGGCCTACCCCACAGCCACAGCAACTCAGGATCTAAGCCATATCTGCAACCTACACCACAGCTCACCGCAACACTGGATCCTTAACCCACAGAACGAGGCCAGGGATCGAACCTGGGTCCACATGGATAATGGTCAGATTCCTTACCACTGAGCCACAACAGGAACTCCTTTATTCTGTTTTGTAAGGTGGTAGGAAATGCTTGACTGATCCACAGACACTGACAGTTCCAGGGATCTACTCTAAACACAACAGCCTGATGCCACCTGAAACTAAGACCATCATCCACTGGAGTTTGTATCTTTTGGCCACAGATTACAGAATCAACTCCTAATGCCTACCACTAATTTCCATTTCTGGAGCACTGGATAGTAAATGCTTTCATGTACATAATCTCATCTGGAAACTGAGACACCAAGAACTTAAGGGGCTTATTGAAACTTTTCTAATATAGTACTATTCAATGTGTGATTCACAGAACAATGACTGTCTGGGAACTGCTACCCATCTGTAATGGGATAAGCATAGAAAGTGAAAGTGAGCATGTAAAAACTTTTATAGCAATTTGTGCGATTTTCTGCCTGTTAAATTTGATGACAAAGAATATGGCCTTGTATTTGGTACGTCTCTTTTACTTTTCTCATTATTCATGTTGTATTTATCATGTTGGATAAAAGCATCAGCCTGCAACAGATTGAAAATAAAATCCCACAGATAGTTGGAGATGCACTGATCTAGTTAGGAGCAAGGCAAGAATAATAAGAGCTCACACTTTCATGGCAGATGTTGCTCTAAGTGCTTTACATATATTAATTTTATTAATCATCCTACCAACCCTAGCAGGTAGGCTCAGGGAGGTTAAGCCAGGCAGTTCAAAAGTGGCAGAGCCAGAATTCACTGCAAAGAGTCTGGCCCCAGACTTTGTCCTTTTATCCACAACCCTCAATCCAGTGTTCTTTCTGCTCCACTGTGTGCAAACTTCAGTAATTTCACGTTTCTTCTTTGTACCTTCTATATGATTTTTTTTTTTTTTTTTTGCCATTTCTTGGGCCACTCCTGCGGCAGGTGGAGGCTCCCAGGCTAGGGGTCGAATCGGAGCTGTAGCCACTGGCCTACACCAGAGCCACAGCAACGCGGGATCCGAGCCGCGTCTGCCACCTACACCACAGCTCATGGCAACGCCGGATCGTTAACTCACTGAGCAAGGGCAGGGATCGAACCCGCAACCTCATGGTTCCTAGTCGGATTCGTTAACCACTGTGCCATGACGGGAACTCCCCTGATTTTTAATTTATATTTTTAATTGACTTAATTTTGTTATTTCTTACATATATGAGGCTTGCTGTTAGTCAATTCATCTGTGAAATCCTGACTTTGAAAAGCTAGCAGCAGCCTCTTACTCTGGATCAAAGTACATGCCCAACTCCAGCAATGGTTGTCAGTGCTCTGCCATATCCCTCACCTGTGATCCTTCTCCAGTTTCACACACACTGGCTCCAGGTGTGCATTCATTCCCCTGCACTTGGCACCTGCACCTTGTTGTCAGAACACCACCCTGAGCTGCAGGCTTTACTTTGCCTGCTCACAGGACAGCTGGAAGTACCTGGAAATTGATGCTCTCCCACCACTGCTTCAGCCTTTAATCAGTGATTAAGGAGTATGGTGGCCAGATTGAGCCAGATTCTCTCCCCACTTCTGTGGGACTTGATGCTACATGCTTGCTTGTCCTTCTTACCCTTCTGGGACCTACTTCCCACTCCCCCACATAGGAACACATCCTAATCAGGGCCAACTGTGTGATTTGCAGGGCCCTATACAAGATTTTTAAATGTTCATAAATTATTAAAAATTTCAAGATGGCAACAGCAGAATGTTAAACCAAGTATGGGGCTCTTGTGACTGCATAGGTGTGTGACTTTACAGATTGCACCACAGCGATGCTGGCCTGCATGCTAATAAGTCCTTTTCACTTGAGTTCTCATCTCAGGGTCAGCTTCTGGGGGAATCCCAAGCTAAGATAACAACTACTAAAGTAAAAACAAGCATATCCAAGTACTACCAAAATCATCTTGTAAAGCTTGACTGATTGGTCAAGCATTTGACCAACATGCTATTTGTCAGCATCTCACACCTTGGGAGGCCACCTCGTAGGACAGTGGGTCATGTCAAGTTGTATATAAACAGCTTTAGCCAGAGGGAGAGGTATAGCAGTTGAAGATGGTTTAGGTGAAAAGATGATGGGGCAGGAAACCCAGGTTTTCTTCCCAATTCTGACAGTGATACACACAAAATGTGAATTTGGGTTGTATCTTTTACTTAGACTGAGGGACTGGAAATATAATTTGCATGAGGAAGGCTTATTGGCCAGTGTTTAAAAAGATACACCTGTAAGGAAGCAAGGATACACCTGGCAGGATGGGGCGGAGGAAGAGGCTGCTTTGCAACATGGTTACAGCTGGACTTGCAGTTCAGGGGGCACTCTTCAAAAATGGACCAAATTGAGTCCAGGGTGTTGAGCCTTGGTGTCTCCATATCCAGCATTCCTGGGAAGAGTTGTGGCATTGGGTAAAGCAATTCCCTGAGGGCAGTGCCCACTGATGGACACAGCCGTGAATGGTCCAGACCCAATATTCCCAACTTGGGAATAGGTGTGTCAGCCCTGAACAGAGGGTCCAGAAGAAGCGCCATAGTATATGCTATAGGTGGGTTATTCCAAGGATCTCACTAGACTTATAGTCAGTTGTAATGGGCATACTCAGCCCAGCCCAGCAGGGTCTTCCATGTACAACCTGAGCAATGCTTGGTTGCATTTTATCTCTCTTATTCTATAAAATTATTTAATTTCCTATTTCTTCTTTTTCAAGATTTCTTTAAAGCTTTTTTTTTTTTCTTCTCTTTCTATTTTCTGGTCTAACTATTTTCCACTCTCCAATGGCACTTGAGACAAATCAATCAATCCATCAATCAATCAGTTGCCTATGAAAAATTTTATGCATAAAGAGACAAGGCCTTTGAGATTAAGTCCTGACTTTGCCACTAACAATCTATGTGAATGTGGGACAATCCCTTCGCCTTATTGGGCTGTTGCCTGTCTTTAAAATAAAGCAATTTACAATGGTCTCTAAAGTCCCAATTCTATGAAATTTAAAATTTTTTTAAAAAGATAGCTTTCTTTGCTATATAATCCCTCATGAAGCAAGCAAGAGAAATTGTTTTATACCTCAGGACACCTGATTTTTTAAAAAATTGAATTGCAATTCATAGGTGAAGCTATACTTCTATGAACGTCTACTCAATATTCAATAGTAACACCTCTACTAAAGGCTCAGTTAGAAAAAGATGCAGAAGAGAGATGAAAGAAATGAGGCAAATCTGTCAGTCTGTGATTGGTCAGACCTCCACAGACTACAGAACCATTTCTCTGGGATATTAGTGTTGCTTCCTGAGTATTTTATTTATCCTATTGCATATGGCCACACTCTTTGTCTGAACCTGCCTTAAAAGTTATGGAGAGCTCCCTCCTTTTGAATAGGTTACCTGGGTAAGTATTTCATAAACTGGTTTTTCTGCTCAGTCAGAGGCTGCCATCTTCCCATGTAGAAGTTAGGTCAGGGAGAAGCACCCATAATTTTGGAAATCCCCAAGGAACTTGTTGAAACGTGTACCGACACAGGCAGGAGCTATGACCCAAGCTATGACTACAGATCAGTAGTCAATGAAAGCAGTCCCATCTTCAGATGGATGGAAGTCTCCAGAGGCCTGGGTGGGCGTGACCAAAAATTGAGGCACTAACTCAAGTTAGCTGATTACTAACTCAAAATAAACTCATTACAGTGCTTGGCTCTCTAGCTCTGGAGAACTGACGTCCCCAGACACCGTCGTCTAGAGGTCACATACGTAATCTCAAGAATTAGCAAATTTCCCATCAGTGGAGGAATTCAACTGGTAGCCTACTAGGAAGTAGGTGTAGAGGCTATCAAGGGAAGCAACTCAGATATCTGTCAGAGGAGATATGTTACCTCCATTGAAAGCACTCTTTGAAAAGAGGTAGATGTAAATATATTCACATGAAAAGATGCCCTGAATATATTTTTGAGTGTAGAAAGCAATTTCTAGAACAGCATGCATAGAATTTCCCACTAATGTACAAAAAAAGAGCATACACACATGAGCATAAGTGTCTATATGAATGTATCTGCAATGATGTTTGGCAAAATGTTAACAGTGATTTTCTCAAGATGGTAGGATTGTGGGTAACCTACACTTTTTTTATATTGCATGTATAGCTTTTCTTTGAATCATATGGGCTTTTCTCCATAGTATATCTCAAATTATAAAAGAAGAAAAAAGGTATTCCGTTAACCAGGCAGAGGGCAAGACTATTGGCCATCTGTTAAAGTTTTATTGGAAGGCTAAAATACCCATTCATTTATCTTTTGTTTTTGGCTGCTTTTACTTAACAATGACAGGGCTGAAGAGTTGTGACAAAAACTTTATGGGTTGCAAAGCCTAAAATATGTTATCTGTCTCTTTAGAGAAAAAGTGTGGCCACCCATGGGGTAGACAATTAGACTAGAAAACTTGCTCAGTATGGCAAATTGTAGGCTAAATTTTACTAATTCTTCAGATTTTAATGTATTTAAATTTTCTTAAAAAAAAATAAAACAAAACCGAAACATGATCTGTGTATTTTAAAATACCTTCCAGTTCTGAGTTGTGATTAAGATAACACAGCAAAGAGATGATGCGAGTCCTTGGGTAAAGTCTATGTATTTTCCTTCTTACTCCCCCTCCTTCCCTTGCTTCTTCTTTTCTTTCTATTACCCCTTTCCTCCTCCTGCTCATCCTTATTTTTCCAGTGAGATAGGGTAACCAACATATTCCCCATTTGGCCCGCACATGCTCTTCCACTTGAGCTAGGACTAGGTAGAAGGTGGGGGTTCCTCTCCTTCTGGGTAGGTCCCTCTAAGATAAAATGATTGAGGAAATTCTGGACAAAGTAAATTTTCCTAGGAGAGGAGGAGTGAGTCTCCAAAGAGTCAACCCATACTTGGAGGAAAAACAGCCAGGGGAGTCGTGGAGGATAGGAGAGGACCAGGCTCCAATGGGGGAAGATTGGGGCCAGATGGAGTGATTCCTCTCATTCCTCCACCACTCTTTCCTCCAGTTTCCCTTAAAGTTTCCCTTCCTGTGTAATCCATCTAGCCTCTGGGTACACAGAGAAGGTTTGGGATGTTTCTCCTTCACCATCAGTGGTGCCCAGTATCAACATTCTCACTTACAGAAATCACACTAGCCAGGGTAGCTAGTGCCAGTCTGGCCACGCCAGGCCCTTGCTCCATTTGGCCAGGAGAGCTGCATGTTGGCCCCGATGGGGAATGTGCTCAGATGCTAAGTAATTAAATGGTTCAAGAGAAATATTCTCTTTGTCAACTGCTCATCCCAGATCTTCCCTGAAGAAAATATAAGGCCCCTGCAGGGTCATAAAGAGAAACAGTCTGGTAAATGATTAGATTATTGGTTCATCTATGGCCTATGCTACTGGGTTTTGACTCAGACACAGTCAGCTTATGTGGACCTGTGAGCTAGGTTGTGATAGGAATGGAAAGTATTTTCTCTAGCACTCTGATAACAGACCTGTTAATTTCATTTAGCTTTATTTTCTGGTGAGAATGGAAAATACCAAGCCTGCAACCTCTGCGACTCCAATTTACACTGCATGGTTCTCAAAATATCAATTTTTTTTTTCAGAGTGTGGGGGAATCTCAGAATAATGTGATTAAAATGCTATTTTTTTCTAGTATTCCGGTATTATTCTAGAAATACTGAGATAATAGAATAATACCAAAAACAGTGCTAGGACTTAAGTACAAAGTCCTGGCTTTATTGTTGGTATTATTCCATTATCCCAGTATTTCTAAAAATAAAAATATTGACTATGTCTCTCTTGAGACTACCCTGTGAATTACCTACCATGTTCAAATTCTGAATATAATAAAGGTGCATTAGTTTAAAGAGTGTTCTGACTACAGTCTTCTCCTGTTTAGACACTCACCAGGTGTCTTAGTGTTGTTTTTTTTTTTTCCTTTGTCCTGGGTTACGAGGAAAACTGAGCATCTTTTCTTATATTTATTAGGCAGGGATGGTCCTAGTATCACTTTGGCCATGGATCTACTTCCAAAGATCTCTGATGAATTGTGCTGGATATTTTTGTATTGCTATATATAGCCTTGATCTTTGTTCTGGAATATAGTTAAGTTATGGGAACCAAATTTATCCTTGTAGGCCTTGCTTTTAAGATTCATTTGGCAGGATTAGAGCAGTTATCACTCTCTAGGGCTAATCATTCCTCCTGTTGAAGCAAGACCTGTTTGTCTACCCAATGATCCATAATAAAGTTTGAAGATTTCCAGCCTGGCTGGTGAGAAAAGGCAACACCCCTGGGCCTGTGTCAGCATCAGGCACGGTTACCTTTAGTCCTTCCAGTTGTTCTTCCCTGGCCTTGGGCAGTTGCTTTACCTGTGCCAAGTTCATCCCTCATCAGACTCACCATCATTCTCAAGGGGGACCTGCGGCTAGTCTCTGGGCTCTCTTTCTGTCCAGCTCTCTTCTGTCTGGTACACTTTCCTGTGAGTCCCACTTGCCTCCGTCTCTCTGAGCTCACACCCCCATCTCCCCAACTCAAGGAACCCTCTCCCCCTAGTTGGTCCTGAACTACCCCCCCTGCTTTGCCTAGAAACTCCATCAAAGCAGTTGGCTAGGGGACTTGTAAACAAATAGGTCCTTTTATTTGTTTTCCACCTCTCCGGGATCTCTATCCTTTTGTCACCTGATGTACAGTGTTTTTCAAACCGTTATTTCATACATTTTGTCTATTTTTAGGTTATTTTAGGTAGGAGACAAAATCAGTTCCTTTATTCCATCCAGACTATAAGCAGCTGTCTGCCCTGTCTCTAACCCAGGCATCAGTCTTCTTTCCCACTTCTCATTACATAAAATTATTTTGTACATTTATTTTTTATTGTCTGTCTCCATCATTGGACTATAAGCCATGTGAGGGCACCTACTATGTCTGTTTGGCTTACTGTTGGATCCTCAGTTATTATGACATTGGCTGATGTATACTAGTGCTCATTAAATATTGAATGAATGAAAGCTAGACCAGGGCCAGATCATGCGAGGCTTTGAATACCAAGTAAGGGAACTGAACAAGTTTTGCTGACAGCAGAGGCTCTTATTCCAAGACTAGAAGGACATATGTAAAATTCTATTCACTTGCAATTTGAGGACATTTGGGGTATAACGCTGGCCACTTCACTTAAGCTCCTCTCTCTGTAAATCTGCCCAAGTTCTTGGTAGATTATCTTGCATTTTGGGAATCTGCTGGGAGCTGAGGAACCTGGCAGTCATTATGAATCTTGCCTTTGACCATGCCTCTTACTCTGATTGGCTCTAAACCCTTTACAAATATTAATTATGTCTCACAATGGAGTTGCCACCCTGACCTATTTTCTCAGGCTGGTAGCACTGGGACCAGTGTTCAGCACTTCCGTCCCATAATAGCATGCTTATTCCTCCTTCCTAAAAGAGAAAGGTTATAGTTAGTGTCCTAACAACAAGCTTGACAAGTGACTAATTTTCTTAAAACCTCACTTGATCATTGCAAAAGCCTCTCCACTGGTCCTTCTGACTTGTCTTCAAGACAGTCCACTGGAGGCAGGATAGAAATACTAGAAATTATTGCTACATTTTTTGGGGTCTCTTTTCCTTTTGTTAGTATAATAGTTCAGGTAAATAATATATAAATAAAAATGCATATATTGCTCTGCATACTCAAAGTCTTTACTGATGAAGTGCACAATAAAAACCGCTGAATGATCACAGAGCTAGTCTCTCTCCCAATCCACCCTAAATGAACCCCGATTACTCTTCCTAGAAGGCACCTCTAATTGTGCTCCTTTCCTAAGCCAGTAACAACAAACCAACCAATCAACCAACCAACCAACCAACCAACCACAACAATGAAAAAAAA
This sequence comes from Phacochoerus africanus, assembly GCF_016906955.1. Lineage (NCBI taxonomy): Eukaryota > Metazoa > Chordata > Mammalia > Artiodactyla > Suidae > Phacochoerus > Phacochoerus africanus. Next base: position 144,326,675 of record NC_062551.1, on the reverse strand, counting down.
ACCCCAACTTCTATGGCTTCAATATAAAAAAATAACTTTTATAGTTAGTGACAGTTGGAAAGAAGGGAGCTTTTCTATGCAGAGACAGCATTTAGTCCATGACTAGTAATAAGCCCTCACATTTGTACAACACATTATAATTTTAAATGCACTGAACTTTGCCTACAGGCCTTCTGGTTTCAGAAGGACACGGGTCTGTTCTCAGCCAAGATTTGTGTATATTTAGTTCTACTCTATGAAGCCTGTTAGACCCTGTTAGCGACTAAACCATGAACCCTGAACAAGAACTGCAAGGCTGTGACTATTTCCTGAGGCTCCATCAGTGCATGTTAACAGAATGAATTACTGAAGAGATGATGGAAATAAGGAACTTTAGACATGCTAAGCTATTCATTATAAAATACACAAACATCAATTGAGTAAAAACCAAGCTTGAGCATAACGTACGTGTGTGTGTGTGTGTGTGTGTATGTGTGTGTGTGTGGACAAGGGTCACCAGCATACCAGACATGTAAATGACAAAGCTGTTGTAGAAGAGTAACTTCTGGCCCTGGCTAGATACCACCTGACACCAAGTGCATTAGAAATGAACCACCCAGTTGAGCCTATCCTGAATTCCTAACGTATGAGCTCATGAACAGAGTAAAATGGTTCAGTTACTAAGTTTTGGCATAGGAGACCTGACAGTTGTAGACACCATTTTTGAGTACCTGGATCCAACTCTGCCTGAAGCAGAACTACCCCTGGATTTTTCAGTGAGTTAGTACATTCTTTTTAGTTTGTTTATGATAGCTACATGTTGGGTTTCTTTCATTTCCAACCAGGAGAATGTGAATAATACAGTGACATGCTTTTAACTCAAGTGCAGAAACTTCAGACAATTTTATTTCTCAATTGTTTTTGTTTTTTGTTTTTTCTTTTTCTTTCTTTTTTTTCTTTTCTTTTTTTTTTTTTTTTTGCCATTTCTTGGGACGCTCCCACGGCATATGGAGGTTCCCAGGCTAGGGGTCGAATCGGAGCTGTAGCTGCCAGCCTACACCAGAGCCACAACAGCGTGGGATCCGAGCTGCCTCTGCAGCCTACACCACAGCTCACGGCAACACCAGATCCCCAACCCACTGAGCAAGGCCAGGGATTGAACCCGCAACCTCATGGTTCCTAGTCGGATACATTAACCACTGCATCACAACAGGAACTCCCTGTGTTTCTCAATTCTTGAGTTATCCTCATTATTAATCTGTTCAAGGGCCTTCTCTTACTTGATTGATCGAATCTTCATTCATGCCCTTTTTACCCTATTCCCACTTCCATTCCCTTCCTATTAACAAACATTCTAATTCTATTGTGTATCTTTTTACTTGTATGTGTCCTTATAAAATATGTTTTTTGTGTGTGTGTATTTTTAGGGCCACACCCATGGCATACAGAGGTTCCCAGGGTAGGGGCTGAATCAGAGCTGCAGCTGCTGGCCTACACCACAGCCACCCACAGCAACAGCAATGCCAGATCCTCAACCCACTGAGCAAGGCCAGGGATCGAACCTGTGTCCTCATGGATACTGGTCAGATTCATTTATTTTTTGTACTTGTGTTTTACTGTGGCATCATAGTAACGGTGTTGTACTCCTTTATATATGAATAATACTTATGAGTTTTTCCAATTAAATGTTATAATGGATTATTTTTTCTCCAAAAGTGCACCTCCTAGTATAAATTCCCCCTCTAAAAGATATACATTCTGATGACGTCCAAGGTTACTAAGGGCTGTTTTTGCCTTGGCACTTAAAAAAAAACCCTCTCTTATTTTCTAAATGTCTTTTTACTCACTCTGCCCCCCATATACACTTCCTTTTTTAATAATAAATGTTTAGTTATGTGGATGAAATATCTTCTCATCTCTTTGAGAGTATTAGTGATGTTTTTCAGAGTTTTTTCCTGTTATTTTCATTTCCCTGTTTTTTCTTTTTTCTTTACAAAACATTCCTATTTCCTTTTTATTTTATTATTATTGTTATTATTATTATTATTATTTGCTCTCTAGGGCTGCACCTGCAGCATATGGAGGTTCTCAGGCCAGAGGTCAAATTGGAGCTGTAGCCACCAGCCTGCACCAGAGCTACAGCAATGCCAGATCCAAGCTGCATCTGTGACCTACACCGCAGCTCACTGCAATGCCAGATCCTTAACCCATTGAGCGAGGCCAGGGATCAAACCCGCATCCTCATGGATCCTAGTCGGGTTCGTTACCACTGAGCCACAGGGGAACTCCTCTATTTCCCTTTTAAAATCGGAGTCTTTCATGTTGGCAGCCTTCCTCCAGTGTTTACTGATTCAGGGCTGATTCTGACTGGAACATCACTGTGCGTGTTCCTAGCTTATTGAGTTGGGGGGAGGAGGTGACATAGTATAGCTCTGGTTCTTTCGTCTGCCTGCAGACATCTCCTGGTCGCCATAGGTCTCTTTTCTTGGGCCAGGGAGAGTCACTGGAAAGGATCAGACCCTCTGCTTAGGGATGGGGGAAAGTTTAAGCCTAGCTACCCTCATTCTAGGTGCCTGGTCATGTTTTTAAATTGTGTTTTGTTTTTCAAATCTAGATTTTCAGTTGCCTTTGTTGTTTGAGGACCCTCTCCTCAATTGTGCCTCATGTCCATAATTTCTGGATGCCTGATCATGTATTCATTCCACCAAGATTTATCTAGCACCCCCTTGGCACATTGTGCCAGACAGAATGCTAAGTGTTGGGGATCCACCAGCCATCAAAGAAGATGAAAATCTTGCCCTTGGGGAGCTTATATTCGAATAGCAATAACAGCTCCAGTTGTCTGCCAGAGTGGGGCTGGCAGGGTGACTGCAAGAGGCACTGGAAGGATTTGGCAGTCTCAGTGCTTCTCAGAAAGACTTTCAACCAGTGCTCTTATGGTCTGCCCCATCTTACATCTCTCTCTGCAGAAGTGCTCCGTGCCTCTGGTTCTGAGCCTTTCTGCATTTCGGGGGTGCAAACCAGCTGTGTGTTCACATCCACCAGTCTTCACAGACCTCAGCTTTCTTGTCTCTGCTAAGCCAGTTGCCCTGTCACTTGCTCATCTACTTTCTATTTCTTGTCTGCTTGAGTCTTCTCTCCCATTTTCCTTTTTCTTGTGACTTACACCTTTTTGTTTTTCATTGGATATTATTTTAGTGGGGATTGGGGGAAGGAATAGAGATAATTTTGTGTTCAATAAATCTTTGCTTAATCATGTACCTGGAATTCCTTTTTTTTTTCCTGTCTTTTTGCCTTTTCTTGGGCTGCTCCCGTGGCATATGGAGGTTCCCAGGCTAGGGGTCCAATTGGAGCTGTAGCCCCCAGCCTACGCCAGAGCCACAGCAACGCAGGATCCGAGCCGGGTCTGCGACCTACACCACAGCTCATGGCAATGCTGGATCCTTAACCCATTGAGCAAGGCCAGGGACCGAACCTGCAACCTCATGGTTCCTAGTCAGATTTGTTAACCACTGCGCCATGATGGGAACTCCACGTACCTGGAATTCTATACGGGCACAAAGTTGCTTGCTTGACAGGTAAAAATGGTGCCCCTTGAGTGGTGTTAGTGTCAGGTGCTGACTTTCTGATAGTCACCTCTTTGTGAAGCTGTATGGCTTGATTTTAGAATGAGATCACACAATGTTTCTAGGCCTCTATTATCATGGCTCATTTTCTTTCTATTTTTCTCTTGCCCCTTAGATCACGTCTCATTTAATGTTCTTGTCCCTCAAATCATATTCTTTTCTTTGATTCCCATCCTCGAACGTCATCTTTTCTTTTTTTTTCTTTTTTTTTTTTGTCTTTTTAGGGCCGCATGCGCAGCATATGGAGGTTCCCAGGCTAGGGGTTTCATCGGAGCTGTAGCCACCAGCCTACGCCAGAGCCACAGCAATGCCAGATCCAAGCTGAGTCTGTGAATTATACCATAGCTCACTGCAACGCCAAATCCTTAACCCATGGATCGAGGCCGAGGATCGAACCTGCAACCTCATGGTTCCTAGTTGGATTCATTTCCGCTAAGCCACGACGGGAACTTTGACCATCATTTCTTCCTTATTTTGAGACTCACAGTGAGAAAGTACTTCAGATGAAATTCCTCCTTATCACATATATATATATATATATATATATATATAGTCATACACTAAAATAGTTTTTTTTTTTTAAAGTTGGAAGGAAATAATAGGAAGGCTAGTAGCTAACATTTATGAAGCTCTTACTGTGTGCAAGACACTGTCCTAAGAGCTTTATAGGCATTATCTTAGGAAATCCTACTCTGTGAGGTATTATCGTCTCCACTTTATGAATGAGATATCAGATCGTATCGCCTTATTTTATAAATGCAAGATTAAGAGATTAAAAATTTGCCTAAAGACAGCACGGTTTTAAAATATTCATTACATGAATCTGGTTTATTCATTCTCAACATCGCATGTATTTTCTTAGGAGTTTGAAGCTGGGTTTTGGTTCCCCAAACGACCAAGATTCCCTGCTAAGGGAGCGACATACAAATAGCCAATTAGAAAACAAAGAACCAGATTTATCTGAGAAAAAAGCAGGGATATCTAGTTAGCTGTGCTGGAGGGTTGGGTCTAGAAACCAATAAGAGGTTTCCTGCTCCCTCAGGTGGAGACTGGCTGAGCCTAGGAGTGTGAGGCTGTGCCGCAGGTTCTAATCCACTCACCTAACCTGCTGTGCGGGAGACACAGGCTGGCCTGCCTCATCCTCACACTGCAGACCCGAAAGCTGACCCAGAGACAGTGGTGCCCAGGGTGTGACAGTCACCGGCAAGGACCCAGGAAGCAGAAGAGGATGCAGGTAACAGATCAGCCGCTAAGAAGGGGCCCTGTGTGAGTGAGGCTCCAGCCTTTTGGATTAGCACTGACCGATTTCCTCCTTGGTGCAACTGCAAAATGGCCTGGAAGCATGGTGGGAAAGTTTTTCTCCCAGAAGCTGGGAACAAGCATTCTCATTTCAGTGAGTTGAGGTGGAACTGTGGAGAGAAGGAAAAAATAAGTTCTCTCCTCAATGTTTCAGTTTAGTGATGATTTAAAAAGGCCACTATTTTATTTTATTTTATTTTATTTTATTTTATTTTATTTTATTTTATTTTATTTTATTTTATTGGTCTTTTTACAGCCATACCTGCAGCATAGGGAGGTTCACAGGCTAGGGATCAAATCGGAGCTGCAGCTGCCGGCCAATACTACAGCCGCAGCAATGCTGGGTTCTTAACCCACTGAGCGAGGCCAGGGATTGAACCTGCATCCTCATGGATCCTAGTCAGGTTTGCTTCCACTGAGCCACAGTAGGAACTCCAAAAAATGCCACTGTTTCAAACATGACTTGTAGCTAGTTTCTTCTATCTTATCCTTCATATCAGGGCTGGCTGCAACCCAGTCCATGGGGTTCTTGACCCTCTGATGCGTCGGGATCCTCACATTGAAAACATTATTCTAGGAGGTGTGTTGACACAATTTTTGAGGAAAGAATGATTCTTGTTTGTAAAACACTTCAGTGGACTCTTTGGTTAGGCGTAAAAGAAGAACTAGAGACTAGATTGGACAGGAGTGGATGACAAAGACAAGTAGGTTGGTACAGCTGTGAAGGATAATACAATTAAAAAGATACGAGCAGATGTGGGTAGAGACATTATTAACATCTAATAATGTTGAACATCTTTTCATGTGCTTATTTGCCATCTGTCTTATCCAGGCTGCTATAGAATAGCATGGACTGGGTGGCTTAAGCAACAAACATTTACTTCTCACAATTCTGGAAGCTGGAAGCCTGAGATTAGGGTGCCAGCAATGTTGAGTTCTTGGTGAAGCCCCTCTTTCCAGTTTACAAACACCGTCTTCTCTTTGTATCCTCACGTGACAGAGAAAGGACCAAGTCTCTTCCTCCTCCTGCAATGGCACTAACGCTATTTACCTTCTAAAGGCCCACCTTCTAGTACCATCCCATTAGAATTTAACATACAAATTTTGGAAGGATGAAAATATTCAGTCCATGGCACCATCTCCTTTGGTGGAGTGGCAACAGCATTTTAATAAACCACGTGCTAAAGGAAAGTGGGGTATTTTTATTAACAGTGGTGGTACTATTAGTCATCAGCTTTCAATCTTTTTATCTTTTAAAAAATCTCCTCTGCATAAAACTCTGTGCTAGGTGCCAGAAATACAAAGATTAGCCAAACAGACATCTCTCTTCCCCTCATGGAAATTATACTCCTGAGATATGTGAGGAATTGGACAAAAAAATTAAACAAACACACAGATGTATAATGTGTCCTAGAATAAAAAACAAGATGCCATAAGAACACTGGAGATTTAATTTACATTGAGAATCAAGTATTTCCATTGCATAGCTGACAAATGAATGGGGGATAGTCAAGTGCTTTAGAGCCAGGAGCAACTGAGCCCAGGAGAATAGCATGCGGGAAGGTCCTGGGGCAAGGAAAGAGCTAGGGATGCTGTGCAAATCCCAGAGGAGGTGAGCAACAGCAGAAAAGTGATGCCAGGTGAGTTTTGCAATGTAAGCAGTACCCAGAGAGGAAGCAAGAGAATCAGTTAGGAGGCTCCTTTGTGGTCCAAGCAAGAGATGGTGAGACATGGTGAGGGACTATCACCATGCTTGGGGTAGGGAGAACAGGTGAGGAAGAAGGAGGTCTAAAAAATAACCTCCAGGATGATGGAGGTGACTTTACCAGAATGGTGAAAACAAAAGGAGGACTTGATTTGTATGGGGGGGCGGGAAGCAGTGGTTAGTGGTCATGTTACTTTCAGATGCATGTGAATTCTGAAGACCAGCAGGTGTCTACAAAAAGATGAAGCCTATTGAACAGTGTAGCACATAAAAGACACCTGCAACAGAGGCTGAAGAAGTTGAGACTGAAAGAGAACAACTCATATTCCAAGTGTATCATCCCCCTTCCCCTTGCTTTTGAGAATTTTCATGGAGATTTTTTAAAAGTGTGGGCAGGTGTCCACCAGATGGCAATATTTCTTTATAAAAGCCCAGATTTAGAAACCATACCTTCGTTGCTACATCAAGGTAGATTCTTGGGGGGCAAACAGCCAGGGTCTAGTCAAAATCATTGAAACTGGAGCCAAGCCTGCCACCTTCTTTTGGTCACGTGCCCAGACAGCAGCAGTTTTATGAGCAAGATCCTTCAGAGACCTCTTACAAGGAGACAAAGTTGTGTGTGTGTGTGCGTGTGTGTGTGTGTGTGTGTGTGTGTGTGTGTGTGTGTGAGAGAGAGAGAGAGAAGAGAGAGAAAGAGAGAGAGAGAGGCACAACTGGGACCCAGTACATCATATCAGGAAAAGTCTCTGAATCCTAGTTTATCTGAGTGTTAGCATATGAGTAACAGTGGAAGCCTCACATCACCTCTCTGTGCCTTTTTCTTCACCGGTAAGATGGTGAACATATTAGTACCAATCTCAATGGGTTAGGGCAAGTATGAGATTAGATAATGCATGCCTATGATGTGCCTAGTACAGTCCTGGTACCAAGTAAGCACTTAATAAATGGTAGCCCTTATGAGCATATTATCCTCACAATGACCCTTATCCCTGCTCTCCATCCCTCAAGGCTTGACCCTTTGCCAGCCTCAGTCAGCCTTCCAGGCATGACCTCACAAAGGAAGCTTATGAGTCACGGACTCCCTTCCAAGTCCTCTTAGGCTTTGCCTCCTGGCAGGTGCTCCTCCTTGATAGTCCTTCCTCCCCACTGCATTTACAGAAAGATAGAGTCCTTCTGTAATTGACTTGTCTGATTGGACAGGCAAGCCGCGAAGATGGAGAGGGAGGAAGCGCCTGAATGGAACACAAATGCCAGAAAATCAGCCCCTTCCTAACACGCTGCATTGAATTCAATTACTCTCTGTTTAGTTGCTTTTCCTAATCTACTGAAACATGTACAATTGCTATCAGTGGACTTATAATTATATATTCCCAGCCTGCCAGGTGGGATAGGTCCAAGCACTCGTTTTGTTTGGAGGCTGATGCAATATGAATGAAGCTCACATTTGTCTTGGGAAGACGTCAGCTCAATGTTAGTGCCTGAGGTTCGGCTACATGGAATATTCCTGCAGCAGGGGTCAGCTACCTCCCCCCACCTCACTTACTCACCTTCCTCCTTCCCTACTAGCTCAGCTCACCAGGTGCTTCATTTCCCCTTATAAAAGCTTAAAGCATGTGTGCAAAGAAATGCTACCAATCATTACTAGTTTCATCCAGTAACATGGCTTTATAGGTGTTTTTCAGCTTTATAAATTTCACGTGGGTTTTTGGGGGAGGAGGGAGTAATGAGGGTGTAGTAAGGAGAGAGTAGGAAATACATCTTTGTCATGGAGGAAAAGGAATTATTTTTTTGTTCTCTAACTTATATGGCTGGTAGCAGAACAAATCTTCAGGTTTTCAGTCCATGTAAAACACTGCTAAATGAGCAGAGTGTCAAAGTGTGGCCACTCAGGTTCTCATGCTACCTTGCATTTGTAAGGGCAGCTCATTTTACAAGGCACAGTATTTCCCTGGCCTTTTGCATGCATCTTACATTGGAGGCATAGGTTAATTCTCACATATATTCAACTGATACTCAGAAAGATTAGGCAGCTTGATTCATTCAGTGAATATTTACTGAGGGCATACGATGTGCCAGGCAACGTTGTAAGCAGTAACCAAGATCCCCCACCCTCACACTGTTTACATTCTAGTGGAGAACACACACATAGATAAGATATGTAATATGCCAGATAGGGATGAGTGGCATGGAGGACATTGAAAGGGGAATTGGGCAGGGGAGTGTGTGTGTGTGGGTGTTTGGGGGTGGGGGTGTTACAATTTTAAATATGATTGCAAAGAGCATGTCTAATTTGGAAGATGGTGTTTTATTAAAGACCTGAAATGGTGAGGGAGCAAACGGTGAGAAGACCTAGAGGAGAGAACATTCTGGAAGGAGGCGAGAGCAACTGCAAATCTTGAAAAAAGAAATCCTGCTAGAGCAGAGTGAAAGAATAAGAGAGAGCCAGGGGATAAGGTTTGGAGCTGTTAGAAGGCAGAGTGGGTGGGAACTTAGGGGCTGTCACAAGATTTTGAGGAGGAGCACATGGTCCAATCTAGACTTTTCAAGGATTACTCAAGGCATCATGCTTGAAGTTAGGATGTAGGGGTGGGGTGGGGCAAGAGCAGAAACAAGCCAGCCAGTTAGGGGGCTGCTACAATATTCCAAGAGAGACAAGATTGGCTTGGTCCAAGGTGGTGGTGGTGGAGGTACCAGAAGTGGTTGGATCTGAAGTCAACAGAATTTGCCCATGGATTAGCTGTGGGCTGTAAGAAAGACGGGAGTTCAAAGTGACACCAGGCTGTGAGGGAGGATGGCGTTTCCACTGGCTGAAATGGAGAAAACTATGGGGCAGCCTTGGCAGAGGGAAGGCAAGGTAAATTTGACATGGTAAATTTGAATCTGTGGTTAGGCATCTTGTGGTGATATCGAGACATCGGCTGGATATATGAGTCTGGGGTTCGATGTAGAAGTTCTGTCTGGAGAATTAAAGTGATCATTATACAGATACTGTTTAGAACCTTGATGTTAGAGGGACTCCCTGATGGAGTGAGTTTAAGACAGAGTAGGGGTCTGAGGACAGAGCCCTGGGGCCCGCCAGCAGCGGAGGGTTAGGGGGAGGAAGGATCTAGCAAAGGAGAAGGAAGAGTTGGTGAAGAAGGAAGAAAATCATGAGGACATGATCTCCTCGAAGTTAAGTGAGGAAAACGTGGCACAGAGAGGAGAGTCAGCAATGCTGTCGAAAGTGCTGATGGTTGACATGAAATGAGGATTGAAAATGGGCCATTATATTTAGCCCAGCAGAAGGTCTCCCCACTTAGCCTCTCATAGCAGTCTCTTTCCTTCACTGGAAAAAAAAAAAACTACGGTAAAGCCTGACTTTTTCAATGGATAGTAACCCCTATGGAAACTGGCACATATTAAGAACTCATTGTAAAAGTTATCCTTTTTGTTTGTTTGTTTTTGTTTTGCCACAAAGCATCCATTCCTCCTTCCTTGACTTCCTAAGAGTGTCCCAAATCACTTTGGGAAATTCCCTCTCTCCTGTTGTGTGTAGCCGTAATAGGATGGCAAATTCAGGTGCTTGTCTCCTACTTTGGAAGCCAAAAGGGGCAGTTGCTGGCCAGGACCCCTACACCAGGGGGCAGACTCCATCCATCAGAAGCTCCAACAACAAGAGAAAGTGTTAAGTACCAGTATCTCTGTCCTAACCAGACCCCTCCTGGTGGGAGACTGTTGCCATGGTTCCTGTTTCCTAGGCCTCCTGCTCCTCTGGGTCCTGCTTCTCCAGCCTTTCTTTAGTGCTCTGAGCTCCCAATACCCTCCCTTAAGTAAATTTCCATTTGTTTAAGTTTAACCAGAGCCAGTTCCTGTTCTTTTCAATAAAAATTGTAACATTTAAGCACGAATAAATATTTGTTGAATGAATGAAAAAGCCTGGTTTTCATTTCACAGATGGAAAATCTGAAGTTCAAAGAAGTTTAGCCTCTTGTCTAAGGTCACACAGCTTCCCTAGCTCACTCATTCTTTGATGTACCCTTGCACATTCTCAGAACTCTGCAATGAGGATGAATTTTACAATTGATGGTTTCTAATAGTTAATGGGCAATATTTTTCTCTTTTATTGATATATAAATTAATGTTGTGTCTTACATGAGCTTTGATTCAATGAAATACAGTACTAAGTATTGAAGTCAGGATTCAAACATATCTCAAAAGTCTATACACCTTTGCTTCTCAAGAAGTTTACTGTCTAGTTGGAGGGGGAAAAAAAAAGTAGAAAAAGAAAATCTCTTCGGTGCTGGACAGAGGACCTAACCAAGTTTTCAGGGGTACATGAACCTGAGGGTTTGTTTAAAGGAACCTCTGGTTGGGCATCTAAAGTGATCCTAAAGGGATAAGAAAGATCTTGGGAGTTTGGGATTAGCAAATTCAAACTATTATATACAGGATGGATACGATGGATAAACAACAAAGTCCGGCTGGTTAGCACAGGGAACTATATTCAGTATCCTGCGGTTAAACCATAACGGAAAAGAATATAGAAAGAATATCTATGTATATGTATGTATGACTCACTTTACTGTATACCTGGAACACAACATTGTAAATCAGCTATACATCAATAAAAAGTAAATGAGTTCTTGATGTGGCTCAGTGGTTAATGAACCCGAGTATGCATGAGGATGTGGGTTCCATCTCTGGCCTTGCTTGTGTAGGTTAAGAATCCAGCATTGCCGTCAGCTGTGGTGTAGGTAACAGATGTGGCTCAGATCCCACGTTGTGGTGGCTGTGGCTGGCAACTATAGCTCCGATTTGACCCCTAGCCTGGGAACTTCCATGTGCTGTAGGTGGTGTGGCCCTGAAAAGACAAAAAAAAAAAAAGTAAGTGAAAAAAAAAGATCATAGTTGATGGGAAGGTGGGAAGAGGAGAGAGGGGAGAGGCTGCATTCTAGATGCTGTCAACAAAGCAGACACTTAGATGAGGCATGATGCTGAGGTGTAAGGATGGTTGCCCAGTGTTCACCGCCCCCCCCACCACCAGTCTCTTCTCCTCTAGAGTAAATGATTCCTCCAACGATTCCTGTGTTTCCTAAGATGATTCTTTTCTGTTGCAAACTTTTCGGGGCAAATTCCTCCTTTCCACCTTCTGCCCTTTCCTCCCAGTCAGGTCACTGGTATGTGGCAGACAGAATCCTGCTGGGAACTATGAACAGGGAAGAAGGTATTTTATGTGGAGGGGCTGCTGTGTGTGAGGGCAAAGAGGTGACATGTGACGGGTATGGGGAAGGCAGAGAAGGCTGGGCAGGGGGGATTATTCATTCATTCAACCAGATTTATTGAGCGCACACCAAGTATGGCTCCAGGTAGTGGGGATAGAGCAGGGGCTTACCTTCTGATAAGGGGGCATAAGCCCAAAGCAAGTAAAAAAAAACAGACACACACACACACACACACACACCCCAAAATGTCAGATGGTATAAGAGCAATGAAGAAAAACATGGAAAGGGTGGATGATGGGGTTGGAGTTGCTAATTCAAATAGAATGGCCAGGGAAGTCCTCTTTGATAAGGTGACATGTCAGCAGGGACCTGAAGGGTGAGGACACAGCATGTGCAAACATGTGGAAGAGGGATTGCTGTTTAGGTACTAGCATATCTGCAGCAAAGTAGGTGAGGGGCGACGCGGCAGCAGGTGCCCATGGGAGGTGATGCGGGGCCAGATCCCACAGGCCTTGTCAGTGCTGTAAGGGTTTGGGGTTTGATTCCATGTGGACAGAAAGCTTTTAAAGATCTGAGCATCTGAGCGTCTGAGCAGAGGAGAGAGAATGGAAGATGGATGGGGTGTGATCACAGAGGAGCTGGAATGCTGCCCTAAAAAGTTTGAATATGATTCTCTAATGTCCCTGCGATTTTAATTTTGAATCATTTAAACAGAGTAGGAAATCTACTCATGAATAAATACGGGTTTTTTTGTTTTTTTTTTTTTTTTTTGGTGGAACACAGAGAGGCCCCCCATCTAGAATAGATATAATGATGTGATCGTTTATTTTGACAGAAACAGGCTATGGAAGGTTACGCTCCCACCACTCTGCCTTTGGTTGTCAAGGAGATACCTCTGGAAACCTCTTCTCTTGGATCTAAATGTCACTGTGTAGCACTTATATTTTTCATGTTCTCCTTTTATTATGTTATTGTAAAGTTCACCATGTAGTTTTGTGCAGGAGTTAACAATTTCATCACCATTGCAAATTCCTTTTCTGATGATCGGCTTGTTAGTTTGCCTCCATCCTTCTGAGGCTGGTTTCCGGGGAGAGGGCTGAGCCTGAAAGATAATCATGTACATCTCTAGGAGGTCCTGAGGTCAGACAGGCTGAAAGCAGCAGGTTCATTTCGAGATGCTGATGGGAAAGCAGCGAATTGATGGATTCAGCCGCAGAAAGGTGTTCGGTGCTGGGTTATTTTCGGTTCAGCACATAATTTCAACTGTTGATCAATCAGGTTGGATGTGGCTGTATTCATTTTATCGAGAGGGAAATCAAGACCCGGGTGGTAAAGAGACTTAACTGGATAGTTAGTTGATAGCCTTGGAACTAAGATCTCCTAGTTTAGTGTGATTTTCATAATAACCCTGCACTTTTTAAAAGATAGGAGCCAGAGGTGATAGATTAATTAGTTTGTTCACTTATTCATTCTCACACTTTGATTGAGTGGCTTCTGTGAGCCGGGCACTGCCAGAGGCCCTGGGAGCACGGGAGGTGAATGAGACAGACCACAGCCTACGCACGTCCCTCCTGTGCCTACGCAGACATTACTCTTGGCTGTCGGCTGCGTGTAGATGCTGAATGCGTTATTGATCAGAGCTGGCCCTTTAGATGAAAATCTGTTTGCTCTCCCTGGCTCAGGCGGAGATGATTCAGAGTCCAAGAGAGCTGACTCCTAATCAGTTCTCCCTTGGAGAGGAAATTGAGGTTTTTCAATAAGCTCGAGACTAAAAGACGTGTTGGAGACGGATCTGGAGATTAAGATGGCCACCGATATTGTTGGCCAGGGATCAGACTCTCCCAAAGTGTTGTTTCATAAACTGTTTAACAATTCTGGTGGGTGGAAGGCGTTTCTCCCAGCTTATTCAAACTGCGCATCTTAAAGCACTCCATCTCTGCGCTATAATGCACAATCAAGAGTAAATGACGCATCCTGCTACTGCTTCCTTTCAGCGCAAGAGATGAAACAGGTTGATGCCTTTGGACCTTATGCATCACTTACTCACAGTACCAATGCTTTTCTCTTGCTGTGGGAGGTCTTGAGGGCTTCCAACTGCTAGCAATTTGCTTTTGACAAATAGTTTTAACCAAGGAGAGATTAGTGTTTCTATATCAAAATATCTTTCTGAAAGCTCTGTCAGAAACTAACATAGTTATAGAAGAGTTACATTATCTATATTACTGTCTGCACATCTTAATTATTCAAGTCTTCCAAGGCTCACCCAAATCGGACAGAAGAGGAGATTAATGAAATGTATTATGATGTTTAGACAGATCAAATAAAAATGTGTCAGATACAAATAGCTCACACTGCTTTATCTGATTTTGTCCTCAGCCTTTGCTTTTTTATCTGAAAATGTCTGGGTATATGTATTATCAAGAGAGGCTTGTTTATCTGCTGTGCTGTTTCTTGAGTGGCCCCTTTAGGTCTAAGAGGCAGCCATTGTTCTGGGTTTGGGGCATATCTGAATTTTGTTAATCCAGCAGACCCGCTACTTGGGAAAATTGATTTTGGGGGAAGATGACCATTGATTTGCATAAGAGCTCCCCGAGGTGCTTTGAAAGAAAGAGGCCAAGATTCCATATTCTACTGTCTGAGGTCTGGTTGGGTAGAGCTGTTGAAGGAGGGTGGGTGGAGGGCTCCCATTAAACCTGGTACAGGGAAGGGCTATGAGGTTCCTAAAACAAAATAAAGGATTGGAGATGTCTAGGCTGATGACCTGGGACCAAGACCTTAAAATTTGTGACACAGAGTCTTACATAGCGCATCATTCATAAAAAGAGTTCTTCTGGGCCAGCTGTCTGGGCACAATGCAAAGAATAAAGGGGAGAATTCCTGAGACCAAGGGTGTCATCAGATATACCTGTAACTTCAGAGTTAAGATAAGGAGGCAAGCATGGGGAGGCACAGGCAAAGCCAGTCCCCACAGTGACAATGAGTAGAAGACATGGCAGCTCTGGATCCATCCACCTACTTGTTTCAGCTTGGATTGGAGGGGGAGGTCTGACTATTGCTGCCTTGTGTAAGCTCCTGGGAGATCACTGGACTGGTTAGAGTTGAGGATATCTCAAGATACCACCTCTTGCTAATAGGGCATGAGGGTGTTTGAATATTCAAGCAAAAAGAAGGGTGAAATGACTGTATTTGTATTCTGAATTTGTGAGGTAGGACATACTAGTTGCTGTGTGTGTGTGTGTGTGTGTGTGTGTGTGTGTGTATGAGTGTGTAGAGGAGTCCACTGGGATTGTACAACTCTTTGGGCCTTCCATATCTACATGACAAACTGATCACCCTCCCCTAGAAATGGAACCACTTAGTGACTGAGATAAGAGCCACCACACTTATCATGGAAAAGTCATTTCTGACTGGGAGGATACCAGGGGATGGTGCTGAGCACAGCCTAGAAAACCCCTCAGGAAAGCTCTAAATGCTCTGGGTAAATACAGAGGGGAGGGAAAGATATTTAGGGAGGCAAAAAAGATAAGAACGGCAGACGAGATTGGTAGAAGATTCAGCCTTATCTTGAATCTCCAAGGCAATATGTGGCGAGTGAATATTAACGATTCCCATGCAAACTCTGAATTTCTAAATATTGTGGAATCTTTTCTTGGAGGAAGAGCATGCAAGATCTGATGTCGTAGGCCCTCGGTGTGAAAGGACCCCTGTGACCCCAAGTCTGGATGGACATCCCCAGAGACATGGGATAACGCGCTGGCTCACACAGGAATGAGGACACACAGGTCACAGTGGAACCCCTGAAGTCCTGAAACAACCCAAGAGGGTGTTTTCAGGAATGCAATTGTAGCCCTGGGAGGAAAACACATGAACTGTGCTCAGTGGGATATATTTCTGATATAATGGTAAAAGTAGAAAGATGAAAAAACTCTTCTTTAAAACTTTTCATATGCCAGTCCTTGCTCTGAGGGTTTAGGGTTATTCAAATAATTAATTAAATGTAATTCTTCAATACAACTATCCTCAGAGGCAGGTCCTAGCATTATGTTTTCTCATCTCCAGGCTCACTTATGCTTCTTGTGATGCCCAGGACAGGCTAGACCTGCTCCTCCCTAAGGTCTTTGCTCTGCTCTTCTTCCCACATGCCTGCATGCCTTGTTAGCTCACCTTCCTCAAGTCTTTTCTTCAATGTCTCCTTCTGAGTAAGACTTCTCTGAGATGGTCATCTTTTAAACTTGACATTCTCTCTCCCCTTTACTGCTTGATTTCTTCCATAGCACTTATTACCCTGCAATGATATAGTATATCTTATGTGTATGTATACACACACACACACATACACACTTACATGCCTTGCTTATTGTCTGTTTCCTCTACCACGATCCCAAAGGGATATTTGTCTGTTTCTTTTTTCACTGCTGAATCCAGAGGCCATATAAATCACAATTAACACTTATTGCCATATAGGCACCCAAGAGTCACAGGCATGAGGACTGGGGCAGGAGTATGGCAGGTCCCTGCTCTGCTATGATTCATCCTTTTAGTAGCTAGATTGTGGGAAGTCCAGGGAGTCCTGGGGTAGATGTTGAGGCAGACTTGAAGTTGGGGCTGAGGGTGGATGAATTTCTTAATGACACTGTACTTGTGTATTCTGGCGGAATCCCCAGTGCCTAGAATTATGCTGGCACGTAGTAAGTGCTCAATAAATATTGGTTAAATGAATGAACTCCCATTTTATGGAAGAGGAGGCTGAGTCATAGAGAATTAGGACACAACTATTAGCTGACAGAGCTGGGCATGGGTCCATTCCCTGCCCAGTCTGGCTCCAGAGACTGTGCTCTAAACTGTGAGGCTCTACTTCTGCAGGATGGTTTCTATGAAAAGAGGGAAATTGAGGAGGATGCCATGCCAATCCTGTATGTGACATATCACCCTTAACATCTTCTTAAGGACCCTTAAGAGTCCTTAAATTCCTCTCAGAACAAGTTGGGGATATGCATAAATGAAATACATTTCTGAGAAAATTGGAAATAAAATTGGCAAGTTTATGATTTGTCTCTTCCACTCATGACTGTGAGTAGCCATTAGGAGATCCTTTTACAAGACAGGGGATAGGCTTCCTATTAAAATTCTACTCTTAATAGATAAAAACAATAACTATGGGATACCACATGTGGCTGTCAGAAT
This sequence comes from Phacochoerus africanus, assembly GCF_016906955.1. Classification (NCBI taxonomy): domain Eukaryota; kingdom Metazoa; phylum Chordata; class Mammalia; order Artiodactyla; family Suidae; genus Phacochoerus; species Phacochoerus africanus. The sequence goes on along the minus strand of NC_062551.1, from coordinate 144,309,681 downwards.
AATGGCCCTTTAAACATGCCCATACTCCAACCCCCGGAACCTGTGAATGTTACCTTACATGCCCAAAGCGACTTTGCCTATGTAATTAAGTTAAGGACCTGGAGATAGGGACTTAGCCTGGATGCTCTGAGTGGGCGCAATCTAACTGCAAGTGTCCTTAGAAGTGGGGAGACTTTTCCAATTTGGTCAGAGAGAGACATTTGATGATGGGAATAGGGTGGGAGAGACACAACATTGGGGGCTTTGAAGATGGAGGAATGGATCACACCCTAGTAGAGTGTGAGCAGCCTCCGGAAGCTAGAGAAGGCAAGGAAATGTATTCTCCCCTAGAGCTTCCAGAAAAGAAAGCAGTCCTGCCTAGACCTTGGTTTTAGCTCAGAGAGACCTGTGTGGAACTTCTGACTGACAGAGTTGGGTTTTAGCTACAGAGTTTGTGATCATTTGAGAAAATGAATAGACCATAGCAAGTATAGGAAAAGTAAAAAATCCAGCCAAGTCACCAAAGTGTTAAAAAGACTGAAAAGACCCAACTGTTGTTTTTGATTGAATTCATTTAAAATAATTGTATTCATATAGTACATAGCTATGATAACTTTAACATTTTTGATTGCTGTGTTATTGATATCAACTAAGTCTTTCCAGTCTTTTAAAGGAATGCATGAATTTCATGACCATCATGTAAGGAAAATCAAATTATAAAGGAACATTCTGCAGCATCAATTTATGAGTCTATATTTCTCTATTAAATCAGGCAGCTTGTCATTTACATAGAGCAGGCTCCGTATAAGTGGAAGAAGATTGTTGCCAAGATTTTGAGCTCCCAGAAGTCTATCCTTGTGGCACTCTCCACAAATTTAATCAGCCCCCAACCCTGTTATTTCTTCCATCACGATGGTTCTTGCATCTGTTCCTTTCACTGCCACTAATTCAGGCTCTAGCCCTTCACACCTGGACAGATAAAATTGGCATCTAACCGGTGGCTTTGGCTCTTGCCTTTCCCCTCTGCTCTGTCCTACACATACCCTCCAGATTCCCCTCATTCCAAGACCTTCTCCATCAGCCTGTGCTCCTACAAGGATACACGCATGCTCTTGTTATCAGCTATAGTGGGAGTTCTTGGCCATGAGCAGGACCTGATTTGTGGTGAGGGAGGTGAAAGTGACTTTTACTAGTAATGCTAGTCTAAGATTTGCAGATTGTTTCTTTTTATAGAAAATTGGGGGAGGGCAGATTTAGTCATTTATATTCATTTCACAAATACTTATGATGCATTATTAGGCATCTGGTATTGTCTGTCCTAGCTCCGTGAGTGAGGGTGAAAAAATCATCTTCCAGTGTGGAGAGTCAGAACAGTCTATAAAATAAACAAGAAATAGCTGTGGTGTTAAATATTCAGATGGGGGAAGCATTAGGGTGACCGGGTGGCTGCTCTGGACTGAGTGACCAGAGAAGATGTGTAAGAGGGAGGTGACATTTGAGCTGGTGCCTGCAAAGATCTGGGACATGAGCATTCCAGGAAGAGAGAAGAGCGAGGGCAAAGGGTCTTGGATGGATGTGATCTTGGAGTATTTGAAGAGCAGAGGAAAAGGTGACTAGAGGATGGTGCATAAGCCAGTGAGGAAAGCTGTAGTCGGATCTTAGGTCTCTGGAATAGGACACTGAACTCCGCTATTTCTGTTAGGTGATAGAAAGCTACTAGAGGTTTAAATCAGGGAAGGGACATATAATAACACTTATCTTTAAAATTCACTGAGTTGAACGGGCTATTGTGAAAGTCGGTGAGGAGCCATTGCTATGGTTTAGGTAAGAGACTGTAGTGCTCAGACTAGAGTGTGAAAATGGGGGTCAAGAGGTCTGTGGAAGTTCCCATGCTGGCACAGCAGAAAGGAATCCAGCTAGTATCCATGAGGATGTGGGTTCTATCCCTAGCCTCGCTCAGTGGGTTAAGGATCCCGCGTTGCCGTGAGCTGTGGTGTAGGTTGCAGACGTTGACTCAGATTCTGCATTGCCGTGGCTGTGGCATAGGCCAGTGGCTACAGCTCCGATTCAACCCCTAGCCTGGGAACTTCCATATGCTGTGGGTGCAGCCCTAAAAAAAAAAAAAAAAAAAAAAAAAAAAAGAGAGAGAGAGAAAGAGAGGAGAGAGAAGTCCACGAACAAATCCATAACACATTTTGGACTTACAACTGCTAAGATGGATTGGATTCATAGAATGAGGCAAAGAAAATAATTTCTGATAATTTATTTATTTATTTATTTTGGATGAGGAGACTCAAAATTATCATTATGAACATCTAGTACCATACTGTGCTTTCTTGGCTTATGAGGCATCGGGGGCAATTTTCCCTGGTACGAAATAGGGCAAGACTGCTATGCTTTGTAAGACTATTCCTAATCTAAAACAGAAAATTAAAGAACAACAACAGAAAAAATTTAGCCAAAATACTCTGCATAAGACAACTTTAAAAATTTTAAATTATAAAACAAAACAAAAAAAGAATGTTTCTGGAGTTCCCATCGTGGCTCAGTGGTTAACGAGTCTGACTAGGAACAATGAGGTTGTGGGTTCGATCCCTGGCCTTGCTCAGTGGGCTAAGAATCTGGTGTTGCTGTGGCTGTGGCTGTGGCTGGCAGCAACAGCTCTGATTCGACCCCTAGCCTGGGAACCTCCATATGCCGTGGGTGTGGTCCTAAAAAGACAAAAGACAAAAGACAAAAAAAAAAGATTATTTCTATTTCATATAATTTTACAGTACCTTGTTTTGGACAGGATTCCTGCCACCAGAAGTTTCCCCTTTCTATCTAAATCTGTCATGGGCTGGAAAACCAAATATAAATGTTCATTAAAATTTCATGTAAAATAAGAATAAACAGGGTGTGTTATCCATCACTTTGCTCTACACCAGAAGCTAACACAGTATTGTAATTAGCTATACTTCAATTAAAATGAATTTTAAAGAAAGTAAATGGGGTCTGCATGAAGGGATGAAAAATTTCCTACGAAGATACAGGTTTTCCATGGGCTGTATGATAATAATTTAGATTGCTCTCAGAAGCCTTGTTTACTTACTTAGGGAGCCAAAGGGACTACTAACTAAATGATCTCTGGACAGATAAAGAGTTACTAACTTCACTTTTGATATGTTTACGAGTTGCCTGTTTGTCTTTCCCAGAGTTCTCCACCAGCAGCTGACAGCTTGATCTCTGTGAGCAGATTTGGTTCAGCTCCAACTTGTCACACTTGCTGCTAGTTCAAAGCTGTCCCAGTCTTAGTGACTGCATTTCTACCCTCTTCTTATGACCTGATCTTCCACGTGTACCCTCTTTCTGCATTGGGAACTTTGCCTTATTTCTTTGAGTGCCTGCCTGATAGCACGGTCCACAAAGAACTCTGACTGTAATTCTTCCTATGCAGCGCTCATTCATGCTGGAGCAGACATTCTATTTCTAAACCAAAGGCTGAAAACAGACTCTACTAATCCTCTTACTAGTAGCTAGCATTTTCTGAACATTACATGCCAGGCATTGTGATAAACATGCTACACACATGATCACACTTAATTCTGTCAGCTATTCAGTGAGTTGAGCTACCTTTTTTTTTTTTTTTTTTTTTTAAATGATGAAACTGAAGCTCATGGAGAATATGTAACTTTTTCTAGTTCACACAACCAGTTAGTGGGTGTTGGAGTGAGGACTGGAACCCAGGGTGACTAGAAAATCCCTGTTTCTCATCGCTGTCCTCTAACTGTCCACTCTGGATGGATACACAAACTTGAGCCCCCGGCTAGCTTGATCTGGAAATAGCTGCCCTTCCTGGGTCCCTCCTGCCCCTTGGTTGATGGGTAGATCTCAGATTCGTGCTCCTTCAATGTCACGCGTCCCTGAAGTTCCCTTTTCCATGCCAGATCATTTCATTAGGTGAGTTAGATGGCCAGAAGCCACTCGACAGGGGAAATTTGTATATTTATTTAGCTCCAGACTTTGCAAATACTGAGACAGCAAGTTAATAACTGAAGAGCTCACTGGTTAACCAGCCCTATAAGTAAGTGCTCTTGTGACTATTTCTGAATAGATAAAGGTATAGATCTTGTAATTTGCTCAAGATTATATAGATTTTTTTTTTAATGCTTGCTCTTAGATTTCAACCCATGTCTGACTGATTTCAGTGTGTCTCTTGATTTCTGAGAACTGCCTCCCAAATGGATCTGGCTTTGGGGCTCATAGGCTTTCTATTTTGCATGCAGTATTGTGTTTCTATTTTATTTCCTTGTAAATAAATGTCCCTATATGAATTCTTACGGTAATGGAAAACATTTTAATGCAGTTTTCATCTTCTTGTCCACTCCCTTGAAATATTAAAATTGATAAATTGTTTTTGTTCCTCTCATTTTGGAACACAGTTAATCTTTTTCTTATTTTGGATTTGTGCTTTTGAATGCTTATTTTGTCTGAATCTTGCCTTGGAATAGTTTTTAATCTGAATATATTACTGTCTTAGGAAGAGGAGCTTTTTCTTAATAAAACCGAGTAATGCAATTTCTATGATAACATCGCTTAATTATTCCACAATCACCACAATATATCATGGGTAATGCATCATTGAGCAATTTTACCACATTAATGCTCAAAACCAAGAGAAAAAGTTATAAAGGCCAATTTTATGGAAAACCTGAAAGGGTTTTGGAAAAAAAAAAAAAATCCTTTGGCCACATGCCACACTGAGTTGACCTGTGCCTGAAAAAGCCAGCTTTAGAGATGTTACTGGCTGAGGGGAAGCTTCAGATTCTGAACTTAACATGCATTTTTCAGACCCCTGCTATGTAATTGGCCATGTTTTGTGCTGGGTGTGCAGAAAGTGGTGACACAACCCTTGTCTTCAAGGAACTCTCAGAGTCTAGTAGAGACAAAACCAATAATAAATAACAATCAAATAATAATAGCAATATAGTATGATAAGTCTGCCTACAAAAGCATCTACGATTTGAACCCTGCTCCCTGGTTCTACCTCAGGCTTATATAGATATATTTTCTAATATCCTTTTGACTTTGATTACTTTTTGGTAAAATGAAAATCAGAGATTGTTAAGCAGTTAAACTTAGAAATCTAACTGGAAAGGATTTTCTGTGTTAATTGATTTTTTTGGATGGACAAGAAATAGAATTTTCATCTTGTTACAGTTTCCATTTAATTTCTTTAATTCCCCAAAACATTTATGTTGAGTCATTTCTACAGAAGTTCCCAAATTTAGTTATGCATACGATTCTCCTCAGGGACTTGTTAAAAATAGACTCCTAGGTTTATATCTGGAATCTAATATAGAGCACAAATGAAACTTTCTCTAGAAAAGAAACAAACTAATGGACAAGGAGAACAGATTTGTGGTTGCCGAGGTGGAGGGAATGGTGTGGATTTGGAGATTGGGGTTAGTAGATGCAAACTATTGCATTTGGAGTGGATAAGCAATGAAATCCTGCTGTGTAGCACAGGGAACTATATCTAATCACTTGTGATGCAACATGATGGAGGATAATGTGAGAAAAAGAATGTATATGTATGTATGACTGGGTCACTTTGCTGTACAGCAGAAATTGCCAGAACACTATAAATCAACTGTAATAAAAAAGAAAAAGAAAAAAATAGGCCCCTAGGAATGCAACCATAGCCATAAGATTCAAATTCATTACTAGGGGTGCAGGAATCTGCATTTTAAACAAACTTCCCAGGTAATTCTGATGCTGGTGGTACGGGGGAGAACACAAGCCCTTTATGTCATGGTTATCTGTCAGTCCTGGGCCATTTTGCCATGAGTCTGATCCACTCTGCTTTGCTCTGCATCCTGGAGAGCAGGCTGGTTTCGCAGACTCTTGTCAAGTGGCTTCCAGCTGGTTTTGACCAATGGGAGGCACAGGTGGGAAACTGCAGGACAGCAGGAAGGAAGAAGCCTCTTTCTGCCTCCCGTGGAGTCTCCGGAACGGCTAGATGCCCTCTTTGTCTCTAGTGTCTGCAAACAAGAAGAAGCCCATAATGAACATCCCAGCTTCTACCTGTATTCCGGGCTTCTGGGACCCAGTAACCCCAGCCTCTGGACATCAAGTCAGGGGTAGTGGTGGTTACTGGTTTTGTTAACTTCTGAGTTGCCTAACGCTAGCCAATGCTATCAATGCTCTGTCCACAGCTCTAAGAATCCACTTACCATTTTAGTCAGCCAGGCTGGCTTCCAAAGATAAGCTTCTGCCAATGTCTCTGTTGGAGGGCTACCTGCAAACCACTGAAACACACTTTGTTTGTATCTACAGCAGGCTGTTAGTGCCTAAGAACTGACATTCTCCCAGGTTGAGGGGATAGCCCTTAACCAATGACTGACCAGTAAAAATACCCCAGCTCCCTTACCCTTATCCAGGATAATTCTGAAATATGTATTTTGCACTATTTTCTAGACCAATATGGAGTGACCAATATGGAGTTAAGCTCCAGCTACTCACTTTGGTATCTGGATAAATGGATGCCCTCATGGACAAGTCGCCTTGCCTTCCCTTCCTGCAGCACTCCCCACTCATCTCTACGCAGATTCATGGCATTTTCTGATAAGTGGCTTGCATTTGAATCTTGGGCTCAGAGTCTTCTTGGAAACCCAAACTAAGATGCCCACTGTCCCTGGCTGGATTCTCAGTTTCTTCTATCACCTGTGTATCCAATTTATGGCATCCCAGTCCCTTCAGGGACTTTCCTCATTCTGGTTAGATGACACTAGGTACTAGGTACCACAACTACTCAGGGAAACAAGAGCATGATCTTTATTGCTAAGAGGCTCATCAGCTAAAAATGGAGACAAACAAGCACAGAGAATAGCAGCATGTGATGGAGGCATTCGCAAAGGTGCACAATTCAGAGGAGAGAGATTACTTGGAGCTAGTAGCTGGGTGAGATTGGGGAAAACTCCACAGTGGTGGGAAGCTGGATTTTTAAGGTGAATTTTAAAAGTGGCTAAGGGGCTAATGGCATTTCAGACAGAGGAAGAGCGCTCGCAGAGTTACAGAGGAGTAGAACAACCTTCATATTTAGAGACGTATAGGCTGTTTTTTCTGGAGCAAAAGCATAGCTGTTGGGGAGTTGAAGGCTGTGTGGTTAGATGGGGCACAGGGGCCATAATTGGAAAGCCATTGTATATCATGCTCCAAAGTTTATACGTGTAGGTCTGAGACGTGTGTTAGAGAGTTTAAGCTATAGGAGGAATCTGTAGGGCTTTCCCTTCAGTGATAGGACTGTGGGGCTCTGGAGAGGATGAATAGTTTTCCAGACCTTATTGAGTACAGTATAATTAACCTAACTAAATTTCCTTTTGATGATCATGTCTTATGCAATTCATACTTTCAGGGATGAAATACATAGATAATATAAACATGGTTCTTCAATGCCTTCATTTATTGGGTGCCTCCTCTGTGCCAAGCCTATTCCAGGTAAATAAGACAGGCAGTTTCTTGTTGATTTACAATGTTCTGTCAACTTCTGCTGTACAGCAAAGTGACCCAGTCATACACACACACACACACACACACACACACACACACACACACATATACATGCACACACATACACATTCCTTTTCTCACATTAGCCTCCATCATGTTCCAGCACAAGTGGTTAGATATAGCTCCCTGTACTATACAGCAGGACCTCATTGCTTACCCGCTCCAGATGTAATAGTTTGCATTTACTAACCCTAAACTCAAAAAAATTAAATACGTAGGAATAAACCTGACTAAGGAGGTGAAAGACCTATATGATGAGATCTAGAAAATACTAACTAATGATATTAAAGAGGATTCAAAGAAATGGAAAGATATCCCTTGCCCCTGGATTGGAAGAATTAATATTGTTAAAGTGTCCATACTACCCAAAGCAATCTACAGATTCAGTGAAATCCCTATAAAATTACCCATGACATTTTCCAAAGAACTAGAAAAAACAATACTCAAACTTATATGGAACCATGAAAGACCCAGAATTGCCAAAGCAATCCTGAGGAACAAAGACCAAGCAGCAGGTGTAACTCTCCCAGACTTCAGGCAATATTACAAAACTATAGTAATCAAGAAATTGTGGTACTGTACCAAAAAAAATATATATATATATACAGACAATGGAACAGAATAGAGAACACAGAAATAAACCCAGACACCTATGGTCAATTAATCTTCAACAAAGGAGGCAAGAATACAAAATGGCGAAACGACTGTCTCTTCAGCAAGTAGTGCTGGGAAAACTGGACAGCTGCATGTAAATCAATGAAACTGGAACACACCCTCCACTATGCACAAAAATAAAGTCAAAATGGCTTAAAGACTTAAACATAAAACAAGACACCATAAAACTCCGAAAAGAGAACATAGGCAAAACATTCTCTGACATCAACTGTACAGATGTTTTCTTAGGTCAGTCTCCCAAGGCAACATAAATAAAACCAAAAATAAACCAATGGGACACTAATCAGACTTATAAGCTTTTGCACAGCAAAGGAAACCATTAAAAAAAAAAAACAAAAAATGGCAACCTACAGAATGGGAGAGAATAGTTTAAACGATGCAACCAACAAGGGCTTAATCTCTAAAATATACAAACAACTTATACAACTCAACAGCAAAAAACCCGACAACCCAAGTGAAAAATGGATAGAAGACCTGAACAGCCATTTCTCTGAAGAAGATATACAGTTGGCCAACAGGCACATAAAAAAATCCTCAACATCACAAATTATTAGAGAAATGCAAATCAAAACTACAATGAGGTACCACCTCACACCTGTCAGAATGGCCATCTTTAATGAGTCAACAAATAACAAATGCTGGAGAAGGTGTGGAGAAAAGGGAACCCTCCTTCAATGTTGGTGGGAATGTAAATTGGTACAACCACCATGGAAAACAATATGGAGGTACCTCAGAAAACTAAATCTAGAACTGTCATATAACCCAGCAATCCCACTCCTGAGCATATATCTGGACAGAACTTTCATTGAAAAAGATACAAGACAGGCAGTTTCTTGCCTGCAGGGGCTGTAATACACATTGGTACAGAGGTGACACGGTCTAATTTCCCTAAAGGTGTTTTGGGGACACTTAAAACTCTCTTTTTTTTGTGATTTGATGAAATGAAGCCATTATTTTTTAATTGAAATACAATTGACATATACTATGTTGGTTTTAGGTATACAAACAGTAATTTGACATTTAAATACATTACAAAATGACCACCATGATAAGTCTACTAGCCACTTGTCACCATACAAAGTTATTACAATGCTGTTAAATACATTCCCTATGAAGTACATTATATCCCCTTGACTTATGTACGGGCATATCTCAAATATATTACAGGTTTGCTTATAGACCACTACAATATAGCAAATATTGCAATAAAGTCACACAAAAATTTTCATTTCCCAGTGCATATAAAAGTTGTGTTCACACTATGCTATAGTCTATTAAGTGAAATAACATTATGTCTAAAAAAACAATGTACGTAGCTTAATTAAAAAATACTTAGAGTTCTCGTCATGGCTCAGTGGTTAACATATCCGAAAAGGAACCATGAGGTCTCGGGTTCGATTCCCGGCCTCGCTCTGAGGGTTAAGGATCTGGCATTGCTGTGAGCTGTGGTCAGCTCGGATCCTGCATTGCTGTGGCTCTGGTGTAGGCCTATGGCTACAGCTCCGATTAGACCCCTAACCTGGGAACCTCCATATGCTGCAGGTGCAGCCCTAGAAAAGGCAAAAAGACAAAAATAAAATAAAATAAAATAAAATAAAATATAAAAAATACTTTATCACTACAAAATGCTAACCATTAACCAATGCAGGGTTGCCATATACCTTTGACTTTTAAGAACGCAATAACTATAAAATGCAGCAAAATGAAGCACAATTAAATGAGATATGCCTATACTTCATGACTGGAAATTTGTATTTTTTAATACCCTTTACCTATTCAAGCATTTTCCTCAGGACCCTCCCCTCTGGCAACCACCAGATTGTTCTCTGTATCTATATGTCTGCTTCTGTTTTGTTTTTATTTATTCATTTGTCCTGTGTTTTTTTTTTTTTTCAGATTCCACATATAAGTGAAATAGCATGGCATTTGTCTGACATACTTCATTTAACATGATACCCTCTAGATCTATCTATGTTATTTCAAATGGCAAGACTTCATTCTTTTTTATAAAGCTAACATTCCACTGTGTGTGTATTTTCGCTTTATCCATTTATCTAATGACACTTAGATTATTTTGTATCTTGGCTATTGTAAATAATGCTGTGATGAACACAGGGGTGCTTATATCTCTCCAAATTATGTTTCTGTTTTCTTTGGATAAATACTCAGGAATTGCTGGATCATATAGTAGTTCTATTTTTAACTTTTCGAGGAACTTCCAGACTTTTTCACAATGGCTGCAACAAGGTACATTCCTACTAGCAGTGTAAAGAGCTCCTTTTCTTCCACAGTCTCACCAACACTTATTATTGTCTTTTTGATAACAGTTATTCTGACAGGCATGAGGTGATATCTCATTACGATTCTGATTTGCGTTTCCGGATAATTAGCAATACTGAGTATTTTACCATGTACTTGTTGGCCAACTGAATGGCTTCTTTGAAAAAATGTCTATTCAGATTCTCTGCCCTTTTTTTTTCTTTTCTTTTTGTCTTTTTGCCACTTCTAGGGCCACTTCTGCAGCATATAGAGGTTCCCAGGCTAGGGGTCCAGTAGGAACTGTAGCCACCAGCCTACGCCAGAGCCACAGCAACGTGGGATCTGAGCCGCATCTGCAACCTACACCACAGCTCACGGCCACGCTGGATCCTTAACCCACTGAGCAAGGCCAGGGATTGAACCCGCAACCTCGTGGTTCCTAGTTGGATTCGTTAACCACTGAGCCACGACAGGAACTCCTCTGACCTTTTTTTTTTTTTTTTTTGGCTGTGTCCATGGTATGTAGAAGTTCCCAGGCTATGGGGTGTGGTGTGTGTGTGTGTGTGTGTGTGTTTGTGTACCCAGGTGTGCTGTTTTTAAAAGGAAGAATGGAATGTTCTGTACCTGTTTAAGTTCATTTGGTTTAATGTGTCATTTAAGGCCAGTTCCTTATGGATTTTATGTCTGGATGATCTGGCCATTGATGTAATTGGGGTGTTGAAGTCCTCTACTGTTATTGTATTACTATAAATGTCTCCCTTTGTGTTTGTAGTAGTTGGTCTTATGTATTTAGGTGCTCCTGTGTTAAGTACGTATGTATTTACAAGTGTTATACCTTCTTGTTGGGTCGATTCCTCTATCATTATGTAATACTATTCTTACTTCATTTTACAGTCTTTGTTTTAAAGTCTATTTTGTCTGATATAAGTATTGTTACCCCATATTTTTTTTATATTGACGTGGAATATCTTTTTAAATCCTCTCATTCTCAGTCTCTATGTCTTTAGAACTTAAGAGAGCCTCTTTTAGGCAGTATGTATATACGTCTTCTTTTTTAAAAAAACCTATTCAGCCATCCTATGTCTTTTGGTTGGAGCATTTAGTCTATTTGCATTTCAAGTAATTATTAATAGATATATACTTATTACCATTTTGTTTGTTGTTTTCCAGTTATTTTGTAGTTCTTTGTTCCTTTCTTCTTTTCTTGCTCTCTTTCCTTGTGATTTGATGCCTATCTTTAGTGTTATGTTTGGATTCCTTTCTCTTTATTTTCGTGTATCTTCTATAGGTTTTTAGTTTGTAGTTGCCATGAGGTTCATATATAACAATCTATATCTATCTGTGTATTTTAAGTTGATTTTTCTTAAGTTAGAACTCTTTCTATCACCCCTACATTTCTACTCTCTCCACCTACATTTTATTTTTTCACATTATATATTATCTTTTTATTTTGTGTCTCACTTGACTACTTATTGTAGATACAGGTGATTTTATTACTTTTGTCTCTCAACCTTCCTATTAGCTTTATAAGTAGTGATCTACTACTTTATTTTTTATATAATGATTTTTATTTTTTTCCATTATAGCTGGTTTATAGTGTTCTGTCAATTTTCTACTGTACAGCATGGTGACCCAGTCCTCACACAATGCACAAAAATAAACTCGAAATGGCTTAAAGACTTAAATATAAGACAAGACACCATCAAACTGGAAGAGAACATAGGCATGATAATGTGAGAAAAAATAATGTATACATGTATGTGATCTATGACTTTAAACTGTATGTTTGCTTTTACCAGTGGAATTTTTCTTTTCATAATTTTTCTTATTTCTAGTTGTGGCTTTTTCTTTTCCAGTTAGAGAAGTATCTTTAACATTTCTGGTAAGGCCCATTTGGTAGTGATGAACTCTTTAGCTTTTGCTTTTTTGTAACACTCTTTATCATTGCTTCAAATCTGAATGATAACCTTGCCAGGTAGAGTATTCTTGGCTGTAGGTTTTTTTTTTTTTTCCTTTCATTACTTTGACTACATCATGCCACTCCCTTTTTACTGAAAAGGAAGCTGATCCATTTTGGGGGGATTTCCTTGTATGTAACTAGTGGCTTTTCTCTTGCTGATTTTAAGATTCTCTCTTTATTCTTAATTTTTGACATTTAAAATTTTGTGTCTTGGTGTAGACCTTTTTGGGTTCATCTTGTTTGGGACTTTGTGCCTCCTGGATGTGGATGTCTATTTCCTTCCCCAGGGAAGGAAAATTTTCAGGTCTTATTTTTTTTTTAAATAAGTTCTCTACCCTTTTATCTCTCTCTTTTCTCATTGAGACCCATCCCTATAATGTTATTATGCTTTATGTTGTCCCAGAGTTCTTTTAAACTATCTCCATTTTTCTTCATTCTTTTTTCATTTTTCTGTTCAGCTTGGGTGATCTCCACTACCCTGTGTTCTAGATTTCTTATGTTTCTCTGTATCATATAATCCACTATTGATTCCCACTGTAGTATCTTTTCATTTCAGTTATTGTATTCCTCAGCTTTTACTGTTTCTCTCTTTTTTGTGTGTGTGCCTTTTAGGGCTGAATCTGCAGCGCATGGAGGTTCCCAGACTAGGGGTCGAATCAGAGCTACAGCCACTGATCTACACTGCAGCCACAGCAATGCAGGATCCAAGCCGTGTCTGTGACTTACACCACAGCTCACGGCAAAGCCAGAGCCTTAACTCACTGAGCGAGGCCAGGAATCATACCCACAACCTCATGGTTCCTAGTCGGATTCGTTTCTGCTGTGCCACAATGGGAACTCCCCTATTGTTTCTTTTTAATATCTTCTCTTTGTTGAAATTCCCATTGTATTTGTCCATTCTTCTCTTGAGTTTAGTGTGCATTTTTATAATCATTATATTAAACCCTTTATTAAGTAGATTGCTTATCTCTGTTTCATTTAGTACTTTTTCTGAGGTTTTTGTCCTGTTCCTTTGTTTGGAACATATTATTCTGTGTCCTTATTTTGCTTAATTCTCTATGCTCATTTCTATGTATCAGGTAAGTTTGTTATGTTTCCTGATCTTGGAGAAGTGGTCTTATGTAGGAGACATCCAATGAGGCCCAGCAACATGCTCCTTTCTGGACACTAGAGTCTGATATTCCAGGGCTACCTCCTGTATGAGCTGCATGTGCCTTTCTGTGGTAGTGTTGTGGTATCATTCTGTGTGCTGTGGGCATGCTGGCCATTGGGGCTAGCTCCTGGCCTAGTAGCTTTGAGGCTCTACCTTGGCTTGCAATGCCTGGTGATGCACAAGTACTGCAGGCCTTTTTGTGTGGGGGGCAGGTCCATGGCTCTAAAAGCCCAGAAGGAGGATTCCAAAATGACTCTTGCCAGTGCCAGTGTCAGCATGGTAAAATGAGATCCCTCCAAATGGCTGCTGCCTGTATTTCTGTCCTCAAGGTAGGTCCCATCTGCCTTTTGCCTCTCTAGGTGGCTCTCCAAGATCAGCAAGTGGGTCTATCCAGGCACCGCTCAAACTGCTGCCTCTGTGCTGGGACTTAGAGCTTGTCAAATTTTGCCTGTGCTCTTTAAGAGTTGTTTCCTATAGCCCCCTGGATCTCCTGAATGTAGGCCCTGCTGGTTTTCTCAGCCAGACATTCTGGTTGCTCATCCTCCGGATATAGGACCCCTGGGCTGGGGAGTCCAGTGTGGGGCTTGGGTCCTTTGCTCCTTGGGGGAAGACTTCTGTCCTCCTCCTCCTATTTGTGGGTCATAGACTCAGAGATATGGATCCTGACTAGCCCACATCTCCACTTCCCTACCCATCTCACTGTGGCTCCACCTGGCGGAAAATCTTTTCTGCTAGTCTTCAGGTCATTCTCAAACAATTTCTCTGTAAGTAGCTATAATTTGGTGTGCCCATGGGAAGATCTGAGTTCAGGGTCTTCCTACTCTGCCATCTTCATCACTTTGTCACTTGCAATATTCTGTTAAAAAACGTCCTCTGGAGTTCCTGGTGTAGCTCAGCAGAAAGGAACCTTACTAGTATCCATGAGGATTCGGGTTTGATCCCTGGCCACACTCGGTGGGCTAAGAATCTGATGTTGCCATGCATTGTGGTGTAGGTCGAAGACTCGGCTCGGATCCTGCGTTGCTGTGGCTGTGGCATAGGCCAGCAGCTAGAGCTCTCATTTGACCCCTATCCTGGGAACCTCCATATGTTGCGGGTATTGCCTTAAAAAGATTAAAAAAAAAAAACCAAAAACAAACAAACAAAAAACCTCTAGTTCTCTGGTCAAATAATTGGGAAATGTTGTGTATTTTATCTCCTGTTAAAGATTCATAAAAACAAAATTTGCTAATTAAAGGCTCTTAGAAGTCCTATAGTAAAGAAATCTGATCCCTAATTAGTTGTTCTGTGTTAGCCATCTGCTGTTTTAACCTGCTCAGCATGCAGTCTCCTTTCTGGGAATAGCACCCTAATTTTATTCTGGGGAACAAATCCTTTTGATTGGATACAGTGCTGCAGGGCTGTTAATCAGCTTGTTCTGCTCTGGCCAAAGCATGGACATATGGCCCAAGATAGGCCAATCAGATGTTTCTCCCTGGAATTTGTATCTTGAGTAGAGCATTACAGTGTTTAAAGATAGCCAAAGTTCATTTATCCCAGTGGTGATGTCCTGCTTCCTGGATCTTTCAAATTGCTCTTTTTCTTGTGCTTTTAGTATTTTAATCATTCACATTTCCCTGTATGCTAGCTCATGTATAAAGGCACTATATCTAAGTGAAGGAAAGCATTCACCTTACAGACTTAGTTTTTTGGGTTTTTGTTTTTTATTTTTTTGATAATAGGGGTAGATCATGGAGAATCTGGGACTTCTGGCTGCATCTTCAAGCAGCTGAGGAAAGCTCTTGACACAATAAATTTGCACTGGCATCTAGGAATGTACATTCACTCTGGAGACTGGAATGTCTGTTTGTTGATGTCTACCTAGCCTTGTCCCTACGCAATCCCAGGTACTCCCCAAGGTTGCTTCCCTCATCCTCCCACTGCTTTCAGATGCACTGACAGGTCTGAGGGACCCCAAATGAACATGGTCCCTGTGGCTGGGGAGTAGGCCTGAGGGCATGGAGTGTGCCTGCTGCCAGGGTGAGTGCTCCAGTATCAGGACGTGGTTGAGCAGCTAGAAATGTGAGTGCATATGTGTGTGTGTGTGCTGTTACAGCCCCTGCTTGCCAGGGCCCTTGCAAACTTGGGCCTGGAAAACAAAGACTATGTGTCTATGTTATTCTGTTTGAGCTTATAGAACAAAATACCACAGACTGGGTAGCTTATAAACAATGTAAATACATTTATCACAGTTCTAGAGGATTGAAATCTAAGATCAAGGTGCCAGCATGGTTGGGTCCTGGCTAAAGCCCTCTTCTAAGTTCCAGATGGCTAACTTTTCTCGGTGCTGTCACATGGCTGAAGAGATGAGGGGTCTCTGTGAGGCTTCTTTTTTTTTCCCCTGCTTTTTAGGGCTGCACCTGCAGCATATGGAGATTCCCAGGTGAGGGGTCAAATCAGAGCTGTGGCCACCAGCCTAGCCACAGGATTTGAGCTGTGTCTGCAACCCTACCACAGCTCGTGACAATGCTGGATCCCAGACCCACTGAGTGAGGCCAGGGATCGAACCTGAATCCCCATGGATACTAGTCAGATTCATTTCCACTGCGCCACAACGGGAATTCCCTGTGGGGCCTTTTTAATAAGGATACTAATCCATTCGTGATGATCTCCTAATACCATCACATTGGACATTAGAATTTTAAAATGTGAATTTTGCAGGATACAAACTCAGACAATACCAGTGTCCAAGCAAGAGGCTTTAGTTGTACTTTATTCTGAGTGGATATATATATTTGGGCCAACTTGAAAAATAAGTTTGATCCTGCCCCCCCTCCTCCTCATTTTTTTTCAGCTGCTCTGCAGCATATGGTGTTCCCATGCCAGGAATTAGATCTGAGATGCAGTTGCTATTTGTACCACAGCTGCAGCAAGGCTGGATCCTTTAACCTACCGTGCCAGCCAGGCCAGGTTTCAAAGCTGGTGCTGCAGAGATGCTACAGATCCCCTTGTGCCACAGCTGGAACTCCCTGCCCCTCCTTTCATCCATTCACTCCTGCTCCTTTCCCCTGATCTTCTTCCTTTACTGAGGAGACAGTCACATGCCTGCTTTCTACTTTCCCTGGGTAGTAAAGTGTTTATTTGTGCAATAGTTAACTAGAAGAAGTTTTTTTATTATTTGAAAAAGGCACCTCCTTTTTTTTGTCTTTTTTTGCCTTTTCTAGGGCCACTCTCTCAGCATATGGAGATTCCCAGGCTAGGGGTCTAATTGGAGCTATAGCCACTGGCCTACACCAGAGCCACAGCAACGCGGGATCCGAGCCACATCTGCAACCTACACCATAGCTCACCACCACGCTGGATCCTTAACCCACTGAGCGAGGCCAGGGACCAAACCTGCAACCTCATGGTTCCTAGTTGGATTCGTTAGCTACTGCGCCACGACGGGAACTCCTGAAAAAGGCACCTCCTTTTTAATTTGTTCTAGTGTAGCCTGCCTCTGGGCTGCCCCATACCCTTCTAAAATTCTTCAGTCAGAGTCCAGCAAGGTTGCTCCTACTGGAACCTTAGGTAATACATCCCCTACTATCTCTTAATACTCCTCTAGTTCCTCAAAACCTTTGCTTTCCTGGTCCCTAACACAAGAATCAGACGGAAGAGACCTAATTTTATTGATGAGAAACCAAAGTCCGCCAAAAGGAATAAGAGACAGGGTTTTCAACAATGCTGAATGAAGATGACACATTCGATCCCTCAAAAACAACTGGCGAAAATGACCAAAAGCGGGAGTTCCCGTCATGGCGCAGCAAAAACGAATCCAACTAGGAACCATGAGGTTGCGGGTTCGATCCCTGGCCTCACTCAGTGGGTTGAGGATCTGGCATTGTTGTGAGCTGTGGTATAGATCGAAGACTTGGCTTGGATCTGGCGTTGCTGTGGCTATGCCGTAGGCCAGCCATTGTAGTTCTGATTCGACCCCTAGCCTGGGAACCTCCATATGCCTCAGGTGCAGCCCTAAAAAAAGACAAGACAAAAAAAAAAGATCAAAAGCAACATTTATTCAGGAAATGCTGCTGAACTTTGGGTGAGAACAATGGGAGTCTGGTCTGTTTGCTGGGGAGGGGGTCACTCCATACCCTGCCTGGGATTTGTTGGCACAAAAGTGCTGCCAGGGTGGGGCTGCCTATGAAAACCAGAAACTTAGCTGCCAGGGAGACTGACTTGATTTGGAGTGGAGGGCACTGTCAGTAAAATTAGAAAACTCATTAGAAAACATATCGGAAAAGCTTATATATAGCCTTGACTCACTGAGGTGGTGGCCAGAAATTTAACAGAGAGACCTTGGAAGTTATACAAGCTCTCCACATATCACTGGCTGATTGAAAGGATGTGCACACACAAGAAGTCCTGGGCAGGGGCGGGGTGGGGGGCACCTAGAGGAAAGTGAAAGCTAGGGCAGTCTAGAAACCAATCTGCATATATGTAATGACAATAATAGCACCAAGATCAAAGAAGGAAATTGAGCCATACTGGAACAAAGTTCCTATGTTTTATGAGAATGAAGTCACTATTAACCTGAACTAAATGATAATAAGAAGTATATTGTAATCCCTAGAGAAATCACTAAGGAAATAACTCAAAAAATATAGTTAAGAAGGGAGCTGATGTGACCAGCATCACCTAACCAGCTACTGGGAGTGAAGAGACACTTCATCTACCTATCTTAGTTTCTCCGTATGTCCCCAGTTCAGGACATTAATACCAGCCATGCATCCTCAAGGTGGAAGGCTCTGACCTTCCGTCTTGCATCTGACTTAGTTCTTTGGAGCACCCAATGTACTGCAGGCTACTTGTGTGATGAGTAGGACCCTATGAGGCTTTCCTGGTCCAGAACTCCACCCCGCCCCCATGTCTTTCGCTTTAGCTCCTCTCTGAAGTACCTAGATAATAGTAACTGATGCACATTTCCTGAGCTGTTTTATAGATGCTAACCCCACCCCCCCACCAAATGGGAGAAGTTAACTACTTGATGACCCTGAGCACACAGCCCCCAGACCTACTGGAGCCTAAGGATTGATAATGCAATATACCACCTTGTCATCTCACCATCAAC
This sequence comes from Phacochoerus africanus, assembly GCF_016906955.1. Lineage (NCBI taxonomy): Eukaryota > Metazoa > Chordata > Mammalia > Artiodactyla > Suidae > Phacochoerus > Phacochoerus africanus. The sequence goes on along the minus strand of NC_062551.1, from coordinate 144,291,012 downwards.
CAATCAGAGAATTACACACAAGCTGATCATGTACCCTGCGACTCCTCTCCTTTACTTGGCCTTTAAATTTGCTTTCCTGAAACCCATCTGGGGTTCAGATTTTTTTTTTTCTTTTTGCCTTTTCTAGGGCTGCTCCCACGGCATGTGGAGGTTCCCAGGCTAGGGGTCTCATCGGAGCTGTAGCCACCGGCCTATGCCAGAGCCACAGCAACATGGGATCCGAACTGCATCTGCGACCTACACCACAGCTCATGGCCACACCGGATCCTTAACCCACTGAGCAAGGCCAGGGATTGAACCCACAACCTCATGGTTCCTAGTCAGATTCATTAACCACTTCACCATGATGGGAACTCCTCAGATTTTTTTTCTTTAAGCATTAACTGCCCAGACTCCTTGTTGGCACCTGTACTAAACATTGCACTTTCCTTCCTTACAATCCAGTGTCAGGAGACTGACATTATTGTGTGCAGGTGAACAGACCCAAATTTGGTTTGGTAACATTTGGCCTCTAGTCAAAGTTAGAAAGTCTGCTGTATCTAGGCTGTTCATCCTCAATTGTCTTCCTCCCTAAGCAGGACATGGCTGTCCCTCCCTGAGGCTGAAGGGCTCAGCAGTGATATCAGAGAAGTCAGGGTGTTTTGGGCAACTTGAGTACCATAGCATTTTCCATCTTCTTTTACTGCAGTGGAAACTAGGGGAGGCCTCAGGTTTTATTTCAATATACTGATGTGGCCTCCTGCATTTCCTATGGTTCCTGTTATTCAGAAGATGAATTTCACTACTGTCCCCTTCACCCCATACACATACACTGTGTCCCCGCTCCCCACAGCCTCCATTCTTCACCTCCAAATCTTATATTTTATGTTCCAGCATATCAACCTCTCTTCTGTAGCAACTTTTTCTTCTTCACCAGCAGAGAAAGACAGAACCTGGGATTTATCATACTCTGTTTGAACTTAGTCTCTGAAGCTAGAGGTTCTGGCCTCCCGCTCATTATTATCTTGAATCTAGATCAGTATACCTAAGATTTAATGTGTATAGGAATCACCTGGGGGACTTGTTAAGCTGCAGATTCTGGCTTGGTAGGTCTATGGAGGAGGCTGAGAATCTGCATTTCTAATATCAACTGAAGAAAAACACACAACCTTAAAGTTTTATTCCAGAACCTCACTGAGGACTTTAGCCTAGGAGAATAGCCTTTCAGATAGCTTTGAAGAACTGTTCCAAAGAGGTAAGGGAGGAGCCAGGATTTAGAGAAGTTTTGGGCTGGTAAAACAAAACAAAACAAATGACAACCCATGTGATCAAACATCAAAAAATTACAGTTAAGCACAAAAATCAGACATCTCAAGTAAATAATTTCTGTGCTTTTCTATGTATGGGAAGATGCAAGAATCTGGGCTCATTGAAATTATCCCTTAGATATTCATTTTAACTGTCTAGGACCATATCCAAAGTGCATAACGCTTTCTGGTTTTCTCTATCCTGAATTGCCCTCAGAGTACACACCATGCTGGGGAGGGCAGCTTCAGTAACTTAGCTGGATTCTTGTTTACCGGGATGGCAAACATCATTCCCTGTTCACACTGACATGGTCCCAGGGCATGGAGACGCTGCTGTTCAGTGGACCACACTTTGAATAGCTAAGTTCCAGACTGGAGCATTGTTGTGTTCTAACACCCTCCTTGGAGCAAATACTGACACAGCATTTTTTTAAGGATAATGAAAGATAAGAAGTGAAAAATAAGATTTAAAAATATTGTAAGAAAAACATTTCATCAGGGTCGTTGACTTGAGAATGTAAATTAAAAAAAAAAAAAAACCTTTCAATACTAGTATGTTTTTGGTGTGTTTTGTCTGGGTTCTACTATCATCCCTGGCTCCTTCTGTCTCTCTTTCAACAGAGTTTAATATTATACAGATTTATCTTGAAACCCTTCCAAAGAAGCGTATTGATTGAGATAACAAAAATAACTCATCGCATTCATCTACCGAGCCATCTGTGCAGCCATCTGTTTAACCACTCATCCCACCATCTCTTCATTCATCCAATGGTTCCTAGAATCTACTATGGCACACTGATGCTGTGAAGGATGTAGGTGTTAATGAGACAGTTTTTGCCCCCAAGAAATTTCATCTCGGGTGGAGCTGACACAATTCTTGAGATATATTCTCGAGGATAGTATTGATGTAGAGCCTTAAATATTGTCAGAGTGCTAGTTAAGGACTTGGTTGTCAACTTGAGTCATTCATGATCAGATAATTCAACACCGTAAACAATATTTTCAACAATACAGACAAAATAGAATTTTATTTTCTGGATGATATAGCTTTTCTGATTTTCTCCTGCCTAGTTGCACAAAGGATCAATTTGAATTAAAAAAAAAATTCTTAATTCTAGCCTCTTTGTTTTCAGAAAGATGTATTATTTTCTTTGGCACAGGTAAAAGTAAGGGGGATTGACAGGGGTGTCTTTAAGGAGGTAGTTATTACCAGGATAGAGGGTAATGTTTGTTGATTTATTTGAGTTAGGAAGAGTTTTAGAGACAGCAAAAATTCCAAGGCGCTTCCAGTTTGGAGTGCAGAGTAGAACTGCCAAACTTTAAAAGGAACTTTCTAAAATTCCTATTACCCATTGCCTCCCAGATTGGTTAAGTCAAACGTCCTATTCTAGGATTTCTACTTTTAATCTCCCCCTCCAGGAAAAATCAGTATATTCTAGAAGTGTCTTCACTAGTATTTTCATTAAGGCCAATTAATCTTAAAAATTCATACACATCTGGTGATGATGATCAATAGCTCCTGATTTATTAATACCAAGACCCACAGGTCAACTTCCCCATTGCTCTTATCTTCCTTTCCTTCACACACACTGCCATGTATTACAAATTGATGAAGATGGAAGGATTTAGTTCTACAAGTGGCTTCAGAGGGACAGACAGGATATAAATGTACTTTGGGGCATTCACATGGGGCAGAAGAGAATACCATTAGGATGTTCACCAATCCTTGCCCCTCTGCTCTGCCTGGCCTGTCCCTTCTCGTGCATGCCTTGCTTTTCCCATGGCTGACCCAGTTTTCTCAGCTCTGTGCCTAATTTCCCTCATGGAGAGAGTTGTTTGTTTACGTGGCCAGGGCCCAGGACATTTGATCCGGCCATGCTGACTAGTGGTAAGGTTCCTATACCTGAAAATGCATGAACCTCTTCTCTTACTCTCCTGCTTGTCAGAGCAAGGTGAGGAGGTGGGTTCTAGGGTACTCTGTTGGCTCACTCTCTCTTCAACTTCCTTCCTGTCCATGTTCAGGCAAAGGGATAAGATGCCAAGATGGAAACTTGGGGCAGGACATCCCAGGGCCCACTGTAATCTTTACGAAGGCATTGCACTTGGGTTTGAAGCTTGTGCATAATTATCAATAAAGTGGTACTTTTAAAAAATTTATTATTCCATTTTTAGGAAATCCTCAGGAACTCCAGTGGAAGGGGGAGATGTGCAGAGCAGGATCTGGGAGTTCCTGGGTTTCTGGCCATAAAATCATGAATATCTCTCTTTAATTCTTTGCTGCTACTGGGGATAGAAAGTCGGATAGTGTATTGGTTAAGAGTCAGTGCAGGAAAGAGAAGCCACTTTAGCTATTTTATGCAAGAAAGATTTAATGAAGGAAATTAGTTGCTAGCAAAAATCATTGGGAGGGTAGGAGGAGCAAAATTCCTTCTATAAGAACAGTAGGACCAACCCCTGGAAACTTACCATCTCTGAGGCCATGCCTAGAAATTTTGAATGGAAGCACTCACCACCCTGGAGCCAAGGACCTACACTGTGTGATCTGAATGGCACCTCCAAGGATCAGGAAGCCAAAGTCAGGAGACTACAACCCCCACTGCCTCTATCACAACTGCCTCTCCTACAGACACTGAAGTCTTACTATAGCAAAATCTCCTGTCTCCAAGATAATGTTTGCCAGAAGAAAAGCAGTGCAAAAGGCACAAGGAGAAGGTCTCTGGCCCATTTCCACCTTTTATATTTCGCATATGTGCCTCTAATTGGTGGGATATAATTTGTGTCTCTACCCTAGATCAAAGGAGTCTGGAAATGAAGCTTTTAAATCTTCTGGCATCTGCAGTATGGACAAGCACGGCAGCAGGAGGGGGAAAAAGAGGCTGAACAAGGAGTCAGTCCATCAGTTCACTGCACAGAGAAGATTAAGTGTAGTGTGGTGTTATGGACTGAACATGCCCTCCCCAAAAGTTCATGTGTTGAAACCCTAACCCTTAAAGTGATGGTATTAGGAGGTGGGTGGGGCCTTTGGGAGGTGATGAGGTCATGAGGGTGGAGCTATTGTGAACAGTATTAGTGCCCTTATAAGAAGATATATGAGAAAGCTTCCTTTCTCTCTCTGCCTTCTGCCTTATGAAGATGTGGGAAGACAGCAGTCTGCCATCCAGAAGAGACTTCTCACCAGAACCCAACCAAGCTGACACTCTGATCTTAGATGTCCAGACTCTATAACTGTGAGAAATAAATTTCTGTTGTTTGTAAGCCTAGTCTATGGTATTTTGTTATAGCAGACCAAACAGACTAAGATAGGTGGCTATGTAAGTTTATACTTAAAAACATACTTTAATTATTTCAAGCTCAAGGAATACATGGAAAAAAAGTATAAAGAATGTATCTTTTTCAATGAAAGTTTTGTCCAGATATATTTACTATTCACAATAGCCAAGATATGGAAACCTAAATGTCCATCGACAGATGAATGGATTAAGAAGATATGGTATATATACACAATGGAATACTACTCAGCCATAAAAAGAAGAAAATAATGCCATTTGCAGCAACATGGATGAAACTAGAGACTCTCATACTAAGTGAAGTAAGTCAGAAAGAGAAAGACAAATACTATATGTGACATATCTGGAATCTAATACATGGCATAAGTGAATCTATATACAGAAAAGAAACAAACTCATGGACATGGAGAACAGACTTGTGGTTGCTGTGGCATAGGGGGAGGGAGTGGGATAGACTGGGATTTTGGGGTTAGTAGATGCAAACTAGTGCATCTGGAATGGATGAGCAATGAGATCCTGCTGTATAGCACAGGGAACCCTATCTAGTCACTTTCGATGGAACATGATGGAGGATAATGTGAGAAGAAGAATATATATATATATATATATATATATATATATATATATATATATATATTCTTGGGTGACTTTGCCAAAACATTGTAAATCAACTATAATAAAATACAAAAAGTAAAAATAAGTAAAAAGATAAAAGGTAACCATAAAAAATATATATGTAAAGAATGCAAAAAAATCAGATATTGGTTGCAAGTAAGAGAAACTCTTTAAAGCAACCAGAAGTAACAGAAAACAAAAAACAAAAAGCACTTGTGAGATGGGCACTGCAGTAGCTCCTTGAATAATGAGAAGATTTAAAGAAGGACAAGGTCGGTTGTCTTGGTTCTTAATGGTCTCCTTGTTCCTGTTTCAGGCTCTTGTGAAATTTTGCCATTCATCTTCTCTTCCTGAGACTGGGTGGATGCTGGGCCATTTTTCAAGATCAAGAATATGAAAAAATGACTCCTTAGATCCTTCCATCCTTGAGATTCCTCCATTTTGTAATCTTCGTCAATTATATCATGATCTAATGTTTAATCATTTTGAACCTCCATTGGGTCATATATTTTGCTGCTTCAAAAATTGTGCCTAAGCAAAGTTAAAGGTTTCAAAGCCAGCCACACAAAAAATAATATAGGAGAAGTTTGGGATCTATGGGGAAGACAGTCAGGTGGCCAGTTGAAAATAAGAGTCAGGACCAGAATGACAGGTTTGGGAACGACCAGCACTGATGTTGTGGTTGGAGACTATTGAGGCTTAAGGGGATAAAAGCTCATATTCCTCTTTTTCTGAAATAAGAACTAATAGAGAAATAAAGGTGTCAATAGGGGGAGAGCAATGTTCTGTTTCATTACTAGCAAGACTGGCCTGATAAACATGGCAAATGTGGCTTGCCTCTCTTGCTGCAATTGGGTTTCCTAAAACTCTCCCTTCTGATTTGAAGTGACTAAGGTCACACTTAAATTTAACGTGTGGAAGAGAGCAGGACTTTTGTTTTCCACACCAAGGCTGGTACAGAAAGAGAGAGCATAGCCACAGGAGAACCATGGACTTCAACATCTTAACCTCTCCCTAATAAAGGACTGCATAAAAATGGGCATCGGACTTTTGTCACTCTTCAATTACATAAATCAATCCTCCTTCCATGGGAAGGAAGAGTTCCATTCCAGTGGGGTTTTCCAATGCTATTTCTTATCTGGAATAGAAGTTCTTTATTAAAAAATATGAGGGTTGGAGGGTAAAGTTTTCACTAATAGAACTGAAATAATGGATGTGAAAAACCTGGGAGAAAAAGCATAAAAGAGGACAGAAATAATCTAGAGAATCCTCCAAAATCACATGGTTAAAAAAAAATTGAGCCAGCCAAAAAAACAGTGAGGAAATAGCCAGAAAAATATGTGAACAACCAAAAAAAAAAGCAAAACATCCCCAACAAAACAAAAAACCCTTCAACCCCCACCCCCCAAACAAAACAAACAAAATTAATTTCAAGAAATTAAGGGAAGGAAGAATTTGGGAAGTAGAAAGTCATGGTGAAAAGTATGAGTTAGTTGAGGACTACACTGTTTTTTTTTTAAAGTAAATTATTGAGGTGAACTTTCAAAATGTAAAATTAACCATTTTATAGCAAACAATTCAGTGGCATTTAGTACATTCACAATGTTGTACAACCACCACCTCTATCTACTTCCAAAACATTTACATTACTTCAAAGTAAAACCCTGGATGCATTAAGAAGCTTCTCACCACCCCCTCCCCAGGCCCTAGTGACCACTAATCTGTGCTCTATCTCTGTAGATTTAACTATTCTGAATATCTCGTATAAATGGGATTATATGAGGTGACCTTTTGTGCCTGGGTTCATTCACATAGCATAATGTTTTTGAGATTCATCAACACTGTAGCATTTACCAGTAATTCCTTCCTTTTTATGGCTGAATAATATTCCATTCTTTATATATTTTGTCCATTCATCCATTGATGGGTGTCTGGGCTGTTTCTATTGGCTATCATGAACAGTGCTTCTATGAACATATATACTTTTTAAAGTATCTTCAATTTTTTGGAAATATACATGTAGGTAGAATAGTGGGGTATATATGATAATTCTATGTTTAACTTTTTGAAGAACCACCAAACTGTTTTCTAAACACTTACTTGATTTAGGAATTTAATTTAGCAATTTGATATTAATTGTTGATCCTAGCTAGAAGAGTTTCAGGAGAATAATGACTGTCAAACGGATGGTAAGGGATTAAGAAGTAAATGAGTTTAAAGAATTAAAAAATTTTAACAGCTTTATTGATGTATACTTGACATAAGTAAACTGCACATATTAAAAGCAGGTTTTATTTAGCCTTGAGGAAGAGTCTAGGTACTTCTTCTGAGATAGAAATAAAGTAACTATGCGTGGGTTATGTAAACCAGTAAGTTAGAAGTGGAGGGGAGAGATATACATCTGATGGTCTCTTTTCTCAGTAAAAGATTTGAATTATCAGATTGAAATGAGAACAGTAGTGTGAAGTAGAGCGTTTAAGGGGAGGTAGTAGAGGCAGTTTTTTGCTTACTTGAAATTCATTCTTCTCTTCCTTCTTAGTAATAGAGTTGATTTTATTTAGGCGAGTGATATAGACAGCTAAAAGACCTCTCAGTTTCCCTTACAACTAAATGTAATTGTGTGACTGTAATGTTTTATAAATATATGTTATCTGGAATTTCTGGGAAGGCTTCTTAAAGAGAGAGAACTCAGCTTTGAGCAGAGCCCTGTTGCCCTGCTGGCCTTTCACTTTTTGGCTGTCTAGAACATGGTGGCTGGTGCTCCAGCAGCCGTTTTGGATCATGAGATAATCTTGAGGATAGAGGTTATCTGCTGAGGCTGGCAGAGCAGAAAGGTAGATACCTAGGTTCTGACGACTTTATAGTGGTATCTCCATAACACACTTGGATTGCCAATTTCTGATTTTCTTTTACCTAGTTAAGAAATAAACTTAGATCAAGTTTAGGCCACTGTTATTTTGTGTTTCAGTTGTAGGCAACTAAATACAACCCTAACTGAAAGCTTTAGTATATCCTCTATAGTGAGTGGGAAAGGGAACTTACTAGGGTCTAGGAAAAGGATACATGAGTTGAGGCTTTGTTGGAGACTCTTCAGTCTGCAAGGTTATGTGATTTTTTTTCTCTACTGTAGGCAGCCTGGGAGCAGAAGCAGAGGCACAGACTTGGCTTCTCTAAGACTTGGGAGTCATTCCAGTGTATGTGGCAGAACAATAATTGAGTGAGGGACTGAGGATGGTACAGTTATTGGGTTTGAAGCCTTTGACCTTGGGAACAAAGCTGAACAGAAAAGAAAGTGAAGCCAGATGACCTGAGGGTACTGGGTTCTTGAAGAGGACTTTGGAATGGATTTATGGCTCTCCAGATAGAGGCTCAAGGAGCTGTGATCAGACAAGGGAATTTCTCAGTCTCACATACCAAGCGAATGGCAACGTTGAGCCTGGGTGTGGCCCAGGGAGTCAGATAACTGCAGTTGAACGGAAGTGAAGTTATTGGCATGAGGAAGGGCGAGAAAACGGAGGCCTTGTTTGCAGGGGGGTGGGGGTGACTCTGGTCACTGAAGTGACCCAGCAGGATATCAATTTGAAGTCTGCTAAGATAATGGAAACCAAGAGAACATCAGTTTTAGCGTCATTCTTGAAAGAGGCGGGTCCCACCAAATATTTCTGAAAAGAACTCCAACTGGCTGATGGGTGCTTTGAATCAGAACTGATGGAGAGGCATGGTGAGAAGAATGCAGAAACCACCAGCACAACCTAAACGCGGTGCAAACCTTTGCAATTAGGTGAGCGGAGTCGAGGGTTGTCTGGCCAAAGATCCCTGAAGCGGACAGTGACTTTTGGAAAGGTGTCAACAAACTCAAATTCGACATATTTTCTGTTCGGACATCTTCTGAACATGAACAACATTTCAATCGGTGTCATTCAGGGAGGACCATTTCTGTGAAAAATAAGCGCTTCTTCTCCAGCTCTCAGGGTAGAATGTTGAAGAAAAGAACAGACCGGGGACAGGAGTGCGGCGTATGTTTTTAGAGAAATCATTGTGACTTTGTATTGATTTGTACCAGAGAAATAAAGTGTAATTTAATGAAACACATAATGTTCTCAGCCAGGGTAGCACATCAGCCTGGAAATGGGGGAAAATGGTTGGTAGATTGAATTCTACAGACGATGGCAGTGCTTTTAGAGCAGAGGCTATTAACCTTTCCAGCATGGAGATATCCTTTCCCTGGAACATCAGAAGGCAGTAGGGCAGGGTGGTAAGACTCAATTCTATGATTAGACTCCCTAATTTTGAATTCCTGCTTTTTGAGATATTCACCAGGTGTCCTCGGGCAAGTTATTTAACCTCTACATGTTGCAATTTCCTTATCTCAAAAATTCACCTCCTTGTCATTTTAACCATCCACTCTATAATCCTCCCCAGAGGTCAGCAATATTACCATTTTTTGGTGTATACGTCTGAAGACATTCTTATGCACTTAACAGTCCATAGATGTATTCATTTTCTCTCTTTTCTACAAAAATGGAAAAGCACTGTTCTGTACACTTCTCCAAAACAACAACAACAACAAAAAACCCCAGAAAAAAACACCTCATGGTAAGTACTTTCTTAGAGCTCATTCCAAGCCTGGCACAAAGAGCTTCCTAAACTGTGTTCAAAGAGCTTTCACATTCATTATCTTATTTGGAAATGACTGGTTTATTCTTCTTTTGCTTTGCAACAACAAGTAATGTTAATTAACTTGCCTGCTGACACAGAGCGAGTAAATTTTAGACCCTGATCTAGGACACAAAACTTCCAACTCTGTGTCCACGGTTCACTTCTGTGAAATTGATCTGAGACTCAATGCTTTCTCTATAACAAGTCCATCTGGATGTTTGCCTTTAGTGGCACTGTTACCCTAGCTCAATGTCTAACTAAATACAGTTGTTCTATAAATGTTTGTTGAGTGGAATAGGATTGGTTAATTCCTAACCCTGGATGATGATTCACATTTTTATCATTAATCCCTCGTGTTTCCTAGGAGATATATCCTCAGCATATGTGCTAATGGAAATGCTGGGCATGGGTGCAAACACAAAATGTCCTGGTCCCAGCCAACTGCAAATTGTTTAGCGAGCTGGAAGTATTTGCACGGTCCTCCAACTATCACACCAGTGAATCAGCCAGCACCCCTTCTGGCCCACGAGGCCTCCAGGCTGTGAGTTATACTTCTTAGAAACGGTGCTTAAAAAATCTCCAGCCTTGTCCTCCCATGATTCCTATATTTACTGAAGAAAAAAGAATGAGCTGAGTAAATTGTGCATTGCCTATAAAACCTCTTTTATTTCAGGAGTCTGCAAAATGTGCTTGTTTCCTTGGAAAATGATTAAATTCACCTGCGTGTTTGTGCAGATGTGTGCATTCGGAAGGGTGACACTCTCCTGATTAGTGTGAATATATACTCTTGCATGAAGAAGAAGGCCCAAGCCCATGATTCTGAGAGTCCTTTGTCACCCAGTTGTCTGCATGTGATGCAAAGGGAGACGCCTGGTAGGTAGCACTTAATTAGGCTCTTTGCTTAGGGCACTTTTACACCCCAGCTTTTTTTTTTTTTTTTTTTTTGTCCTTTTAGGGCTGCACCTGTGGCGTATGGAAGTTCCCAGGCTAGGGGTCAAATTGGAGCTATAGCCACTGGCCTACACCACAGCCACAGCAACACCAGATCTGAGCTGTGTCTGCGACCTACGTCACAATTCACAGCAACGCCTGATCCTTTACCCACTGAGCAAAGCCAGGGATCAAACCTGCATCCTCATGGATACTAGTCATATTCATTTCCAATAAGCCATGATAGGAACTCCTTCCCCCAGCTTTTATTTTATTTTTTTTTTTACTGATAATTGAGGGATATAGTACACGTAGGAAAACCAGGCAGACAAAGATCGTGTACCCTATTTGAGCTATGGGTTCCCTAATTTCCAATCAGTTGGAGATTTTCTGGGAATCTTTTTTTTGGTCTCGTTTTTCATTAATTTTTTTTAAATTTAATTTTTATTTTCTATTGGAGTATAGTTGATTGACAATGTTGTGTTAGTTGTAGGTGTATAGCAAAGTGATTCAATTATACATACACATATCCATTGTTTTCGGATTCTAGTAATTTTTTATTAGCTTCTAACTTCGTTAAAGGGAATGTACTTTACTTTCTTTTTCTTTTTCTTTTTTTTTGCATTTTAGAGCCACACCTTTGGCATATGGAAGTTCCCAGGCTAGGGGTCAAATTGGAGCTACAGCTGCAGGGCTACACCACAGCCACAACAACACAGGATCCAAGCTGCATCTGCAACCTACACCACAGCTCATGGCTAACACCGGATCCTTAACCCACTGAGCAAGGCCAGGGATCGAACCTGCATCCTCATGGATGCTAGTCAGATTTGTTAACCCCTGAGCCACAATGGGAACTCCCCCAGGGGACATACTTTGAACAATCACAATACTTCAAAATTAGTTGAGGCTTGCTTTATGATCTAGCTTATGCACACTTTTGATAATCCTCACAACCACACTGAACTAGATATTGTCATCCCTCTATTTATGGAAGCTTGCCCTGGAGAGGCTACAAATACTTACTCAAGGTTGAGTTGAAATTTGAATTCAGGCCTCCTGGCTCTTAAGTCCATCCTCTTATTCACCATGTTATAATGCCTCCACCCACAAGTGGAAAAAAGGACAGACTTTAAAAAAGGTCCTATATCTGAGACCTTATGATATTTGTGCTAGATGATGGCCTGTACTTAGCAAAGATGAAATATGATGAAGTTGTTTTCATGGTTTTATGATGAGTGCTGGCTATGCAAATGTATTAATAGGAGGGATGGGTCCATTGGTCCAAGGATCTTCATGAGAAGAGATTTAGTTTAAGAGCAGAGGCTGTTGAAAGAGGCATATGCTTGGGTTGTAGTCAAAAAACCATTACTGGGGGGAAAGTATGATAGGAAATATCCTAGTCATACTTCTGTTGGTTCTACACTTTGCACAGGGACTGTTTGTCCAAGACCTGGAAAGGGGAGTGGAAACAAGAATAGAATTACTCTATAGCATAAAGAGTACTTCTCCATTTGGCTTGAAGTGGCCACATCTCAAAGGGAGAGAACCATTAAAGAATGGTCAGGGAGCTAGACCTCCCAGGTCACCCCCATGACTTGTAACATAGGCCCCTGTATCCTCAAGGTCATTGGTAGCCTGTGAAGGATACATCAATCTGGACTCCATTTGCACACCCCACAAGGAGAAGGGAGCCCAAGCAGCAGCAATAGAGAATCACAGTGAACCAGAGACCTGGGGTCTGAGCAAACAGGGGTTGGGAGGGGGGCGTCTGCTGGAATCCCCTCAGCTCAGAAGTCACAGGCAGAGCCAGAGACCTACTGCTTGGTTCTAGGCCCCCATCTTATCTCTGAGCTGCGAAGACCTGGGAAGTATAGTTTTGTACATTGTGTTTCTAAGGCAAGCAGAGCACCCAACTGTCTCCCAAGGTGGAAGAATAAGAACAACACAGTGTTTGTAAAACACATTGAATGTTTTTTATACTTTTCAACACAAATAATTGATTTGTAATATAAAATAACAGTGCTATAAACATACCCAATTATTAAAATTCACTCCTGCTTGCTACTGGGAGGACAACTTAAAGGATGGTTCATGCTGATGTTTTTAACTGTCTCTGTATTTTTAGTCTTCAACCTGTCTTGCTAAGGATGAGCGTGTGCTTGTCATAGTACCAGAGAAGGAAATTATCTGAATGCCTTGAAGTACAATTTACATGGAAAGCCTTCAAATCACTGTTTGATTCCTTCTATTTTTTTTAAGGTTCTTTATAGTTCATAAAGCGCTGTCACATAAAATACCTCATTTGATCTTCAGAACAACTTCAGGTAAGGCAGCTCCTAATGTGTCATTTTTCTTTTGGGGGGAATTGAGACCCAAAGAGGCATGTCCAGAGTGACAAGGAGAAGAAGTAGAAGAATTGGATCTGAACTCCATTCTTTGGAAATTTAAGTCCAAAGTTTTTCCACTTCACTTCATGTTCCCTACCTGCCATTTATCCATCCATCCACCCACTCATTAATCATTGATTCATTCAACAAAAATATCTGAGTGCCTATCATGAACAAGGCATTGTACTGTGGGCTATGGCAAATAGAAATATGAGTCAGCCACAGATCATGTTCTCAAACAATTTATAACCCACAAGGGATATCAGCTATGGAGCTGAGTAATTCTAAACTGAGACAGAAAGTGCTAAGTATAAGAGAATCAAAATTTCCTACAGGAGTTCTGATGCAGAATGGATAACTTAAAGCTGGTAGGCAGAGAAATAAAAGATGAAACAAGAAATGATGCATATAGAAAGAGGCCATAGTATGGGAATGTTATGTGTAGAGGAAAAGTTTTTGAAATTGATTGGCTATGGAAATGATCCAAGGAGAACCTGAAAATACTTAGGGGAGCAAATACAGAGAAAAGAGAGATTATATCTAAAAGGGAACATCTCCTCAGAAACGAAAATCATGGACTTGGAGAAAAGACTTGTGGCTGCTTGATGGGAGAGGGAGGGAGTGGGAGGGATCAGGAGCTTGGGCTTATCAGACACAACTTAGAATAGATTTACAAGGAGACCCTGCTGAGTAGCATTGAGAACTTTGTCTAGATACTCATGTTGCAACAGAACAAAGGGTGGGGAAAAAATGTAATTGTAATGTATACATGTAAGGGTAACTTGATCCCCTTGCTGTACAGTGGGGAAAAAAAAAAATGGGAACAGAACTCAGAGAGTTCCATCCAGTGAAATAAACTTTTTTAAAAAAAATGTATACAGTATGGAAACAACCTAAGTGTCCATCAGATGAATGGATAAAGAAGATGTGGTGTATCTATGCAATAGAATATTACTCCACCATAAAAAGAACGAAAATTTGCCATTTGCAGCAACATGGATGGACTTGGAGGTCATTATGCTAAGTGAAATAAATCAAACAGAGAAAGACAAATACTGTATGATATCACCTATATGTGGAATCTAAAAAATACAACAAACTAGTGAATATAACAAAAAAGATGCAGACCACAGATATGGGGAACAAACCAGTGTTTTCCAGTGGGGGAAAGGAAAGAGGGGGTAATATAAGAGTAAGAGATTAAGAGGTACAAATTATTAGGTATAAAATAAGCTACAAGGGTGTATTATACAATGCAGGGAATATAGCCAGTGCAGGGAATAAAGCCAATACTTTATAATAACTATAAATGGAGTATAACCTTTTAAAATTGTAAATCACTATATTGCACACCTGCAGCTCATAAATATTGTACAGCAACTACACTTCAATTAAAAAATAAATAAAATTTTTAAAAGGATCTAAAAAAAGAATGCATACAGGTTTGAAAAAAGGAAAATAGCCTGAAAATGGCCAGTAACATCGAGGTGGTACAGAGAAATAGTGCTTCTAAACTCAGGGAACATTTTCAGCTCAGTCTGAAAATCTGGAGCATCTTGTGGGCAAGAGCAACATAAAATCTGATAGAGCTGCTTCCAGAGCTGGTTTGGGTAGAATCTAAATCAGCAAATATAGCAGAGTTAGGACAGCTAAGAAAATTGGAAATCTGAGGTTTTGGAAATGAGTCTGTTAGGAGTATTAGGGTAGCAGTCATGGTAGGCAAAAGGAATGAGTTTTCGAAGCTGGGATCACTGAAGCATTCTCAGGGTTTAGATGTGGTCTGCATAGGTAATGTTAAATATGTACATTTTATAGCATTTTCTCTTAACTATATATTTTAGAAGGATTTTTGTGATGGTTATTTGCCCTGTATATCTGATATTTCCTATAGCAGTAAGAAAAGAAACTAGGGAAATACATGCCAATGAGAAATTATTATGCCATGAAACTAGAGGAATTAATCTAAAAATTTTCCTGGTTAAGGTAATTTATACATGGTATCAAACGAC
Organism: Phacochoerus africanus; assembly: GCF_016906955.1. Taxonomy (NCBI): domain Eukaryota; kingdom Metazoa; phylum Chordata; class Mammalia; order Artiodactyla; family Suidae; genus Phacochoerus; species Phacochoerus africanus. The sequence goes on along the minus strand of NC_062551.1, from coordinate 144,275,836 downwards.
CTGTCATACCAAATAGTTCAGGAATTATGGGCAATCGACCCCAAAAGGACCAAATGATACTTCTCACCATCCAATTCGCCCAAGGGAGAAAATGTGGCTAAATGTGCATTTTCCTCCCTAGATTGTAAAGAGCCCTTGGAGGGAGGGACTCTTTTTGGAACATCTCTGTATTCTCCATGCCTGGCACTGACCCTAGAAGATAGAGCTGGTTTTTTTGAACACTGCCATAAAGCTTCATCTCTTAGCACCTTGTCTATTCCTTGTAGGTCTTTACAGGCTATAGAGACGGTAGGTGTTTAAGAGATAAAGATGTGAAGTGTGTAGAAATGCAGACTAGGAGAAATCCTTTTTGGCTGGGGAGATCTTGAGAGGCTTCTTTAAAGGGTACAACCTGGGAGTTCCCATCATGGCTCAGTGATAACAAACCTGACTAGGATCCACGAGGATGTGGGTTCAATCCCTGGCCTCGCTCAGTGAGTTAAGGATCCAGCTCTGCGGTGAGCTGTGGTGTAGGCCAGCAGCTACACCTTCTATTTGACCCCTAGCCTAAGAACTTCCATATGCTGCACCTTTTCTTTTCTTTTTCTTTCTTTCTTTTTTTTTTTTGTCTTTTTGCCTTTTTCTAGGGCTGCTCTCTTGGCATATGGAGGTTCCCAGGCTAGGGGTTGAATCGGAGCTGGAGCTGCCGGCCTATGCCAGAATCACAGAAACGTGGGATCCGAGTCACGTCTGCGACCTACACCACAGCTCACGGCAACGCCGGATCCTTAACCCACTGAGCAAGGCCAGGGACCGAACCTGCAACCTCATGGTTCCTAGTCAGATTTGTTAATCACTGCGCCATGATGGGAACTCCATATGCTGCGCCTTAAAAAAAAAAAAGAAAAGAAAAGAAAGAAAGGGTAGGACTTGGTGAGATTTACACTGGCCAAAGAAACGAGGGGGTAGTCCCTAAGATTTTAGTGTCTAGAGGACAGCTGGGACTTCAGCTGGAACCCAGGGAGCTGGAACTGGAGAATGAGAGCTTTGTAAGTAATAGCCTTGTGATAAAATTATCATCAGCAAGGAATCTCTGGGACTACTTGCCCCTGAACAGAAGTGAAAATTTGAATATGGAGAGTTTTCCTGATGGAGAGGAAGAGAAGAAAAGCAGGGAATAGGCACAAATCTCTGGGTAAATCCTCCCTAAGGGGATGAGAAATCAACTAAGTCAAATTCAGCAAAAGGTGACTAGGATAAAGGCCTCATGCAGGTCAGAGTGGCTTCTGGGTAAAGGAGGTAAAAAGGAAGCAGGGTTTCAAGTGAGCAGGGGGGCAAGCTGATAGGGTTGGTTTGGAATGTCTGGTCTTCTTACTTGCAAAGCAAAAGTGTAAAAAAAAAAAAAAAAGTATGTTACAGGAAGCAACTGGAGAGAAAAAGAAATAAACAGATCTCCAGTAAGGCACTGCACATTTCCTAGAGTCTGTCTGTGGCTCTTCACTTCCTCCCGTTTCCCTGAGCAACGATACTCGGCTGGAGTCCTCGGAGTAATTTCCTTCTTGGGGCGGTGCTAATTTACCAGGCTCTGAAATCAGCCCTTCCCCCCCGCCCCCAATCCTCATTAGTGCTCATCAGTGCTGTGAGAAAAATTAATTTATTGAAAAGCATTTTCTTTGTGGTTACTAGTTGAATTCTTTCGGAGCTAAAATGTCCATGCGTTTCAAAGAAGCTGAGAAAGACTGTCTCCGGAGTCGGACTAAGCATCTGTCTGAAAGCAAAAATGTAATGCTCCTTCATTCTTTTCTTTCCCCACTTCCAGCCCCCTTCCCACCTCAGCAGGGCCTGGGGTCTTCCCTGACGAAGAGAAACATGGATTTTCTTGGAGAAGCGACCTCCTAGTCAGCAAAGCACCGTTATTTTCTCTGATGCTCCATTTGAGAGGCTTGAGAAAGCAGGTGTGCTCGGTCATGGTGACACAGGAATGCTAACTGCAGTGATCATTGCATGAATGGATGAGGAAGGGGCTTTTAAAAGTAGGACTTGCCGGAAGCCAGGGCGGGTGACATAGGGCATCCATGCACCTGCAGAGCAGGGGCAAGAAGAGATTCCTGTGTAGCAGGCAGTTATTAAATCACTATTGCTAAAGGTGAAAAATACTACCCATGACATGTGTTTGAGTACTTACCGTGGGGCAGGCAGAGAATGCTTTATGTATATTCACTCATCTAAAACTTAAAACAGCGGAGTGAGTCAGGCATTGTCATTAAGACAATTTTATCCGAAAAGAGGAAAAAAAAATAACTCAGATAAGCAATACAGATAAAGCAGCTGACTGTGAACACTACAGACCTGTGCCCCTGGAATTCTAGTTGTTTCTCGTTGTATTTACATGTAGGCATTTAATGGCTATTTGGAATTTGCCCAGTTTTTTTTTTTTTTTTTTTCTGTTACAAACAGCATGGCATTGCAAGTCATTCTTCAGGGTAGAGACCAGGAAGTGGAATTGCTGGAGGGAGGGAATGTCGATTAAAAAAATTATTAGGGAGTTCCCCTTGGGAGGCAGCAGAAACAAATCTGACTAGGAACCATGAGGTCATAGGTTCGATCCCTGGCCTCGCTTAGTGGGTTAAGGATCCGGTGTTGCCATGCGCTGTGGTGTAGGTCACAGACACGGCACAGATCCTGCATGGCTGTGGCTGTGGCTGTGGCCAGCAGCTGTAGCTCCGATTCAGCCCCTAGCCTGGGAACCTCCATACACCATGGGTGCCCTAAAAAGAAAAAAAAAATTATTAGCTCCTTCAAATTGCCCTCCAAAAGAGATTTCTCAATTTATTTCCTCACCAATCGTGTGCAAGCATACACCTTTTGCTATTCCTCAGGAAAACCTGCTGTTATCAATCTTTTCACATTTTGTGCCAATCTCATGTGTGAAAAATGATGCCTTGTTATTATTTAATTTGTTTTCCCTTGATTACTAGTGAGTCTGTGCATCTTTTCACAACGGCTATTTGTCTTTCTTCTACAAATTACATCCTCATGTCTTCATTTGTTTTTATTTGGGGCTATTTGTCTTTGTTTTGTTGATTTATGAGACTTCTTCACATACTCCACGTTTCTGTTTCTTATATACCCGATAGATACTTCCTCCCAGTCGGCACTTAGTTATTTTTAGTCTGTGGGGTCTTGTGCCATTTAAAAATCTGATGTATTCAGATGTATTTACCTTTCTTGCTTTGGCATTTTGTGCCTTTATATTCTGCTGTATTTTATACATTTATGGCTTGGCTTTCATGGTTGGCTCTTTAAAATATCTGAAACACATTAAGCCTATGTGGAAAGTTGTCTCATTCTAGACGTATCTGAAGAGAATGCTAATTATAGAGCTGCACCCAAACCCAAGATAAATAAGCAGCCGTGGCCATCATCTCATCTGGGAATGTGCTGGGAGGTGCTGGCAGTTTTTGAGAATGTGTTTCCTAAGGCGTAAATCGATATCCCCGAAACAGCTCAGAGACTCAGATTCTTCACAATTGTTTTTTTCATGGTGGACCCTGAATGGAGTATTTTCCAGAATACATCTGAACTCTGGGGTATAAATAGGATATGCTTAACTATTACACAAGGAAAGATTTTTTGTGGTCACATCTGCTTGGGAGAGGCTTGGTTAAATGATGTTAAATGGGTTTCTTTGGGGACAGCTCAGTCAGTAACATTTCTATTGATTAGAGGCTGCAAGCTGCCTTCAGATGGAAGGTTGCAATGTATTGAAAAATCTAAGCGATCATTTAGTTCAGAGCCAATGTTCTCGACCTTGGCTACATTTTCAAATGGGCAAGGGAGCAGTAAACAAACATGGGTGAATCTGAATCTCCCAGCCCCAGAGATTGGATTTTCCTGGTGCAGGCTTGTAGTTTGGGCATGAGAATTTTTAAAAGCTCCCTTGGTGATTCTAATGGGCAGCCCAGGCATAGAACCACTGATTCATCCAACGGCTTCTTTTAGGAGTCAGGGAAACAAATATTTGCAGGGTGGTGAAGTTTCACAAGCTATTGCGGGGAAGAGCTGGGACCAGACACAGATGTTTGGGACTCTCGGCCTGCCCATTCCCTCTTCACTGTGTGAGCAGCACAGCCTTAGGTGTGTGGGGTCCAACCTGGGGCACACATTGCAGGCATCAGCTTTGGTGTATATCATATACTTTCTTAGAGTGCTGTTGTTTTTTCCTGTCCTCAGTCTCTTTAGCTCTAAAAGGGGCACAATAATACCCCTTCTCCCTCACCTCAGAGCAAGTCTGAGAAGTGAAGGAGCTAATGCATATTACCTCATCCCAGCATGTTCTGAAAAATGTAACCGTACCAAAGAGAGGGATGCGAGTAGGCAGGGAAAGTCAGGTACCAATGCCTGACTCAGTGCCCACTTCATAAAGAGGCTTTGGAAGCTGTTGGTTAACAGTGATTGATGGCAGGGATACAAACCAGCTGCTCTTACAGAACAGTTCCTTCACAAACACACCTGGAATCCCTCAAGTTCCAGGCAAGTTGTCAACATTACCTCCCTCGGGGAACCCTTGATTAAAGTTACCATATTTCCAGCCCCAGGCTGGTCAGAACATAAATTTCACATAATTAACATTCACATGCATATGCATGAACATTTGTATAATTTTGCATGCTGTGTTCAACAGTCTCTGACTTAATAAAGTAGTATACCCCGCAGTGGTCATGCTGGGGGTATCTTTTTCCCTTGGTTGTCCCCTGATACAGGGGACAATTGTCGGGGTCCAGAGAGACTGGACAAATGGAAGGAGCTAAAGATAAGTTGCAGGCAAAGGAGGAGGCATCCAGGCACCCGAAAGAGAGGCCTCACTCTTGCTACAACAAGGCAGTGGCTCAGTGGCTTACCTGGAGAGTCATGATTCTGTCAGGCTTCCCTGAAGAGGCTTGGGAAACAGTTAGGGTTCTGCAGGAATCTGGAAAACCAGCCTGCAAGAGGCCATGTGCCTGGGAGACCCATTCACTCTTTAGCCACTGGTGGAACTCGCCATGGAGGAGTCTGATGGAGGCATGAACATCACCACAGACTTTCCCTTCCTCTGTAGACCCTAACTCACAAGTGGAGACAGTCTGTGCCATTCCTAGTTAATTCAAAATATTAGACCCCATCCCTGTCCTTGGGGAGACTACAGTTGCATAGAGGATGTGGGCAAAAAGCAAGTTAATGGAAAAAGGATCTAATCTCACAGGGTGATGAAGGAAGGGCTGGAAAGAGATGGATGGATGAGATGGGGTGGGGCATCTGCTTTATTGGGGAGAATCAGGAGTGGAGGCCTGATGGGTAAGAGAGAGAGGAGCATTTTGAGCAGAGGGAACAGAGTATGTGAAGGACATGGGAGGGACAAACTTGGCCTGTTCAGGGAAGTGGAGGGAGACCATTGTGGCTGGAGGACAGAGTGAGGAGGAACACGGCAGGTGAGCAGATGCAGGTGGGGTTATAGGCAGGGCCCAGGTCATACTGGCTGTGGAGAGGTCTGATGCTTCTGAACTTTCCTCCTAGTGAGGGATTCTGCTGCCAGTATTAGAATCACCAGCAGATGCTACTGCAGTTGTTTTGAGGTTTGGCTAAATGTGTAATGAGTTATATAGGTTCATATTTTTCCTTTCCTTGGGGGTGGGTGCATTTCAAATGGTCACAATCTGAATAGACAGGTTTGTCATCAAAAAGGAAAATAAAGTGGTAGCAACAGATACCATATAATGTATAACAGCTTTGGGTTTGAAGATGCCTTTTACATGTGTTTTCCCACTGAACCTTCAGACCAAACCCATAAAACCTTGAGTGTATCCCCATATAAGAGAGGGATAGTGTCAGAGAAGTTAACTTCCCCAAATCACACAACTGCAGTTTATAATAATTTATAAGTATTATGAATAGCAGGCTGAATCCAAAAGCTGTGACTCCCAGTCCAGTGATTTGGAGACGAAGCTAGATTTCTTCCAAGATGTTTGCTGACCCTATTAAGTCTGCAATCATAACAATGTTTCCTGATGGCCAGGCTTTTTATGTGATTTTCCTTTCTTAATCCTCACAGTAGTTATAGAAAGTGGGTATTATTTTCTGCTTTTGATGTGGCATTGAGATCAAAGAGTGTTAAGTAACTTCTCCAGTATGATACAGAAAATGATAGAACCCAGGACTATTTTCATTCCAACATCTATGCTAAGCAGCTCCACTAGTTACTTCCCTATGATTCTAGGAGTCATGAAACTTGAGCTTTTGCCTGGCATGGTCTTGACCTTGTCCAAATAATTTAATCTCTTTGCATCTTAAACTCCTCCTGTAAATAGGATGGTGAGCAGATTTCATCTCAACTGGCCAACTCCCGTCTGTCAGCTGTGGGTGCCAAGAACTCTGTGTTGACCAGGATTTTTCTATTGTATCTGAGCTCTGCCAGAAGAGTGCAGTGATAATTCTGTGACGGCTTTCAGGGCCAAGAGATGGGGTCAATGTCTTTAATGAGGGTGACCTAGACTACCTGTAAAAAAGTCCCCTTCTAAGCTCTGATAATCAAGAGCCATTCTTTTGGCTGTTGTTGTTTTCAAGGTTTCTATTTTTTTCTATTATAGCTGATTTACAATGTTCTGTCAATTGCTGCTGTATAGCAAAGAAACCCAGTCATACATGTATGTGTGTGTGTGTGTGTATATACACATAGATATATATATATACATTCTTTTTCTCACATTATCCTCCATCATCAAGAGCCCCTCTTTTTTTTTTTTTCTTTTTGCCTTTTCTGGGGCCGCTCCCACGGCATATAGAGGTTCCCAGGCTAGGGGTCTAATCAGAGCTGTAGCCCCTGGTCTACACCAGAGCCACAGCAACACGGGATCCGAGTTGCATCTGCGACCTGCACCACAGCTCATGGGAATGCTGGATCCTTAACCCACTGAGCAAAGTCAGGGATCAAACCTGCAACCTTATGGTTCCTAGTCAGATTCGTTAACCACTGCGCCAGGACAGGAATTCCCAAGAGCCCTTCTTAACGTACCTCACCTGGCACTGACTTCGGTGTTTCTCAGTTTTTTTTGTTTGTTTGTTTGTTTGTTTTACAGTCTAAACCAGGCTGCCCTTTACTGTGGGCCACATGATTTATCTGGTATATTTGGTGGTCTTAACAAGACTGATGGATGTGAAACATAGTCATTTACTTCTTTTGCTTACTACACAGTGAGCCTAAGTCAGGGCTAAGCACCTGGCTGCTGTTTTCTAAATGCAGAGTTCTATCTTGTGTAATTAACTATATCTCAACTATGAAGAGGGGAGGTAATGCGGCTGTATGTTTACATTTGTCCTCAATACTCTCTTAACTCTGGGAAAAGCTTTGCAGATCGGAAAGTTAAATTTTAAAAAGAAGAACAGATTCCACTGACATGTATGTATAGAGAACTAAAACGTAAATTGTTCAACAATTGACAAAAAGGGCAAATAAGAGAGAATTAGGTCTGAGGCTTCAGACTCATGGGATGCTTGCTTCCCCTAGATTGGAGTTTGCTTCTGAATAGACCATGCTGGTACTAAGGATCACAAAGCAACCTGAAAATAATTGATAAGCTCTTCGTGATCATTGGTATTGGGGATAAATGATGGTTGGGGCAATTTCTAATTTACCACTTTTATTTGTGAGGGTGTGTGTACAGGTGAGGGTACATTTACAACCCAGGCAGCCCCCTGCACTAAACCATCTCCATGCTGTCTTACTTCTGTGCACTTGTGGCCATAAATCCTGTCATCTGCAATGCCCTTCACAGCGTCACTGCATGTCTTGCTCAATCTCATGTCCCAGCTTACATGCCTAACTCCTTGAACCACTCTTGATTTTTCCAGCTAGATGCAAACTTTTCCTTTTTCAAACTCTCTGTCTCTGTAGTTGAACTTCACTGTGGTACTTTCTACGCTGAGTTAGCGGGAGTTGCAAAACAGTCTTTCTTACTAGACTGTGAAAATAGTACCTTCAGGCCAGAGAACATGTGTTATTTATCTTTTTGTATCTCCCCATGCAAACTGTCTTAACGCTCTGGTGTAAACAAGCCGTGTTAATAGTCTACGAAGCGGGACTATTTATCACACCTGGCAGTGTGCACACCCAATCTTGATGTGAGGCATTGAGAAGAGTTGAATGTCAGGGTTTGGGGCTCCTGAGAGGTTCTAAGATAAAGACTGATGAACTGCAGTCACAGAGACGGGAGGTAACATCAACAGAGCCAGTGAGGTCATGCCCTCGGAGCGAGAATGTGAGGATTAGTAAGAAGTGAAGCAGGCTGAGGACCAGAGCTTTGGAAACATTTCAAGAGAGGAAAGCAAAAGTGGAACCTCTGAGAAGGAATAACCAGATGCAGAAGGAGAATCAGAATGGAGTGGAGTCATAGGAAGGGGAGGATGGGGTGAATGGTGTCAAAATTCAGAAAGCTCCAATGAAACAAAGTTTAAAAGTTATACATTGGATTTAATAACGGAAAAGATGTGATGATCTTTGCCAAACGAGATTCTGTGAAGGGGTGGCTAAGGTGACCATCTGTTCCCATTGCTTGGGACTAAAGGGGCTCCTGCAATGTGGAATGTGCAGTGCTAAAAACAAAACAAAACAAAACAAAAAAAACAATTCCAGGACTAAGGAGTGACTGTGAGTGCAGTAGTAGCTGCAGGAAATGGATCTGGTTCTTTTAACCGCATGTACAGGGTAGAAAGAGGTAGAGGCTGGATGTGTGAAAAAAAAATCCGACAGAGGAAGACAAATATTGTATCATCTCCCTTTCTCACTTACAGGTGAAATCAGAAAGAAGGAAACCAAAGTCCTAAAAAAGATCAGATTTGGGAGTTCCCGTCATGGCTCAGTGGTTAACGAATCCTACTAGGAACCATGAGGTTGAGGGTTCAATCCCTGGCCTTGATCAGTGGGTTAAGGATCCGGCGTTGCTGTGAGCTGTGGTATAGGTTGCAAATGCAGCTCGGATCCCGAGTTGCTGCAGCTCTGGCGTAGGCCGGCGGCTACAGCTCCAATTAGACCCCTAGCCTGGGCACCTCCATATGCCTAGGGAGCAGCCCAAGAATTGGCAAAAAAGACCAAAAAAAAAAAAATTAAAAAAAAGATCAGATTTGTGCAGAGGTGGGGGTGGGGAGGGGAGGAAGGGGGGTCAGAATGTACAAACATCTCGTTACAAGATAAATATGTACCAGGGGTGTGCTGTACAGCATTGCGGTGTATGGTGGCTGCAGTATGGTATATATGAAAACTATTAAGAGAGTAGATCCTAAGAGGTATCACAAGAGAACAAATTTTTTTTTCTTTTTTTTGTGTCTATGTGAGATGATAGATGTTAATTAAACTTGTGGTCCTTGTTTCACAATACATGTAAGTCAAATCATTATGCTGTATCCTTTAAACTTATATGCTGCGGACTGTTAGCTACCTTGCAATAAAACTCTTAGAAAAAAAGATTTAGTCTGGAGAATCGTGACTTAGAGGTTTCTGGAGCCCAGGAGGGAGCAGAAGCCTAGCAGAAGCTGAAGTCAGTGGAAGAAGGATGCTTAAAGAAGGAAATGTGAGGGCTGATGGCCAAGCAGAGGTTCCTGGATAAAACAACACTTGAGAGAGGAGAAAGGAAACATGTTGCACCTGCCTAATCACTTCACTCCTCAAATCATGGAGCTACAACAGCATGTGGCACAGATACATATTTGTCCAATGACTATACCTATGCAATTACATATGTGGTTCTGTCGGACTACACAGGAGTATGGGTGCACCAGGCATGTGTCATACACACCTTATATGTGAGAATGGTCAGAGCATGTGTAAAGCAAGGTACGGTGGAGGTGGCTTGGGTAGGTGGTGGCAATCAGGGGAGGCACGAGTTTGCCTGAGGATGGTCTCCTCTTAAGTGCCTTATGATTCTCCCCTCTGGGGACTTAAACAAAAATCAGAGTGTAAAGTCTTCTTGGGAACAGAGGCATAGTGACTCCAGAAGGTCAGTGACTCATCCCTGCTTCCTTGGGAGTGGAGGGGATCTTGGGAAGACCACCTGCCCAGTGGACATTATCCTGAGTGCCAGTGACCAGAAGAAGGCTCACCCAAGAGACTGGTTTGTGCTCTGGCTTTCCCCAGCTGCTGGCCCTGCCTGTCCTCTCACTCTGGGCCATTTATATTCATATTAATTAGTGTTATTTGTCTTAATTAGCCTTGCATCAATTGGTATGCTTTTGGTTGCAAGTTATAGAAAATCTCAACAAGCTTAAACTATTGGGAAATTTAGGGTGGCACCAGGGTTGATTAATCTAGAAATTTAACAGTCTTCGTTTCTGTTTATCCATCCTCTCCTGGCGGTCCTTGAGTTTTCCAAGATAGTGCACCACCACGACAAGGCTTAAAGGAGGAAGAGGTACTATTTCTGCTCGTGTATTTCTCTTTCTCTTTTTATTTTTAATAGACTTTTTAAAGAGCAGAGTTTGTTTTGTTTTGTTTTTTGCTTTTTAAGGCTTCACCTGCAGCATATGGAGGTTCCCTGGCTAGAGGAACTAGCTGCTGGCCTGCACCATAGCAACATCAGATCTGAGCTGCATCTGCGACCTATATACCACAGCTCATGGCAATGCCAGATCCTTAACCCACTGAGCGAGGCCAGGGATTGAACACGCAACCTCATGGTTCCTAATCAGATTCGTTTCTGCTGCGCCACGTCAGGAACTTCCAAGATGTGTTTATAACTACTTCGTAACATTTTTTTTTTTTTTTTTTTGCTGTGCCCATGGCACATAGAAGCTCCTGGGTCAGGGTCAAACTTGTGCTACAGCAGCAACTAGAGCCACAGCAGTGACAATGCCAGATCTTTAACCCCTCTGCATCACCACGGAACTCCTTAACGTTTTTATTTAAGTCTCTGCTGAAGTGTTATTGTCTCAGAAAACCTTCTGACTCCTTTAAGATAGTATCTTCCATGGCTCTCTTCGAACGCTTATTTTCCTTCATTTTTGTTGAAAGTGCTTCTTTACACATGACGTAATGTTCTATATTTTTGTTTGGTTGTTATCTATCTACCCTCTCATCTGAGGGAAGGAACTGTGTTTTGTTCACTGCTGATTCCCCAGAACCTCAAGCACTGCCTGACACATAATAGATGCTCGATCAATGTATGTTGAGAGGGAAATAGGATGAGGACTGAGAAACTAATTAGGATCATCCTCCTGAGTCATGCAAGGAAAGGATTAAACATCAGAATAAAATGTAACCCCCGTTTGCCAGGAGAATGGGAGAATAACTGTTGAGTGGAAAATTATCTTTGTGAGTCAGGATGAGGTCATTGCCTATGTTTGGAGCTTCCTGGCTCTAAATAGCCTGTGAACTTCCATCTTAAAGGGGGTTAAAATAACTCTTGGCACTGATCGCCCCATGTCTTATATGCTCTAATCCACGCAAACTCTCCTTCAAAGTACATGACCCACGAGGTTGCCATTTAGTGACTTTTTGGCTTATCTAATTGGAGGTCTTTTCCAATTTGTCATGAAGTTGGCAAGGCCGTGACTCAGACATACCTCATCAATGGGCCCTGCAGGTTCTTGCAAAAGCAACAAATAGATTTTCCTGCCTGGGTTTCCTCTGCTAAAGCCTTCATTCAAATGAGAGAGTATATGGAGTTTCTACTATTGTTATCAATAGCAAAACTAATAACTATTTCTTACTTTGACTTACCACAATCCACTTTTCAAAGAGATTCCATCTCTATTTTCTCATCTGTTGATTTTAACAACTGGTAAAGTAATAAGGTAATCAGGGGAAGAGTTTTTCTTTTTCATCCATTTAAAGATGAAGAAATGGAGACCCTTCTTCCCTCCCTCCAAAGCGACTTGTCTACATGGTTAATAAACGATAGCACTTGGATTTGAGCCGAGGTTTTTTGACACCATGTCCATTTTTTCCACAGTGCCCATGTTGACAGTCCCTTCTCTGACCTATGATAAGCAATGAAATTATTTATTTTGAGTTTGGATTGGCAAACATTTAGGAAACATTTGCCAACAAGTCTGCACCTCACCCATAAGGAAGGTAAGTCTCTCTGGGGCTGGAAGTATTTACCCCTGAATAAATCGCCCAGTTTGATTTTTTTCTTAAGCTTTTACTGTATGCCAAAGACTTGGACTTAGCTTTGTGGACACAAACATAGATGAAAGTTGACTTTTGACTTCTTTTCCCACCTCTGGGCTGCCAGAGGGCTCTATTTTGGCCTGATTTTATTACTTAAACACATCTGGCGTTGGTGGAGGTATAGTATATGGGGTAAATTCCATGCCCGCTATCCCCTAGGAATGCCCCTGTTTATAGCTGGTCTGTTGCCTAGGAGCTACTCACTGCCTTCTGGCATTTCTGACCCCACCCCCCACCCCCATAAGGTCCTTGGCTTGTTTAGTGTCCTGGATCCTGCCTGTTGACACAATGCACATTAATTAGAAAGAAAGAAAAAAAAAGTGGTCCAATAACTTTTCTCTACATCCTATTGTAATTTAGAGTGTCAATGTGGGAAGAAATTATGAGGCGTAATCAAATTGGAAGGGAAAGGAGACAGGGCAAGCTGCATTTGCCTGGAACTTTACATAAGAAAAAAAATACCAATTGTCCCTATCAAAGCATAAAGGGCTGATGGAGATTTAGGAGAAAGATAAAGACTGCCTCAAACTACCTGTAACTAAATAAAGCCCTGTGCTGTCTGTCTGCAACCTAAATGAAACTGAGATGTCAGAAACGTACTGATATAATGTAGCAAAATAAATGAAATACTTAGGGAGAGAGGAATCCTGGAGCGGATTGGTTATGCATGACTCATTCACTTCCTCCACAATAGCCATCAAGAGGTCTCAGAAGACATTTCTTTCGTCAGGACATTAAGATGAAATTTCTGTGTCTGGAAGTATGGCAAATTAGATGCTCTGGCTGACCCTTCTACCCAAAATAACTGAAAAGTCTGGATGAAATATTTTAAAAAATTAAGTGGAAGCATGAGCTGGAAAGAAAGTAGAGAATATGTAGAGTCCAAGACCAAAGTGAATAAAAAGGAGCAAACTATTGATTCATGCAGAATAGATTAATCTTAACACCATTATGCTGAGTGAAAGGAACCTGGCAAAAAAAAAAAAAGGATAAACTGCATAATTTCATTTCTATAAAATTCTAGGAGCTTCAAATGCATCTATAGTGATAGGAAGGAAGCTGATAATGACAGTACAGTGATAGAAAGTCGTTGCCTGGGGATGACTATAGATGGAGAGGTATGTTACAAAGAAGCAGGAGGGAACTTTGGGGGGGATGGAAATGCTCATTATCTTGATTATAGGGATGCTTCATGAGCAAGTGTATGCTGCTAAAAGTGATCAAATGTGTGCAGTTCATGGTACTTCCATTGTGCAGCAATAAAGTTAATTAACAAAACTCAAAGTGATGCCCCAAACTCAAACTTCAGCTGTGAAGCAGTCTTTACCTTGAGGGCATACACCAAATGCTGGTGATCCTGAGTTTCCCTTTCACAGCTTTATAGAGCCATGGAAAATGGAGAGAAAGTCCGAACTGGTGCGTCGAGTACAAAAGCTTCTACAAAAAGCCGAACCTCAGAGTTCTACACATTTAATGTAAGGGTGACCCGAAAGCAAGCCAACTTCTCATCCTCTGACCACTCAGAAGATGATTTTATTGTGTCTCTCTATGGCTGTTCTACCTTGATAGCAAACCTCAGGTTTCAGGGTCAGGGATCGGACCAGCATTTATACATCAATAACAGTGCTGATTTCTCAGGCTCCATTTTCCCTCTTGGGGTGATGTGATAAGAGCAGGTGTTCACCCTGCATGTACAGAGGGTTCTGTCCTGCAGAAGGGGAGCCCTGAAATTATGAGCCTCAGACCTCATATAGGAACTACTGCGCCATGGCCACCCTCCCCTCTGCAGAGAGGGAAAGAAAAGAAACAATTGTTCTCTCGGGAGTTTCTGTTGTGGTAGTGGAAATGAATCCATTTAGTATCGATGAGGATGCGGGATCGATCCCTGGCCTCACTCATTGTGTTAAGGATCTGGTGTTGCTGTGAGCTGTGTTGTAGGTCGAAGATGTGGCTCGGATCCTACATTGCTGTGGCTGTGGATTAGGCTAGCAGCTATAGCTCCAATTCGACCCCTAGCCTGGGAACTTACATATGCTTTGGGTGTGGAAAGAAGGAGGAAAAAGAAAAAAAAAAAAAAAAAGAAAAGAATAGAAAAGAAAAGAAAAGAAAAGAAAAAAATTCGCTCTCTGATGTAAACAGATCCCAGACCCTTGGGAAGAAAAAGGAAAGTACTTAGGTGTTTACAACCCTTTGAAATATAGACAAATCATTCCAAGAGTGATACACTTGCAAATCTCTCTAGAGTTATACATCATCTTCTACAAGTGTTTGCCATTCACTCATTCTTTGCCAGAAATTTTTGCTCATATCCAAACATGAAAGTAGTCACCTGTTTCCTGAGAGGGGACAGATGGGAAAACTGACTATTTGAACTTAGCTACTTATTAAAGGGGTGAGGGATACTCGCACATTCATAAGCAAAATATGGCCTCATTTAGACTGAATTCCCATTATCGGGATGGTAAAAATAAATTAAATTAGATACTTAATTGATGATTTAACAGCTGATTAAGTATAACTCAAGAAAGAACTGGAAACTAAATCATCGTGGCTCAGTGGTTAACAAACCCGACTAGTATCCATGAAGACTTGGGTTTGATCCCTGGCCTTGCTCAGTGGGTTAAGGATCTGGCATTGGTGCGAGCTGTGGTGTAGAGGTAGACATGGCTCAAATCCTGAGTTGCTGTGACTGTGGCATAGGCTGGCGGCTACAGCTCCAATTTGAACCCTAGCCTGGGAACTTCCATATGCCGCAGGTGCAACCCTAAAAAGACAAAAGACAAAAGACAAAAAAAAAAGGGATAAAAAGAAAACAAATCTAAGGAAGTTAACCAGTATACAGCAAGGAGGTACAAAGTGATGAAAAACATGGAAAAAACTTAACAGGTATGGAAAGGAAAGTGAAACAATTTATCACAAGTCTAATTGGACGCCCAAAGGGAGAAAAGAGAGGTAATAGATGAGAGACAATATTTGAAGAATAATGGCCCCAGAATTGATGAAAAACTAATTTTCCCATTTCAAAAGGCCAATGAATTCAAAGCAAGTTAACTTAAAAGACGTACACTCCTAGGTACATCCTATTGTGTATTAAAAGCAAAAAGTGATGGAGTTTCTGGTGTGGCACAGCGGAAGCAAATCTGATTAGGAACCATGAGGTTGCAGGTTCGATCCCGGCCTCACTCAGTGGGTTAAGGGTGGTGAGCTGTGGTGTGCACAGACTGGGTTCGGATCCTGAGTTTCTGTGGCCATAGGTAGGCCAGCAGCTGTAGCTCTAATTACACCCCTAGCCTTAGAACTTCCATATGCTTCGGGTGTGGCCCTGAAAAAAAAAAAAGGCTAAATAAATAAATACATAAATAAAAGCAGCAAGTGAGAACCACATATTACTGTCAAAGGGGCACCTGAAATACTAGGCTAAGGAGTCAAATGACTTAAAAATTGAGATATAATTCACATGCCATAAAATTCACTCTTTCAAAGTGTACAACTCAGTGATTGAAAATAATTATTTAAAATATCTTCCCTAAGTTGTACAACCACCAGCACGACCTAATCCAGAATATTTTCATCATCCCCTCAAAGAAATCTCATACTCAAAGCAATCACTATTCATTGCATTCCCTTCCCTTAGCCCCTGGCAGCCAAACAATTTAATTTCTATATCTATGGATTTACTTATTTTTGACATTTCATATAATTGGAATCACACAATATGCAGCCTTTTGTGACTGGCTTCTTTCACTCAGTATTATGTTTTCAAGGTTCATCCATATTTTAGCAGGTATCAGTACTGCATTTTGGGGGGTGTGGTTTGTGGCTGAATAATATTGTATTGAATGGATAGTCACTATTTTTTTAAATCCATTCATTACTTGATGAACATTTGGGTTGTTTCTACTTTGGGATAAATAACACTGCTATGAAACTCTGCACAAGTTTTTGTGTGAACATATGTTTTCAATTCTCTTGGTATATACCTAAGAGTAGAATTGCTGGGTCATGTGGAAACCACATTTAGCTTTTTAATGCACTGCCAAACTGCTTTCCACAAGTGGCTGCACCATTTTACATTCCCACCAGTATTTCCACATCCTTGCCAACACTTGTTATTGTCTATGTTTTTGATTATAGCTGTTGTAATGAGTGTTACATGGTATTCCACTGTGATTTTGATTAACATCTCCCTAATGACTAATGACACTGAATATATTTTTCTATGCTTATTGTCCACTTAAAGATCTCTTTTGGAGAAATGTCTACCAGATTCTTTGCTTGTTTTAAACACTGGATTGTCTTTGTATCATTTACATATGAGCGTTCTTTTGTTCTTTATATATTCTTGATACTAGATTCTTACTAGATACATGATTTGCAAATATTTTCTGTTCTTTGGGCTGGGCTATCTTTTCACTTCCTTGATAGTAGCCAGATATTTTTTTCCAACTGTGGAATATAAGTTCTAAAACATGTTTTGCACATGTTATTGTTATCCTAGTTTGCTTGTGCCCTCTCTTCTTCAACCTTCGGTGGGTAAGCTTACCTTGGAAGCACAATGACATACCATAGCGTTAGTAATCCTGAGCTTGGGCTTTCTACCTCAACACACTGCCTTATACAGACATATTGGGAATGTAAAATTATTACCCCTAGTGACAGAAATTTAAGTGTGGTTAGTAAGAGAAATCAAGCAGCAGTTTGGGTGTATTTGTATAGCACATGGGCACATTGAACACGTGTGTGTGTACATATACACACACACATACATTTAGATGCAGAAATATTGGGACAGGTTGGAATAGTGACTGATGCTCTTCCACTGGGATGATGATCAGTATTGGGGTATGTGGATGATTATTTTGTGGTTCAAAATAAATACATGTATTTTTTTCAGTTCATTTCACTGGGTAAATGGGAGAGAGCTGATCCTTTCATTTTCCTCCAGACAGATTGAGAAAGTCTATTTCCCCATACAGCCTTTCCTTCAAATGCTTTCCCCCACCCACCCGCCCACCCTATGGACCACTGAGTCTCCATGAATTGGCCAGCGGGGTATCCCCCACCGAGCCATGTCTTCCTTCTGTTTGTCGCACTGCTCCTCCAGTCTAAGCCTTCATCATCAGTTGCCTCCTAACTCGTCTCCTTGCTGAGGCCGCTGATATGCCACTTCAACCTCTGCATTCATTGCTGCCCCACTCCCCCGTGTCCTTCTCCAAAAGCCTTCCTCTTGCCATTTATGCCCTAAGAATCCAACAAAAGGGTTTAAGCCCTTTTCATCTGTATGAATATTTGTCCTCAGTAAAGTTTGTTGAAAGGAAATGTTAATGAACATGTCACTTATTTGCACAGAAACCTTCCTTGGCCCCTTGTGTCTGAAAAACTTGGCAGAGCATTCACAACGCCTTCTGAATTTTGCATAATCAACACTTTCTGCTCCATCCCCTACTTTTCTCTTTTCCTCTCATATCCTGTCCTCGCCTACAATACGGCCACCCTGCCATGCTTTGTCCCTTGTCACCCATGGCATCCCCATGTCCTGGGTCTTTATTCACTTTATCTCTAAGAATGTTTTTGATTTGTGTTTTAAGCTAATTGGAATTCTTCTTATCCTCCCAGGAACAAGTCTAGCATCTTTCTTCTCTGCAGAGGTCCCTGAATACCTATAGAGATCCCTCCCTCTTTGCTCCTGCTGTGTTTTGTTTACTTTTCTCTGACAACTGTTAGACTCCTCCTGGCCCCTTCCTGGAAGACTGGGATTTTAACTAATTTGAATGTATCTCCTCAGGGCCTAGTTCAACTGATGTTCAATAAACATTTGCTGAATTGAGCTAAACATTTCTGTGTAGCCAAATATTTCCTATACCCAAGGAAGTGGGTATAGATTCCATAGAATGTTCTCTTGATTCTCCAGAATTTTTATTTTTATTTTCTTTTTAGGGCTGCACCTGTGGCATATGGACGTTCCCAGGCTAGGGGTCCAATTGGAGCTGCAGCTGCTGGCCTACGCCATAGCTGCAGCAACAGGAGACCTGAGTCGCATCTGCCACTTACACCACATCTCATGGCAACGCCGGATCCTTAACCTCCGTGAGTGATGCCAGGGATCGAACCTGCGTCCTCATGGATGCTAGTTGGGTTCTTAACCTGCTGAGCTACAACAGAAACTCCTCTCCAGAATTTTCAGATATTTCAGATCTCACCAAGTGGAAACCCCTGCCACATGGGTCCTTGCTCTGGACTCCCTCTTAGTCTCTGGTGGCTGCCAGGCCACCTCATCTACATGACCAAGAGGATGGGGGATCAGTCTCCTTCCCCTTCTGGTTTGTTTGTTGGGTCTGCAAAGGAGGAGAATGGTGACCCTGCCTGTGATTCTCTCTATGGTGACCTGGAATGTCATAGGCAGTTGTCCAGCTGCAGGCATGTGAAGGAATGGGAGAGAGCAGCAGGTTTTCACCCAGCCCTTTCCCCTCCTGTTTTGTAGTGAAATTCACATGTGATATTATGAGGGAGGATAGCTCAGAGCTGGGTGTTCCTCCTCTGGAATTTAGGATGCTACTCTAGCACTTCATCTTTCCCCCTAGTCTGACAATTGTTACTGCTCCCCAGAATGGCACTGTTTTTGGGGTAAAGTCTAGGGTTCAGCCAAAGGTCATGAACCAAGATCATAAAACTCATACATCAAACCATCCAGCCTGCGGATGCAATTCATTTGCAAGGACACCATAAGGATGTTACACCTAGATTGCCTAGATGGGGCTTGCATTTAGCATAAGCTTCTGGGGATGGCTTTGCCTTCCCTGCACATAGTAATTGCCATCTCCATCCTTATGCCCTCCTTAGCCCCTATAATCTTGTTGTCTGGCCCACTTGGCCCTTCCTTGTTACTTATAGCCACTTTATGCAGAATCAACCCTGGTCCTCACAACAACCTCATGGATTAAGTATTTTTTTGTTTCTATCTATAGATACTGAAACTGAAGCTCAGAGAGGTAAAGTGAGCTGAAGACTAAATGTTCAGTCAGGAGCTGGGATTCAAACCCAGGTCTGTCTGGCTCCCAAGTGCTCTCTGATATATACATATACATTTACACATATATATGTATCTCAGTGCCTCAGCAGCATGAAAGTCTCTTTCAAATGAGGACTTGCTCCAGCTGAGACATATGGACTTGGGCGATTGAGAGATTTAGTGCACAATCACTGTTCTCAGAGGTCTTTCAGTCCGTCTAGCCAGGAAGACAAACAATGTCATTGCTACTGTCATCGCATTGCAAACATTTGTACAACACCTGATAATTTACAAAGGGCGTTCTCAGGATTTCAATATCCCAGAAGGTGTTGCAGAGCTGGGCTTATTAAGGGAGACAGAGGTGTATGCAACAGGGTGATGGAAATGCTGAGGAAGGAGCAATTACCGGTGATTGACTGGCAGGCACAGAGAGGGTATCCCAGGAGCTGAGGCTTGATGGATGAGGTGGATTTCTACAGGCGGAAGGGGCATGGGGCAGGGACAGCCACATGATGAATGGCAGGCACCCAAGCTGCTGCCTCATCCCCCTCTGATCCATCCTCCTCCCGTCAGCCAGAGGGAGCTTTCTAAAACACAAGGCTGTCATTTCATGGCTTTAAAGGTTTTGGTGGCTTCCACAGCCCTGGGATGTATTTCCAAGGCCCTGGGATGGTTGGGAGACTGCCCTGGCCCCACCATTCTCACATCTTTCTCACCTCACACCATACATGTGACTTGCTTCCTTCATACTCATCAAGCACTCTCTTACCTTAGGGCTTTTATTTGAAAGGTTCTCCTTGACCTGAGTGTCTTTCTCTTCACTGTCCTCCTGCTTTTCTGGCTGATGCTTCTTTATTCCTTCCAGATCCAGTTAGCTGCCTCCTTGGTGTCCTGTTGGGGCCCCAGGCTTGCTTCTGTCTTAACTGCTACCCCCTCCCTTGGAACTGCCTCATTCATGTGACTCCCTGAATCACCTCGGATGATAAACTGCTCAAGGGCAAGGGCTGTCTTGTTCATTATGTACAGAGCACTTAGCATATACTAAGTGATCAATAAGTATTTGATGGATGAATAAATGAAGGAGACCTACTAGGGACATTCAGCTGCCTTTAGCGATAATACCGTGTTTCCTGTGGAATACATAAGAAAGCCCCTAAAGTAACCAGTAGGCTGATAGTGCATGACTCATGGAATTTAACTACAAATCAGTTTTATTTATGTCCCCCAATGTCTCTATACATTTATTCATTAGGCCTAGTTCTTTCCCTGCGTCTGTATAAAAATGTGGGCAGACTCACGACTTTTCTAGTTATCCTTAGGTTAAACAATCCTTCTCACTTAAGTAATGAGGAAATCAGCAGCCAAGTCCAAGCTTCACCAATGACTTGCTAATCTGGTCCCTCCATTTAATTCTATTACTTTCTATGATACACTCATTATCTTTCCCCAGGTGTGCTGCAGTAACCTCTAACCAGCCTCCAAGTTTGTCTCTCTGACTTGCTAAAGGATAGCTAAGTTCTTTCCTCCAAGGTTTTCAATGGCTCCCGACTGTTTACTGAGTCAAATTCAAATTCAAATTTACCTTTTAATAGGCAAAAAGTGGATTTATTTACAGATATACACATTCCATAAGCAGAATGTGGTCCATCTCAAAAGGCTTGAAAATGCAAATCCAAATTCTTAACCCAATATTAAAATTCTCCATGATAAGAGAGAATTCTAGCCCATTCTTCCAGTTTTATTTCCCATGAACTTCATTGAATTTGTGCTGTCACCAAATTTCCCAAGATTTCCTGAACATGCCTTTACTCGTGTTTTCTCATCAATATGAATGCCTTGATCCTCCCTTTTGTCTAAGAAGACTGACTCTATCTTCTAGGAGATGGTTCAAATGCCTCCTGCTCTCAGAAGCCTTTCCCACTTCCCAAGTATGAATTACTAAATGTTCCTCAGTATCTCTGTAGCTGTAGCAGTACTTTCAACATGTCTAATTCATGTCACTTCAATTTAACACATAATTGTTAAATGCCTAATTTTATTGGATGCATCATTTGTTGGATATTGTAATGCAAGGGTTTTTATGAGGGATGGGTTGGGCAGGAAACAAAGATCTGTGGATTGGTGAGTTGTGAAGACCTCCAGAAGAGATGGGAAAAGTGATCCTCCCTTTTTGAGGGGTGGGGAAGGATATTCTGGGTATAGATAGATGAGGGACAGATGCAGGAGACAGAAGATAACTGGCTAAGACAGTCTCCATTCCCTTTTACTGAAGTCCACAGATAGCCTGGACCTCTGGGTTCCAACAACACTCAGTTGAGAATGTGTCCCCAGCAACATGATGGTCTGCTGGCTGAAAATTGGGAATTCAACTCCAGGCCTATATCTCATAGGTAAAGTGAAGGGCACTCTGGAGATCAGATATTTGGCAGCCTGGGGAAGGGGCTTGCCAAACGTCTAATCTGTTTCCTGATGATATCTTTAGATTATTTTAGGATGATAATATTTTGTAATATGACTGCATGCCAAGATTGCTTCCAAGATATACTGTGGGGTGGGGAGTGGTAAGGAGCCATGTCTGGCTTAATGTAATAGATGATCCCAGCCATCTGACAAAACTAGAAAAATGGCTCTTACACTAGCATCCTTTATGGAGCTCCAGAAGAAGTAAGTGCAATTCATCACCAGATTGCACAGTGCTTACTTCATCCCATGTTGTGTTTTATAATATTAGCTATATGTAGATTTGATGGCCTGTCAGAGTGTTTGCTCTCCAAGAACAGGCACTCTGTGGGAGCCACTGTGGAGCAAAAAATTAATAAACAGAAACCTTAATTAAACAGAGTCAGGAACCAGAAATGGGAGCTCTCAGGTTCTGTGACAATAGCAGAGTCCAACAAGAAGAATAGACTGTTCTTCTCTCCTAGCAAAGACTCAGCTAGTGAAAATCCATGGGCCCCTTATTTCCTATAGCTCCCCCAATTTCCTTTTTTTCCTTTATAATAATCTGTTGATCCTGAATAAAGCTATATTTGCTGGATTAGTATTTGGCAGTCTATTTGTTCTAGGTCAATTTTGGTTGCCTATGCAGGGACTAGAGAAGACACTTGATGGCTCTGGGGCTGGCAATCAAACAGGTGCGGTACCCACAATTGAGCCCATTGTCACTCACTCCTGTGCTCTCTGACCCTGGAGTTTGAAGGAACATCTTTCTCTTGGATATGAGCTCACATCCTCTTTGCATATGAAGCTCTGTTGGGTTTATTTGGAATCTGTTTTAAGGTTTAGTCTTTCTGGTTAGGGCCTTATTCTCTGCATGAATACTCCATTTGATTTTGAGACCAGACAGTCTCAACTGACGCTGGGTAAGAAATCATTGGCCAGTTCCTTTGGGAACATGAAGGAAATGCTTTGTTGAAACAGTGTCAGTTCAATTGGTAACCCATTCCTTTGGAAGAGGGGCTACTCTCTGAAAACTAGCTGAAAAGTCTTTGGCCCGGCTGCTCCGAGAGCAAGCTGTTTCCTTAGAACTGGCTGGTATTAACTTGCAAGCTGTTTGCATCAAGCTGCTTGAGCAATTTGAAAATAGTATAGTACTCAAAACTATATCAAATCTCTTGGGATAGAGCATGATGGAAGATAATATGAGAAAAAGAATGTATATATGTGTATGACTGGGTGACTTTGCTGTATAGCAGAAATTGGCACCTCATTGTAAATACTTTGTATTTACACATTGTAAATACTTTAATTGGTGCCACATTATAAATATTGTAATAAAAGATAAAATAAAAAGTTTTTTTTTTTTTTGCTAGAGAAAGACCTCTGAGAAATGGAATCACAGTTACCCAACTATTTTGAGGGCAGTTCTGCACCAACCTCCTAACAGAGACTTCAGCTGCTTTTGTGTTTAAAAACCACAGTCTTTCCTCTTGTGCATTTTTAACTAAATGGACCAACCTGACCAAAAGCAATTTAGAATACTGGTGGCCATTATGGGGAAATTTTGAAATCCTCAAACTCATTTTCTTAAAACTAAGTTGGATTACAATAGCTCAAAAATGTCCAGAATTGAGTGAAATGCCTATTTCAATTGGTATTTTGAGGCTTCTTAAAGTTGTCAGGAATCTAAAACTACCTCCCTCCAAAATAATATTTAAGATTTAACAGAGGCAAACACTTGATTAAAGAAAGATAAAAGGGCTCTTGAAGCCTCAGGCTTGTCTTCTTTGGCTTCTTTCTCTCAGGTTTCACCTCCAGCATCATATCATATCTCTCACTTCTTCTCATGGTCACACACTACCTCCAGTATTATCTTCCACCTTTCCTACTATAATGCATACCCTTCTTCTGTACCCTTACACCTCATACTAATTGTCCCCCCAAACTTCCCCTTTTCTCTGAAAGTCTCCTCATTCCTTTTCCTCTGAACTTGTCAGAACCTGTCCTTTTAAAATTAAGCATTGTGAGGATCTAGAAGCTAAACCCTTAATTTTTTATATCCTCTGGACTAAAACTGAACCACAAACCATAGTCAAATATTTCTGCAAAGTATCCAAAGATTCTCACAGATTTGCTGAGGAATTTAATATAGTCATTCAAATTTATCAACCTGGTTTCTCTGACTTATATCAACAAATCAGTATGCTCATTGGTGAAGGCCAGGTCAAGTATTGGATAAAAACCACTACCTGGTAAAATCCTGAAAGGTCTCTAGAATTTCAATTAGGAAACCAGCTTGCTAATTTACATGATCAGGCTTGAGGAATGGCTAGGAGACCTCGCTGAGCTAGTCCTAGGGCTTTTCCAAAGCCCATTGATTGGAACAAAATTAAGGCTTGCATATAAATATCTGATGAATCTGTTCATGACTATTACAATTGACTTCAGATTATTTGTAAAGAAAATTCTTGTCTTCCTTCAGATGTTGATTCTACCTGGGCAGCTTTATGTTTATTAATGGGACGGGACCTTTCCCTTCTAATAAAAAGGAGCAGGATGGAATGGGAAACTTTGTTTACCTGTTTTAATTAATCTGGAAAGCCAGCTCTTTCACACTATAGAGGAGTCACCTAAAAGGAAGACAGCCAATATTCTTAACCTTCAACTCCAGCAAATGAAGGCTCCTAAATGAAACCAAAACCCTACCAGTTTCTGCTATTATTGCAAAGAGTCAGGACATTGGAAAATAGATTGTTACAAACTTAAACACTTTAGGTACCTTTAGCCTCTAACCAGGCTTTCCGTTATCCTCCCAAGTCTCAATGATGGAGCTCCAAGAAACTGCAGGGGATCTTCCCAATCCTCCCTTTTTATCGGTTTTGAGAAGCATTTCTCCAGATTGGGCATGAACCTATTCCAGCCCTAATTAATGCTGGAGCTACATGCTTGGTACTCAACCCCACTACTGTAAAGGTGCCAGCCCCTGCCTTGGAGGATTAAAATAGTTTAAATAGTGAGATTCTTAATACACCTCAAAAGGTTCCTGAATCTAAACATATTCCCTTTTGTTTAGGCCCTTTGAGAGATAGACACCCTCTTCTCCTTAGTTCTTCTGCTCCCATCCAGCTGTTAAGCTGAGGCTTCTTAGAGAAGTGCTATGTCAGAATATCTTTCTCCCCAAAGGGAGAAATCATTCTAGAATTTGACAGTAGCCACTAAAGCAATCAACCAGGTGAACTAAAAGACCCTTTGACACCTTTTATTTGTTCTGACTATGATAGTACTGAGCTGATTCTGGAAACACTGACCATTTGTCCCTGTTGAATCAGCTACCATCTTCCTTATGGGCAAAATATCCAATTGATGTTGGCAAAACTCACGGTGCACCTCCCGTCAACACTGAAATAGATTCCTTAAAACCTCTTCCCAGAGTTAATCAATACCCTATAAGTAAATAAACACTTCAAGGCATAAAGCCCATAACAGAAAATTACGAGGCTCAAGGCTTCATTTTCCCTTGTACTCGCCACTGTGATGCTTCTATTTTATTGGTGAGAAAACCTAAGGGCTGTGGGTGGGGGTTTGTCCAGGAGCCCTGAGCAATAAATTCACTGTTACCCCTCAACACCCTGTTGTTCCTCATTCTCATACATAACGAACATTCATTCCCAATGAAGGCAAGTTCTTTTTTTTTTTTTTTTTGTCTTTTTAGGGCTGCAACCGAGGCATATGGAGGTTCCCAGGCTAGGGGGCCTAATGGGAGCTGTTGCTGCCGGCCTATGCCAGAGCCACAGCAACGCCAGATCCAAGCCGCCTCTGCAACCTACACCATAGCTCATGCCAACGCCGGATCCTTAACCCACTGAGAGAGGTCAGGGATCAAACACGCACCTCATGGTTCCTAGTCAGATTCGTTTCCACTGCACCATACCGGGAACTCCTGGAAGCAAGTTCTTTACTGGAATTGATTTATGCAAGGCATCCTTTAGTTCCAGTTGATGAATCTAGCCAATACCTTTTTGCCTTCTCTTGGGAAGAAAAACAATTCACCTGGATAGTAATGCCTCAGGGTTTTACTGAGAATCATTCTTATTTCTCACAAATCCCGAAGGCTGATCTGGATGATATAAAGTTTCCTAAAGCTTCTACTTTGTGGAATATATAGATGGTTTCTTTCTTTACTCTCCTTAAGCTACCTTGCAGAAGACAGGATCCATTTGCTAAAACTTTTAGCCTTAAAAGGCCATGAGATTGCCACAGAAAAACTGTAGTTGCCTGAATCCAGGTTTGACATTTAGGGTGTCTGATTTCAGAACAGGGGCTAATATTTAGATCCAGATATTCTTCAAGGTGTCCCAAGTTTCCCTAAACCCAAAACTAAGTGTCAACTGTGACGTTTTCTCCAGCTAGATGGTTATTGCTGAAATTGGACCCAAAATTTCTTTCTGATAGCCAAACCTCTGCATGTTTTACCAAACAATAATAACCCTGACCCAATTTTATGGGAAAAACATAGCTTTTAAGGCCTAAAAGGACAGTTTGATGAAGCCACCTACTCTTGAGTATCCCAATTATCAGATCCCTTTTTTCCTTTTTCTCTGTGAAAAGGAAGGACATGCTCTTGGAGTACTCACTTGAAAGCATAGGACCACCATCACCCAGAATATATTAAAGCCAGAAACTGGGGCCAAGAGATGCCCCCTTGCCATAGATCTATTGTCCTTTTGGTTAAGACCACTAAAAAAAAATCATTGTGGGATCCTATTTAACCATTTTTGTTCCTTATGTAGTAAGAGCTTTCCTGAATTCTCATCACACTCAATATTTCTCAGCTAGTTGCCTCACCTCCTATGAGGTCATTTTGTTAGCTGCTCCTCATAGAATTCATTTATGTTATAATAACCTTAAACCTGCTCTCCTTTCTTCCATCACTGATGAGTCCTCCATGACTGTTTAATGCTGACAGATCACCACCTGACTCTGTGTTATGATCTATAAGAAATTCCTCTAGGAGTTCCACTGTGGCTCAATAGTCAATGAACATGACTAGCATCCATGAGAATGTGGGTTCAATCCCTGGCCTCGCTCAGTGGGTTAAGGATCTGGCATTGCCCTAAGCTGTGATGTAGGTTGCAGATGCGGCTCAGATCCTGTGTTGTTGTAGCTCTGGTGGAGGCTAGCTGCTGTAGCTCTGATTTGACCCCTGGCCTGGGAACTTCCATATGTCGTGGGTGCAGCCATAAAAAGACCAAAAAACAAAAACAAAAACAAAAAACAATAAAGTGAAGGGACTCTTCAGGAGTTCCTTTCATGGCTCAGCAGTAAATGAACCCCACTAGGATCCATGAGGATGCAACTTTGATCCCTGGCCTCGCTCATCGGATTAAGGATCCAATGTTGCCATGAGCTGTGGTGTAGGTCAAAGATGTGGTATGTATCCTGCGTTGCTGTGGCTGTGGTATAGGTCAGCAGCTGTGGCTTGGATTTGACCCATAGCCTGGGAACTTCCATATGCCACGGGTTTGGTCAAAAAAAGTGGAAAAAAAAAGAAAAAAAAAAGAGAGAGAGAGAGAGAGAAATTCCTCTGGCTGATGTTGACTTCTAATGATTTGATGATGGTTCTAATTTAAACAATAGCAATGGTAATATTGTGCTGGGTTTTCTATTGCAACTCCTTTTGATGTTGTTGAGGGAAAATCTTTACCCTAGTCTACTTCAGTCCAACAGCCTGAATTATTTGCTTTTACATAATCTTATAATTTAGCCAAGGACAAATTGCCAATATTTTACTGATAGTAGATACACTTTCAGAGTAGCTTATGGTTTTGGAATGCTGTGGAATCAAGGTAGGTTCCTTACTTCCAGCAGAAGTAAAATTTAAAGTTGCCCTCTATATTTAGAAATCATTGAAGGTAATATTCTTACTTGCTGCTTTTGCTGTTAAGATTCCAGGGCCTTCTAAACTTGACTCTCGGAAAGTTAAGGGAAATTACCTTGCTGAATTTCTTTAAGGAATCCTGCCTTTAAAAGGACAGTAGCCAAACCTGTCATGGTCCAAAAGGATAGTTCCCCAAATGATAACTCGGAAAAAGTAGCTAGAGCAGCCCAATGATTGGCCTCAAAAAAGTAAAAGCAAAATTGGAAATTCAACAATTGTTGGTTTGGTAGAAAGAGAAAACTATGGTTTGTACCAATAATAATATGGTCCTATGTGATAACATCTTTTTTTTGGTGGGGGGAGGTGCACCTGTAGCATGCAGAAATTCCGAGGCCAGGGATTGAATGTGAGCCATAGCAGTGACAACACTGAAACTTAACTGCTAGACCACCCGGAACTCCAACAACACAGTCCCACCTGAGAATCTAAGAGCCCTACCCCTTACCACTGTACATGCACTAAACCATTGGTCTGCTGACAAAATGATAATGTTCATGGCCAATATTGGTTTAGAAACATCAACAAGACTGCAAGAAGTGCCTACTTCAAGTGTTCCATTTGTTTGAAGAACAACCCAGGGAAGCCTCTTTTTACTGCTCCCAGACATTTTTAAGTGCCTAATGGATCATTCAAAGTCTGGCAAGTAAATTTCATACAACTTCTTTCATATCATGAATGTAAATGCTTTAGTCATAATCTGTATGCTTTCCCACTGGACTGAAGTCTTTTCTTATACCTCTTGTGGCTAAAGCTCTTTTGGAAAAGATTATCCCTACCTGGGGAACTCTTCTCAAACTCCATAGTAATTGAGGAACCCATTTTACTGGCCAGGCACTCTGATAAGACTGTGCTGTTTGACTGGTTTTTACAACACTTCACTGTGCTTCCCACCCTCAATCTTCTGGTTTAGTCAAATGCACTAACAGCATTATTAAGACTCAATCGGTAAAATTTGTAGATGCCCTACAAATACCTTGGCCAAAAGGATTGCCATTGGTCTATTTAAATCTTAGACCCGCCTCTTTTGGAACTCATGAACCCTCACCATTTAGATGGTCACAGAATGCCCAATGCACTTGAATCCTGCATCTTTTGACCCATAACTGATAAAAGGAGAATTATTCCAATATTGCAAAGGCCTAATTGCTTCTATTAAAAATAACAATGATTTTTGTAGAGCAATATTTTCAGAGTCCTCCTGGGAGACAAAGACCTTAAGTCATCACATCATGCAATCTGGAGATTTCATCTATTGAAAGAAGACACCTCCCAAAGAACTCTCTTCAGCCTTACTTGAAAGTATTGCCAATATAACTTTGTACTGCCAAACTCCAAGGACTGGACTCTTGGAATTACATGATACACCTAAAGAAAGTACCAAACCCTAAATGGACTTGCATATCATCTGGTGATCCGAAAATAAAAGATTTCCCAGAATTGAAGCAGATGACATCTGATAAGACACTTTTCCTAAGATCTATGGACTAGGCCTTTTGGAAATTTTTTGCCAAACCTTTGAGGATGACATAACACTTCAGATGATTTCCAGTATCTATGATCTTGATAACATGTGGACATTAGATGGAAAGTGCTTGAGAATTCTCCATCCTAAACCTCCTTGTTACTCAATAGGTTTCCAATCTGTGAACTTTCCCTATGAAGTGCGACATCACATGCAAGAAAGATCCTCTGGGCACTGGGAGACAAAAAGTCACTAAAACTAGAAAACCTGACACTTAATCATTGATAATTTCAGAGACAGGTCTTGATCAAAAGGGGGATATGCTTAAAAAAAGATACCTCAATTAAATAGAGTTGGAAGACCAAGGGGGGAGTTCTCAGGCTCTGGAATGACAGCAGAGCCCAACAAGAAGAGCAAAGATCTTTTTCTTTCCTGGCAACAAGTCAGCCAATTAAAACCATAGACTCTTCATTTACCATCACCCTCCCAATTTCCTTTTCCCTTCTATAAAATTGTTCTCTTCCATTGCCTGCAGGGATTTGTACGTGACTTGCCATGGTTGCAGACTCCAAAGTGTTTTTATCTGATGATCCCAAGTCAAACCATCCTTGCTGGAGGAATATCTACGCTATCTGTTTTAGGTCAACAGTGTTCACAAAGAGAGTGCTTTCTACATTCAATTTTGGTGTATTGAATGGTGGATGCTTTCTTCATTATGGCTTCCCTGATGTTTGAGTTTTGTTCACTCAGCTGCCTGAAGTTGAGACCTATTTATGACAAGGCTACAAGTTCAAGCCAGTTTTGGATAGATTGTCATCATGCTGTTTCTAGACCCTTCACCAAAAATGTATTCAAAAATTAGCAATCAAATAGTGTGATAGGAATAAGGGATGGGGATATTAAGTTATATCGAGCAATACTTTGTATTCGAGGATTGGATAGTCAAATGTGGAATATGCAATGAGTGTATAAATAGAATTTTCTATGCTGAAATATGTGTTTTTATACTATCACATAGCTTACACCCAACTGATTTTTAAAACGCAGGGAGAATATGTCTGCATAATGTTCAAAGTGTATTGATTCTTATATAATTTTCCTAGACAATGGGAGCTGGATTAGTGGTAGTAGAATTATAACCATAACAAGAAAGGAGAAACCCTCAACTTGGCTATTGGTTTGAAGAAGCCCTCTAAGCATATTTTGGGAAAATAAATATGGGCACTGGCACCTGGGCATTGTTTCCTGGAGTGTGTACTCTAGCCTTTCATGTTTTCGGGCAGGCTACCTATCCTCCTATACCCACTTTTAATGGCAGTGTAACTGTATTGTTTTTGTGCCTGCAAGCTAGCATTTGCACCCTTGTTCTGTGCATTTTTAATACCTCTTTAGTCAGTACAATGCTTTGTATATGTAATGTACTTGATGAATAAATGGAAAATGAAAGACTGGACTCTGAACTTGATAGCTCTATTGTATTCCAGGTAAGAGGTCCTCACCAGAATAATTATTATTTGAATACATTATCAGTAACATCATGCCCAGTTTTTTTGATGTGCTAAACAAGAAGCCCATTTATTAGAAAAGACAAGTTTGTTCTTATGTGCCAAGGAAAGACACAGAAGGGTCTGAATTTAGTCCACTTGTGCTCTTTCAGATCTATCTTTTTCTGGCCCCTGGAAACTGATCTTCCTTCACCACTCTCTAAAACCTAGTACTGAAATAATCTCCATCTGCTACTCTACTTCACTGTTAATTACTTCACACCCCAAATTTTAACATTTATTTATTTATCCTTTTTTTTGGTAATCTTCACTGGAATTTGAGCTCACTGTTATAGCCTACCTCTTAGAACAATGCTGGTGCATAGCAGGTGTTCCATAAATACTTATTTAATAAATGAATATATTCATGTTTTACCTTCTGGTACAAACACTTGGGGGAATGATTTGGTGTTGCCTTACACAAATAAACATATGCAGAGTTTGTCACCTAGCAATTTTACGCCTAGGTATGTACCTATGGTAAAGCCTTCCAGTTCTTTCTCAATATTCATTCTCTTCTTCCTGCGTGGAACTACAGTTTCTAGCTGGTCATGTGCCAGTCCAGAATGAAGATTTAATTTCTCACTCTCCAACGCAGCTAGACATAGCCACATGATTTCTGGCCAATGGGATATAAGCAGAAATATTTGTAGCATTTTCCAGGAAACATCCTTAATAGACATGTGATGTATATACTTCGTACCTGATTTTTTACTCTTACTTCATCTCATGGGCTGAAATAGAGAACATCATCATCTTGGACAGTGAGGATGAGAACCATACTCTAGAAATGGCACCGCCATGAGGAGAGTGGAACAGCTATACTTGCTGTGTACCACATCCACCTGGACTTAACTAAGAAATACATTTTGATCTGGATTAACCCATTGCTATTTTGGGTTTCTATCATTCATGGTTGAAACCAAGCCAAAATGAAACAATAGGTAAAGAAAATCTCGCATGTTTACAAGAATACTATAGCATAATTGTTCATTACAGAAATAAACAAGGAAATGCCCAAATCCATAAAAAATTGAACAGGTAATTTAATATACTTTATAGTAATGAAAGTGATTACATGACAGCTATACACATCGATATTGATGACTCTCCAAAACATGTTATTAAGCAAAATAAAATGACTCAGAAGAACACACAAAGTATGATATGAAGTGTAATGTAAAGTTTAAATATATGCAAAAATAAGAGTCCCCTTATAGAGCAGTGGGTTAAGGAGCTGTTGTTGTCACTGCTGTGTGGGTTTGACCCCTGGCCTGGGAATGCCTATATACCACAGGTGTGGTTAAAAAAAAAAAGAGAGAGAGAATATGTTTTTGCATATTTTTTGGGTGCACCCATGGCATGTGGAAGTCCAGGCCAGGGACTGACCCATACCACAGCAGTGATAACAGATCCTTAACCCAATGTGCCACAAGGGAACTCACACAAAAATATATTATTTAGGGATACTATGTATAGGAAGTACAAGTTTAAGAGGAAAAGGGAGTGATTGACGCAAAGTTCAGGAGAGTGACATCTTTGAATGGAAAAGAAGTCCTCAAGGCTGGGGCACAGAGAGGACATCAGAGGTACTAGGATTTCTATGAAACTCTGGGAGGATACATGACATAAATGTTTTTTTTTTATTAAACTAGACTATGCATATGTGCTTTTTTGAATATATGAGACATTTATTTATTTATTTATTTATTTATTTATTTATTTATTTATTTATTTATTTTGGTCTTTTTAGGGCTGCACCTGTGGCATATGAAGGTTCCCAGGCTAGGGGTCCAATTGGAGCTGTAGCCACTGGCCCACACCACAGCCATAGCAATGTGGGATCTGAGTTGTGTCTGTGACCTACATCACAGCTCATGGCAAGCCTGGATTCTTAACCCACTGAGCGAGGCCAGGGATCGAACCTCTGTCCTCATGGATGCTAGCTGTGTTCGCTAACGGTTGAGCCACGACAGGAGCTCCTGAATATGTGCTATATTTCTTAATGATGAAAGATTCTACTCTGTTCTCTATGATACCTATTATCTTTTGCTTGTTCACCTTACCTCTGTTATAACTTAACACCAAGAAAACCAGTAAAGACTGCGGCTTTACCAAACATTCAATACATCAGTTGATTGTGACAGTACCCAGGAGGAATGTTTGAAAAGCAAGTGAATGCCTATGTACAGTGAGTTACCCTACTCGTTTAACATTAATGCCTGTCTATTACAACTTAATAAAACTCCAGCTTTCTTTAACTTAATGCTAAAATTCTTTCCTCATAGAAAACAGAAATTTACTAATTTAGCAAATATTTATTAAGTACCCACTTCATTTTTACATTGTTCTTGACACTGTAGATACCTGGGTAAACAATATAGATATGCGCAACAAATCTAAAGTGCTTGATATGGTGCCTTCAGTGTCATATGCACCAGTAACGGTTACATTCCTATTAATATTACTATATTATACTGAGCCTGAAAGCCTTAAATCTCTGAAGTAGTTTAGAATCAAAATCTCACTGAAGCAGCCTCTCCCACCTTCAAACTTTTCTCTCTGTAACAGAATGTTAGCCGATTAAGCTCGTTTAATTCTAAAAATTCAGCACCCCCCCGCCCCCACCCCAGAATGTTAGTGGCTTTAAGCCAGAGTCTCTTTCTTGCTCCTTTCCATTCTGTTTTTGACTCTGGGCTTCTTTTCAGTGCAATTTTCCTGTTGGCTCAGAATTTCAGGTATTTTGTGTGTAGTACTTGATGTCTAGACTTGCTTTCACAATCACCACGGCAGAGGAAGTGTAGCTTGGAGAGTTCTCAATCATCTTTGTTGGCTGAAGCAAGTTATATAACTCCTATCTTCAAGGGGGTTAGTGAAGGGAGATTTTCCTGTGGGTTCAGAAGGAGTGGGTACCAAATACATGTGAATGATGGCACCTGTGAATGGTAGTCTGATGAGAGTAAACACTACAAAGTGCTCTCCTGTACCACCTCTCCCACCTCTGTTGAAACTCCAAACCACCCTACAAAGAAGTTATTATTATTTCATTTCTCTAGATGAGAAAGTACATCTTGCTTGCCTAAGACGGCTTTTGCCATAAGGGGTAGAGAAAGAAATCAAGTCCTGCGCTTGATGACAGCAATGTTTTATTGTCCCCTTCACATCTCACGGAGAGGAGTGAATCATGAATATAATTCATGCTCTCCTTTTAAGCTCCCAAACATTAACATAATAAGAGTCATACATCTTATGCCTGGAGATGTTCATTATTCAGAGCAATTATCGTCAGCTACAATTGGCTACACCATACATATTGCATACTTCGATATATAGAGGAACATTATTCAACTGGCTTATCGGTGCTACACTCCCAATTTCTTCTTTAGAAAGTTTTTAAATGCTGGGAATTGCAACCTGATTTAGTAACAGCCACGGTACTGTGCCTCTTAGTGCAACTATTCACTAATGGACAACCATTAGCAGGTGTAATAGGCTGAATAAAGGCCCTTACAAAGATGTCAATGCCTTAATACCCAAGGACTTATGAATATGTTACTTACATGGAAAAGGGCATTTTGCAGGTGTGACTAAAGGTCTTGACTTGGGGAGATTATTCTGGATTATCTGGGTAGGACCAATATAAACACAATGGTCCTTATAAGAGAGAGGCAGGAGGGCCACAGTGAGAAGAAGGATATGTAATGACAGAAACAGAGGTTGGGAGGATGCATTTTGAAGGAGGAGGAAGGGGCTGTGAGCCAAGGAGTACAGGCAGCCTTTCAAAGATGAGGAAGTCAAGGAAATTGATTCTCCCCCTGAAGCCTTCAAAAGGAATATGGTCCTGCCACCACCTTGATTTAGTTCCATAAGACTCATTTCAGACTTCAAGCCTCCAGAAATGTAAGAAATTTATAGTGTTTTTAGCCACTAAGTTTGTGGTAAATTGATATAGCAGTGATAGGAAACTAATACTGCAAGTAAACTGAAATGCAGCATCCTAGAGTTATGCTCCATTCACAGTTCTCCTTAGGAGATCACTTATTTCTTCTCCCCACGCTGGTCTCCTTTAAAACTTCCTTATTAGTTCCATTTCGTGATTGATAGATTCTCCTCTACACTCCTTATTACCTATTAAAATACAGAACTTGGGGATAAAAACTACTTTTAACTCATGTTAGAAATAATAGTAGTATGCCTCCTCTAATCCATTTTGGAAGAAGATCAGGTGTAAAATTTAAATTAAAGGAAGAAACAAGGTAGAAAAGAAGGCACACAGACTTGCGAATCGGATCTGAGCTTGATTACAAGCACTACCAGGCAACAGCAGTGTGCACTTGGGTGCTGCAGACTGAATGGATTCCTCCCAATGTCATATGTTGAAGCTCTCATCCCCTTTGTGGTGGTATTTGAAGATGCTGCCTGCTATTGGGAGGTAATTTGGGTTAGATTAGTGTTGTGAGAGTGGGGCCCTCATGGTGGTATAAATGTCCTTATAAAAAAAGGAAGAAATATGAGACCTCTCTCTGTCATATGTCAGTAAGTAAGAATATGGTCAACTGCCAACCAGGAAGAGGGCTTTCACTGACAGTGAATCAGCAGGCACATGGATTTGAACTTCCCAGGTCCAAGACATCAGCATCCACCTGCACTCATCTTCTTTCCTACCCAATTTGGACTCGATGATCATGGAAAAGTTGTATTTTTTACCATTTATTCTGTGTAACTCATTCTCTTTACCCATTGCAATTTTTCCCCAACTTAAGAGGTATGCAACCATTTGCTTTCTTTGATATTGTTTCCAGATTGTCAGATAATGCTTCAGAAAACATTATTACCATGTATCTTGATGCCACATTTGTTTAAGGAGTGTGGAATACACAATACTCTTCTAGGCTTTGCTGTCACGAAGGATGACTGTGAAAGGACAATCATCCTTTGTGACACCTATTCTCACTTTACAACTAAGAATAATCTCTATGTTGACTATCTGCTACGAATTCCATAGAACTAGAACAAAACAATCCTAAAAATTGTATAGATTCACAAAGACCCCAAATATGCAAAGCAATCCTAAGAAAGAAGGCCAAAGCTGGAAGTATCATGCTCCCTGATTTCAAACTATACTACAAACTAGAGTAATCAAAACAGTATGGTACTGGCACAAAAACAAAGAGATCAATGGGACAGAATAGAGAGTCAAGAAATAATCCCATGCTTATATAGTTAATTAATTTACAGCAAAGGATCCAAGAATATACTGTGAAAAAAGACAGTTTCTTCAATAAATAGTGTTGGGACAACTGGACAGCAGTATGCAAAAGAATAAAACTGGACCACTTTCTTACACTATATACACAAATAAACTCAAAGTGGATTAAAAACTTAAATGTAAGACTTGAAACCGTAGAACACTTAGAAGATAACACAGGCAGTAAGCACTTTGACATCAGTCTTAGTGATGTTTTTTGAGCATGTCTCCTCAGGCAAAGAAAATAAAAACAAAAGAAAAAAGATGAGAGCACATCAAACTAAAAAAGTTTTGCACAGTGAAGGAAATCATCAACGAAATGAAAAGGTAACCTACTGAATGGAAGAAGATATTTGCAAATGACATATCTAATAAGGAGTTAAGATCCAAAATATTTCAAGAACTCACAAAATGCAACATCAAAAATACAATCTGATGAAAAAAATGGGCAGAGGACCTGAACAGACATATTTCCAAAGAAGACTTAGGGATGGCCAATAGAAACATTAAAAATGCCTGACATCATGAATCATCAAGGAAATGCAAATCAAAACTGCAATGATATATCACCTCACGACTGTTCAAATAACCATCATTAAAAAGACAACAAATAACAAGTGCTGGCAAGGATGTGGAGGAAAGCTAACCCTTGTGCACTGTTGGTGGGAATGTAAATTGGTGCAGCTATGGAAAATGATGTGGAGGTTCCTCAGAAAATTAAAAATAGATATGATCCAAAAATTCCACCTCTGAGTATTTGTCTCAAGGAAAAAAAAAAACACTAGTTTGAAGATATATATGCACCCCTATGTCCATTGCAGCACTATTTACAAATTATGGAAGCCACCTCACTGTCCTTTGATAGACAAATGGATAAAAAAAAATGTGTTCTACACACACACACACACACACTCACAAATATAGAAACAATGGAATGTTATTTGGTCATTAAAAAGAATGAAATCTTGTCATTTGTGACAACATTGATGGACCCAGAGGATATTATGCTAAATGAAATAAGTCAGAGAAAGACAACTACTGTATGACTTTACTTATATGTGGAATCTGACAAACAAAACAAGCAAGCGAATAAAACAAAAATACAATACAATGCAGAAATAGATACAGAAATACAATACAAAATAGATATAGAAACAAACAGGTGGTTGCCAAAAGGGACGGGGTAGGAATGTGGAAGAAATAGGTCAAAGGAGTTAAGAGGTACAAGCCTCCAGTTATATTATAAATAAATCATGGGAATGTAATGTATAGCATAGGGAATATAGCCAATAGTAACTCTGTATGGTGACAGATGGTTATTAGAATTATGTGGTGATCAATCTGTAATGCATATAAGTGTCAAGTCACTGTGTTGTATGTCTGAAACTCATATAAAATTGTATGTCAACAATATTTCAGTTAAAAAAGAAAAGTCTGTAGAAAGCCAAATACTAGTGTGACTTGGTAGCCTTAAATGCTAGAGTTTCTCCTGGCTCTCTTCTTGGTTCTCTTTTATTCTTGCCCCACACTTCAACTCCAGGTATGATCTCATCCCATGTTTTCTATGACCAGCC
The DNA here is from genome assembly GCF_016906955.1 of Phacochoerus africanus. Lineage (NCBI taxonomy): Eukaryota > Metazoa > Chordata > Mammalia > Artiodactyla > Suidae > Phacochoerus > Phacochoerus africanus. The sequence goes on along the minus strand of NC_062551.1, from coordinate 144,238,447 downwards.
CCTCCATGCTAATGATTGAGCAGTCTCTATTTCTGGCTTTACCCTCTTTCCTGAGCTCCAGCTTCTCCTCTGCAACTGGATTTCCATCAGGACTTTCAAGGGAAACATGATCAAACAAGGTTCTTTGTCTTTCCCTTACTACATCTATTTTCTCATATTTTTGATTAATGGCATTGCTATCTTCCTATCCTCCTCTGCTAGGCCCTCCTAAAGTCTCTCTTTAGCTCCCTAGGTCTTTCCTCCGCTCCTTCACCTCCCACCAATATCTAATAAGCAACAAATCCTGTCCAGTCTCCTGCAGATAACTAGTCTCCTCTCTATGCCTATTGTTCTGCTTTAGTGGAGGTCCATATAATTTCATCTCCCCCAAAGCCCCTACCCCATGTGAAATTAGGTACTGTGTTGGGCTGTGTAGAGTTGGAGCCCAAGCTCATGTCCCGGTCACATGACCTTGGGCAAGGGGTTTAATGTCTCTGCTTTTCTCATCTGAAAACCATTGTCATGGAGATAATAACATTTCTTATCTTTTAGGGATATTATTGTACGAATGAATAAATTAATGCATGCAAAGCATTGAAGAGTGCCTGGCTCAAACCCTATAAGTGTTGTTGTTATTACCATTAAAAATCAGATCCGTGGATAAAGTGCTTAGCATAGTGTTGAGCTCATGGTGAGAGCTCCCTCACTCTTAATTGCTATTATTTTTGTCTGTGTTCTCTTTCTACTGCTGTGTTCAGGGTCCTGTTGAAGTACTTCTTACTGTGTTTTATAATTTATCTCTTAACATCTGTCTCCTTCACTAGACTGTGTACTTCCCCCAAGCAAAACACAGATTTTTAGTCACCTGTGTGCAGCATTCAGCACAGTGCCTGGTACAAAGTAGGACAGCAACATATGTTTTCAAGTGAGTGAGTGAGAAAGGCAACAAACAGTCCAATAGTTCCCAATAGTGTACAAGCTCCTTTGATGTAATTCTGCCCTTCCCTCGGTCTCAGATCCTCCCCACCTGGAACTTCTCCTGATGCCCCTCCCCCATGTTTCCATAGCACACAGTGCCCAAGTCCTCCTATTGTAAATTTATCTGTTTACTCTTAAATCCCTTGATAGAGCATCACCTCCTGCAGGGCAGAAAGAAAGTCTTATGCAAAACTGCATGCCCAGCCAGCCCACAGAATATTAACTGACACAGGGTACTCAATATTTATCTGTTGAATAATACATGCATGAATTAATTCTTGGAACAATGCTATGAGATAGGTAGGTACTCATATCATTCCTTTTAATATTTGAGGAAACTCAGAATTAGTGAGATGAAATACCTTCCCAAAGGCATAGAAACAGAAAATTAGGTTGAAGACATATGAAATATGGATATTAAATTTGTAAGCAAATATGCGTAGCTGCATTAGACAAAGTCCCAAAGTAACAGTGGCTTCAGCAAGGGAGATGTTTATCTCTGATGCAAATCTGAACGGGAATGACAGCTCTGCTTCACCAAATCAGCAGGGTGCCTGCTACCTTCCCCTCTGTGGCTCTGCCCTTCCTGGGGTGCTCTCTTGTTACAGGCAGGAGGAAGGAAGAGCAAGGGTGGGCAGAGCCTTTCTTCTTGAAGGATACCGTCTGGAACTTGCAAAGTTCACCATCACTTTTCCACACATGGCCACATCTAACTGTGAAGGTGATGGGGTATGTGGTTTTTATATTGGGCCCAACCTAAAATTCCAGTCCTTGAAGAAGGAGAGAAATAATGTTGAGCACCAGGACTCTCTTCCATGGATATTAAAGCTCCCCTTTCCCTGGGTAGGGAGATGATGGAAAAGAAAGGGAATGATATTAGAGATCTGTTTCTTTTTAAAGCAGCATAACTCATTTCCAACATATTGACGGCATGAAAAAATAGGGGAGAGGGGAGGACTCCAGATTAAAAGAAATTTAAGAGACATACATACCAAATGAAATGTGTTGCCCTTGCTTAGATTCTTGTTTCAATAAAACAATCATAAAAAGAACAATTGGGGCACCCCCTTGTAAATCAACTAGACTTCAATCAAAAAAAAAAAAAAAAAGAAACCATAGGATTAATTTACAGATATGTGACTTATGAGGCATTTTAATCTAATAAAATTTAATTTTCTGGGTTAAAAAAAAAAAAAGAGCAGCAATCAGGAAATCTGAAATTATCCTGATACTTCAAATATGACCACCCACTATGAAATAGAAGTTATGATGTCGTACTTTGAGTAAATCTGATGTTTTTGGAGCATTTTGGGTTTTTTTTTAAAGATGTGTTTTCAAGAAGGTAGGCATGAAATGACAATGGGGTTTGTTTTAAACTACTTGAGCCAAAGAAAGGAAGTGGGGGGGGAGATGAAACCATGTGGCAAAGCCTTGATGATTATTGAATTATCTGTCTTTGGGGTACATTAAAATTTTTCACAGTAAGAAAATTAAAACAGAAACAAACAAACAAAAAACCCGACCGCCCCCACCCCCCGCCAGCGCCCCCTCCCTCATTCCTCACTAGCTCAGCCCCATCAATGGAGATATTTCAGTCCAAAGATGGAGGTAATAAATAAAGGCACTGTTTCTTTGAAAGTTCCAGATCCTTGCAGAGCTCAGGGCATGGCAGGTAAAATCAATACATGCGTCCTTATGACTAAGCCTCTCTCCAAATGCTCCCCTGGGGACGCAGGTTCTTCTTTCAGATTACAACAGCATTGACGTTTTAGAAAAGAAAAATAGCGCCAGAGAGTACTTAGTATGCTGGGCCCGCCGCTGGCTCGCACGAAGAGAATCATCGGGAACACGCTGCTGCAGTCTGGGCCTCGCTCTGGGACCTGCCCCCTCCCTTCCTCTTTAGCATATGGAAATTATCTAAGATCCAGAAGCAAAATCATATCATCTGGGGGAAATTTTGACCCACAGCAGGTCACGACTGCTGAGTTTTCCTTCCCAAAAGGATAGGTAAAAGGAATATTTATTTTTCTCTCTGTCAGCCATGGTACAAGGATGACATTTGCTGCCACTCTGTTTTGTGGGACCAGTGCTGGGAAATTTCAAGGCAGGCGAGGCAAAGAGGGTAGCAATTTACATGCTGAAAAGGTCACCTGTAAGTGGCTCTCAGCCTCAGCAGCAGGGCTGATTTTCTCCTGATCACAGTGTTACTGGCTTTCAGGAAAAATTAGAACAAAGCAGTACAATATTCTCTGCGTCGCTCATAAAAAGTTTTCCATACAGGCAGTGCTAAAGATAGGCTAGGACAAAATGTTTATGATGAATTAAATGAATGCAGTTGCTCATGCTTAGAAGCCCACATACACTCATGTGAAGCCTGCGATATGTGTGCAAACCTGTGCATTAAGTTTACTGCAACAGATATGTCTTGAATACCAACTTGTGAGGGGTATTGAGGAGGCAGAGGTGACCCTTGCCCACTGGGAGCTGAGTATCTGGTCTTACCATTATTCTTCGAGGGTCAGTGCCACAGAATGTCAGAAAATTCAAGAATGCCTTTTCCCCACCACCCACTTCTGGCTTATTGCCACATATTATATTACCCACTAAGATGTGTATTAACAGGTGGTCTTGGCTGAGGTCAAAGAATCAACACATTGATGGCAAGATTTTCCAAAATGGCTTTAACAGAAGACCAGTCCTATGATCTGCTTCCTGAAAACAGTGTTCTATTGATCTAAGACGCCCTATTCCTTTTCTTAGGGACCCATACTCCTCATTAGCACATTCGTCTCTTCCGGACCAATAAAGAAACCTATTTGACCTAGTGTTTTCCAGATTTATTTAACCTCAGAACCTTTCCATCAAATAACTCTTTTATTTGTATTTCACAGAATATACTTTGGGAAATGTCAATCCAGAGGCATCTTAAACTGTTAGGATTGTTGACACTGGTCTGAATTAAACAGAATAAGAATGTATCCAAGTGGGAATGACTTTTGCAAGGTTTGGCTTTTGACATATTTAAAGCTAAAAAACCTAAGAGACTGAAACTCTCTTTAAGACCTTTTCAACAGGCTTCCTGTTACTTTGCTTTTTTCAAGTAAGACCATCTTATGCCTGGCTTACTTGATGCACTCTTTTTTTAAAAAAAATTTTATTGGTGTATAGTTGAGTTGACAGTGTTGTATCAGTTTCAGGTAAACAGCGAAGTCATCAGTTATACCTACATACATATACATTTTTTCCCCCATATGGGTTATTAGAATATTGAGTAGGTTTCTCTGGGCTATACGGTCATTATTAGCTATCAATTTCAAACTGAACCAGATGTTAGTGAGAGCTGAGAAACACACTAAGCAGGGCCATTATGTTGCAGCCTTCCTTGGGTGGGAGGTGGGGTGTGATGTAGTGGTTACTCTTCATGTGGTCACGGGGTGAATGTGCTCCCTGGGTTTTCGTGACACCGAGAACCTGAAGAGCTCCCACACTTGGGAAGACTGACTGTGAGTGACAGGAAGTTGATTTATTCACCTATACATATCTGGTGTGTAATAAGTGTCCAGTACATACCATTTAGTCCAGTATATATTGATAAATTAATGAAAAGATAAACAAATAGCCTAAGTTCAGGTACCATGCTCACCGAACATTTGTTCTCCAAGGAAACCAAGAGTAAAAACTAGGTAAAAAGCAGGCTGTGGTTGATACACAAGCAATCACAAAATGTATCATACTGTGGTCATTACTTGTGATACAGGACTAAGGCAGGAATCAGTACTGGCCAAATGCACTTCTCCTAGCAGAAAAGTACTGGCCAAATGCACTTCTCCAGGAGAATCCTAAAGTTAAACCTTACATTTTCAGATGAAGGAATTCAGTCAAGAAAGTTAAGTCTTCTATTTATGATGAAGATGTTGAGACCAAATAAGTAAAGTGGGTTTTTGCTTTTTCTTTTTGACCCTTGTCTGAATTCATGGCTTCTCTAGGACTAGAAAACTTTTCCTAGCTCCATTTTTTCCCTTAGCTTTCTACCCATATGACATCATTTCATTATATAAAAATATCAAAAGTTCCTACTACAAAGCACTGATGATAGATGATGTTAGGAAGATTGCACTCGGATAATAAAACTTGTATAATTAAATGGGTTGACAGTGGGGAACGACTGAAATTTTTAAGCATGGAAACAATAAGATTAGATGATTAGTTTTTAAAAAAAGTTTAGGAGTGGAAAAAGGTATATAGTGCGAATATGAACTCCAAGAAAGCTGAGTGGCTACAATAACATAAGGCAATTGGTAAGTGGAGTAGATTTATCAGATTCAGACCTAAAGCATCTGGCATGACACTCCAGTATTGGAGTTGTTAAGGGAAATAATTCAATATAAAATCTTGTGCCAACCCAGTGAATCCTAAGCATTAAACCAGACTGTGATGCATATCATAAGCAATCTGCTAAGGGAATTGCCGAGAAAGAAATCTCACTCTTTTATATAGCCAGGCAGACACAATCCACTACATACGCATATAACTGTCTTTACTAAAAGGAAAAACAAAACTTCTATCATTAGAAGAAGCAGAAGTTACATTACGGAGCCAAGTGGTAGGCTTAAACTCCCACAGATGCAGGCACCAGCCTCCTTGATGTTCAGAGATAGCTCTGAGGCCTCCAAGAAAAGCATTCCTGGGATGCAAAACTGGCAAGTGGCTTATTTAACTTTTAAAAAGATTTGCATACATCTCAAAGAAACAGAGAAAGCATTTATAACACCAGGTTTTCTAAAGAAAATGTTAAATTTAGAGGAAGGGGGAAGTTCTCTTTTTCCTTTGGCTGGAGGGAAATTTTTTAATTTAAATATTTAAAAATTTTTATCTTGGGTTGTATCACAGTTCCAAGATGTTTTAGGGTCCTGTATTAGTTTTTTAAGGTTGCTTGAACAAAGTGCCACAAAGTGGGTGGCTTAAAACCATACAAATCTCTTTGGTCACTATAACATTGGAGACCAGAAGTCGAAAACCAAGGTTTTGGCAGGGCCCACCATTATGGAGCATGGCCTCATTTTAACTTGATTACTTCTGCAAAGGTACTATTTATTTCCTAATAACATCACTTTCACAGGTACTGGAGGTTAGCACATCAATATATCTTTTTATGGGACACAGTTCAACCTACAACAAGGGCCAATATGTGCCTGCTTAATGAGGGCTGGGGAGTGTGGAATAGTCCCTTGTCCTCCCCTCGAACCACTGAAACTTCCTCACCCATTTCAGAGTCAATGACACTCTTCCATGCCATGGTTGGGACATAGGGATTTTTCTGGGACTATCTAGGGTCCAGAAGGCACCAACAAGTTTGCAGTTCTCTCCTCTCCACCTCTGTAGCTTTACAAGAAGCACAGGCAACTGCCCTCTTCTCTGTGGCTCTGACACACTGTCTGGGGTTCAGGGCTCCCTTGATTCCAGGGTCTATAGACTTCTCTGCCTCCTCCTCCATTCTGCCTGGGATGTCTCTTTCTGGTCTAGAGAATAGCCTCTCTCTCCATGATTCTCCATGACAGAGGGACTATATCCCAGGGGGAGATTTTGATGGTTCTCTTGCCTTCAGTCCTGCCAGAGCAAGGAGTGGGAATACCTGCTTCAACCTCAGGATACTGAAGGAGTTCCCCTATGTCAGATTAAGGCGTCAAAACTGTACCCCCGTTGCAAAAGAACTAAGGTATTGAGTAAAAAGAGAAATGTCCTCTGTCCTTTTTAATTAGAAAAAAAAAAAAAATCCGTCAGCAAAGGAGCAGTTGATCTCTCCTCTCTCATGTAAAGGTAATCTCTCCTCTGCGTTCCGCTAATCACTGTGGGTTGATACTGTCCTTGGATGCACAGCATGTAGGGAACTGGTTCATCCAGCATTTCTTCTCCACCATTTCCTTTCTTCCTTCCCATGAAGAACATCACGGCTGTGTTTTTCCGGCCATTCACACTTACAAACCAGTTTGCCTCATCACCGGCCATTTCTTTCTCACACAAACGCGTACATCTCGTTTACCCAGATCCTTTTCTGTCTCTTACCTCATTATATGATGAAACACTCTCTCTCCAGACTTGTCATGAGTGCAAAAATGGCCCTAATTACAAATGATGGGCATAAGGGTACTCTAATGACACACTTAAAGCTAGGAGACAGAGAGCCGTAAGTGTTCCCGGAAAATGAAGACATTCAAATAACGGTGTCATCGCTTGCAAAGTCCTTCAAAGTCCTCAGAAGTCTCCTTCAGAATCTCCCAGAAAGTTTCTGTCTACCTCTCTATCTTTCACTAATCATGCCTGTCCCACTTCAAGTAGCATTGTACAAGATAAGTAAATTCAAGTATTTCTCCATACCATTTGATCCATAGAGACATTTCATACTGAGGAAATGAAGACTCAGAGAAGAAAAGTTACTTGTGGAAGAACATGGGGCTTGCTGATGAAGGGGAACCGGAATATGCCACCCTGAAAGATGCCACTCTGGCAAAAGGGTTGTTTTGAGCTGAAGGCCACTGAGAAGAAGCAGATACAAAAAAGCTCTCTACCATCTCCCAATCTGCCAAAAAGCAGGACATAAATTGACAAATGTATCCCTCCTCCTCTCTCTACCAGGAAGGACAAAGTTTAGTTCCCAGAGATAACCTAAGACGCTTAACAATGGAGAAGGCACTCTGACAAAACAAAACTTGTTCTTTTGAACTTCCTGTTAGCTTTCCCATAACTGGCATCTTTTGTCTTTAGCTGAAGATGATATTTAAACTGGAGTTTTAAGCTACCTGAGAGAGTTATTCATTTCTCTCTGGGTGTCTGCCATTTGGACATGAGAAATATATATAGTATACATGGCAATAAACTTATGTCTGTTTGATTTTCTCTCTCTTTTTTTTTTTTGCCATATGTAAGTTCCTGGGCCAGGGATTGAATCTGAGCCACGGCTGTGACAACACCAGATTCTTAACCCACTGTGCCACAGTGGGAACTCCCTGATTTTCTCTTGGTAATCTATCTTTTATTACAGGGGTCTCTGCTGAGAAGCTGGTAGGTAGAGGGAAATTTATTTTTCCTCTTCTACAGCAGTGATAAGGGATTTGAACAAGGCCTTCTTCCTCTCCTCTGACTGTTCATTCTAGCACCTCCTGTTGTCTTCTCATACTCCAATGCTTAAGTTTTCTATCTGCTTTACTAATAGTCATGGCCAATATTTACTAAGTCTCAACTATGCACCATACACACACAGTGTTTAATATAATTAAGCCTTGGCAATGCAGAGGTGAACAAGGCAGGCACAGTGACTGATCTTGCTGAGCTTACATTCTTTTGAGAAAGGCACACACACAAAAGTGCAAATAACTAATTAAATACATTGGTTCCTCTGAGAGTTGATAGGTTTATAATGGGAGCACTCCATAGTGTTTACTAAGGACAAGGCCTCCCAAAGTGAAATTTAATATTTTTTAATAAAGCAGCATTTTAGCCAGATTCAGAGTTAAAGGATATTTTTTGGCTGCTCTATGAACGATGCAAAAATGTATTCTGAGTTGCAGAGATGTAACCTAGAAAATGTTGGAACTCAGTTTATCTTACAACATGAAAATGTGGTTTGTTTCCTAATATGTTCCCTGCAAGAATTTGACCACAGGCATGACACAAAAAGAAGAGCTACAATGCTGAAGGTGACCTGAAATTCTCAAGAGAATAAAACATCTACCTGTCCTCAAGTGTTTATACACATAGCCACAGACTAGCAGGCATTCAAAAAGTATTCTTAAATCAATGACTAGAGAAATTTCCATAAAATTTCAGATCTCCATAGACAGAAACAACAAGAGAAATCCTTAGCATACCCTATCTTAATTCTCACTGAAAAGGAAAAAAGCAATTTTTATAGCACATCATTTTCAGATTATACACTGCAAAGGTATAGACATACAATTGATTTTTGTATATTATTTTGAATCCTACACTCTTGCTGAACTTGCTAATTAGCTCTAACAGTTTTAGCAGAGTCCTTAAAATTTTATACACATGAAATTGCATCATCTGCCAGGAGAGATTGTTTTACTTTTTTTTTTTTTTTTTTTTTTTTTTTTTGCTATTTCTTTGGGCCGCTCCCTCGGCATATGGAAGTTCCCAGGCTAGGGGTCTAATTGGAGCTGTAGCCACTGGCCTACGCCACAGCCACAGCAACAGGGGATCTGAGCCGCGTCTGCAACCTACACCACAGCTCACGGCAACGCCGGATCGTTAACCCACTGTGCAAGGGCAGGGACTGAACCCGCAAACTCATGGTTCCTAGTCGGATTTGTTAACCACTGCACCACGACAGGAACTCCTACTTCTTTGTTTTTAATAAGCATGCTTTCTTTCTTTTTTTCTTGGCTATGGTGTGGTAAGAACCTCTAGTCCAATGTTGAATAGAAGCAGTGAGAGTAGGCATCTTTGTCTTATCCCTTATCTTAAAGAGAAAACACCCAATCTTTTACTATGAAGTATGTTATTAGGTGTGGGGTTGTTTTGTAGCTGCTCTTTATTGGGTTGACGAAATTACCTTCTATACCTAGACTGTTGAGTACATCTTTGTATCTAAGATGTATTTCCTATGGCAACATACAGTTGGACCATTTTTAAAAATCCAGTCTGACACTGTCTGCCTATTGATTGTACTGTTTACCCATTCACATTTAATGTTATTTTTGATATGGTTAGCTTTATGTATGCCATTTAAGGTTCTTTAATGATGGTTTTTACCATATTTTTTTAGTCTTTTCCTTAGTGATTGCTCTAGAGCTTAACACACACATTTTAAATTATCAGAATCAGCTTAAGGTTTATACTAAATTAATTTTAGTGAGATATAGAATGTTACTCTTATATAGCTCTATTCCCTTTCCCCTCTTTTTGTGGAATTATTTTTATGCATATTACATCCGTTAATGATATAAATTCAATAACATATTGCGATAATTATTTATACAAATTTATGTCTTCTTTTAAAAGTGAGAGTAAAAAGGGGAACAAGTATACAGTTGACCAACATGGGTTTGAATGGCTCAAGTCCTCTTATACATGGGCCTGAGCAGTACAAGTCCAATAAATACATATTTCAGTTCTACATGATATGTGGTTGGTTACATCTGCTGATGCGAAGGGTCAATTGCAGAGTTATATGCAAATTTTCAACTGCCTCAGGATTAGTGCCCTTAACCCCTGTATTGTTCAAGGGTCAATTTTATATTCCTATCTTCTGTCGTATTAACTTTCTTATTTATCATTTCTTGTCTCTTCATTTGTTTGTGTGGATTCAAGTTTCCATCTTAAATCACTATCTTAGTTCAATGAGCTTAACATGAATTTTCCTTCCTCTCTCCCTCCCTGCTTTCCCTCCCTCTCTCCTTCCCTCCTTCTTCCTTCCTTCTCTTTCTCTCTCTCTCAGTACTATAATAAAACGAGATCTGCATAATGATTTAACTATTAAAAAAGCAAATGAGGAGTTCCCATTGTGGTTCAGCAGAAAAGAATCTAACTAATATCCATGAGGATGCAGGTTCGATCCATGGCCTCACTCAGTGGGTTAAGGATCCAGTGTTGCTGTGAGCTAGGGTGTAGGTCACAGGTGTGGCTTGGATCCCGCATTGCTGTGGCTGTGGTGTAGGCTGGCCACTACCACTCCGATTCTTCCCCAGCCTGGGAACCTCCATATGCCTCAGGTGTGTCCCTAAAAAACAACAACAACAACAACAACAAAAGTGCAAATGAAATTCCTGAGAACTGAATGGAGAATGTTGCTTAAAGAGAAGATCTGGTTCCTACAGAACTAGGAGGAGATTAGTTGACCAGGAGACTTGTAATATAAAGAAGAAAGGTGTGACACAGGAAATTTTACAATGGAGAGCAGAAGACTTAATGGTGGGGAAAGGGAGAGATGGATGTGCAATGTGAGCTCTCTGAAGTAGAAAAGGGAAGGGAAGAAATTCGTATGGCTTAGGGGACAGATGGAAACCAGTGATGGAAACCTACTTGGAGGCAGATTCCAGCTCAACATAATGAAGTCTTTTTAACGAGTAGAGAATCTTACCTATGAGGTGTGTGTGGTTGTAATAATAGCTTCCTTTTTGTCTTACTTTTAAGTCCCCCAGAAGCTAACTCTGAGACAAGGATTTAGGTACCAGTAGTTTATTTGGAAGAGGAAGAGGGATCACCAGGAGGGGAGTAGGGAAGTGACAGAGAGGCAATGCAGCCAAGAAAGAGCACTTTATCAAGCCAGCCACCCTTGTGGACAACTGGTGCTTAATTCTGCTGGGGAACCTCTGAGATCAGCTCAAAGCCATTCCACTCAGAATACAAGGGAGCCAGGGGTATTTGAACACTGACCCCTGACAGCCATGTGTGTAAGGCTAGTCCCAGGGAGCAGTTCCTTGGCACCTCAGCGGCAGGAGAAGGTCAGGTGCTGGCGGTGGAAAGTCAGGGTGAAGTGCACTGAAATGGTGGGGGCAAGGATATCTGGATGGGGCACCCAAGGCCCCTGCTGTGCATTTATTGAGCACTTTACACTGTGCCACGTGCTTGGCACACGTTATCCTATCTGTTCCTCATTCTAACTCAATCAGGAAATGCTATTTTACTCATCTTATAGAGGGAGGAACTTAGGCTCAGAGAAGTTGGTAACTTGTGGTACAGCTAGAATAAGGCAAAGTTCAAGGTCAAAGTCCAGCCTGTCTCATTCTAAGTTATCCTAGATCATCACCTTTGCCACTTCTCTTAGGCAGCTGACACTAAGCTGAGAGTGCATGACAGACATGTAGGAATTTTGTAGGTGTATAGGGTTAGGGGGCTCTGAATTCATATCAGATCTAATTGAACACCCACCGGAGAATAGCCTGAAGGCGGTGTGTGGGCAGAAGCTGGGCTGGGGGGCAAAGTTTGCCCTTCGCTGAAGTGCCTAAAAGGAATAGCAGTGTTTGTAAAGAAGATGATGGTGTTTGTGAGCTGGTTGTAAGTATGTACATCAGCTTTAGGAGTCTTTTTTTCTTCTCTCTCTCTTTCTCTCTAATTGAAGTATAGTTGACGTACAATATTATGTTATGTTCAGGTATACAACATACTGACTTAACTATTAAATCATTATGAAATGATTGGCATGATAAGTCTTGTAACCACCTACTGCCATATAAAATGATTACGGCATTACTGACTATATTCCTTATGCTGCACATTGTGTCCCATGGCTTATTTGGTTTATTACTGGAAGTCTGTACCTCTTAATCCCCTTCACCTATTTTGACCTTTCTTTCCCTCCCTCCCCTCCATCAACTACTCTGTATTTAGCTCTCTGTATCTATGAGTCTCTTTCCTTTTAGGGTTCTTTGATGCCTGAGGAACTTCTTTCTGAGATTGTGCTTGTGAAGCCCAAGAAAGATGAGCAGGACCAGGAGGAAAGTCTGGGTGTTAAATTCATGGGCAGAGAGAATGGATTTGTGGTTGCCAAGGGGGAGGGAGTGGGATGGACTGGGAGTTTGGGGTGAGTAAATGCAAACTATTGCATTTGGAGTAGATAAGCAATGAGGTCCCACTGTATATCCAGTCTCTTGGGACAGACCATGATGGAAGATAAATATAAGAAAAGGAATGTATATATATATATATATATATATATATATATATATACACACACACACACATACATACATACATGACTGGGTCACTTTGCTATGCAACAACAATTGACAGAGCATTGTAAGTCAACTATAAAAAGTTAAAAAAAAGAAAAGTCTGGGTGTTCACTAGAAGGGGTGAAGGAGCAATCCCAGTGGGGAAGGACTCAGTGTCAGGGGGCAGAGGGAAGCACTGCATCTGCTGTACCTCCAAGGCCCAGGAGGAGAGATGTTGCCATTATCCAGGGACCAAATTCTAGGTTTCCAGGGACACACATTGCACCATGAATCCAGCAATATTTGGGGCATAAAGAACACCAGCCTTAGAAAAATCTGGGCTTGAATCTGAGCTTGGTCACTTATAGGTTACTAGCTAGAACAGGGTTCCTTCCCAAATTCATGGTCACCTTGAACCTGTGAACATTAACTTATTTGGAAATAGGGTCTTCGCAGATGTAGTCAAATTAAGATGTGGTCATCCTGGATTAGGAGGCACCCCATCTAATTCAATGGCTGGTGTCCTTAGAAGGGCACAGAGACACAGAGGGTGAAGCTGACCATGTGAAAACAGAGGTGGAGACTGAAATTCTGCTGTCATAAACCAAGGAGGGTCAAGGAACACCTGCAACCCCCAGAAGTGAGAAGGAGCAAGAAAGGACTCAGCCCTCACAACTTCAGAGAGAGCACGGCGCAACTGACACCTTGGTTTTGGACTTTTAGCTTCCAAAACTGTGAAAGTATAAATTCCTGTCGTTTTTAGCCACCCAGTGTGTAGTAACTGCTTTACAGTAATTTGTATACCCAAACGAACACAAGCTGGATGATTACTCTGAGCCTCAGTTTATTCCTCTATGAAATGGGGATAAGAGTAGACACAGAAATAGGGTTCTCTAAATCCTTGTTTGCTTCCAGAATATTCACAGGGCTATCCTGCCCACATCTCTCAGCTACTGTCAGGGCTCTGGAACAGCCAGCAGCTCCTGAGAAAATTAGCTCTGGTCTGTTGGTGTGAGCATTTTCTGCTTTTCACCGCCTTGGCTCCCTTCTGGCTCTTTCTTTCAGACAGAGAAAATCGTCTGGGGGCACCAATTGCTCCTGGAAGCCAGACCGGCTTGAGCTGGTGATAAATGGATTGCTGCCCACAGGAGCGCGGCCGCCTGACGTCAGAGACGGCTGGGCACTAATTAAGGGGTTACTGTGTTTACAGGAAGATGGGGAAATAAATGTCAAGACTGCAGTGCTCTGGCTGCTATTTCACAGGGTCGAGGCCACCTCTAACACCTTTTATCGGAGAGGGTGGTGGGTCCGACGGCGCAGGGCCACCGAGGTTCCTCGTGGGGCGGTGGCAACGTGAAGTCTTGGTGCCGGAGGGGTTGGTCTCGCTCTCTCAGCCCCTCACCTTTTCCCTGCCGGGACTCTGTTAAAGGAGTCGGGGAAAAAAAAAGCCAGGCAACTTCTGTCTAGTTAATTGAAACATTTATAAAGAAGCCACGTTTCCAATCTCTAGCCCGGCTGCTCATGATCCCCCGCAATCCCGCTGTTGGTATTTGGAACTGATAAATCAGTCTTTCTAAACAGGTCCTCAGAGGCTGTTAGGATTTGGAAGGACAGGAAGTTAAAGAGCCTTGGGAGAGGGGGCTGTCAGCTTGTGTTCCCATGCGCTGCCCCCATGCCAGACAGTGGCTATGGCAGGAGAAAGCAAATGAAGGACCTGGGCAGGGAGGGGGGAGGGGGATGTTTGGCATTCACATCACTGCCCAAGATCCAGAGAGACCCTGGCCAGGACTGACAGCTGCGGCCCTGGAATTGATTGCCCAGAGTGCCGAGCCTATTGTTGGCTGCAAATCAAAAACCTCATGCCTTCTGCCAGACTCTCAGCCAGGAGTTTAATTAGTGAGAAAGGGCAAAAGGACTGAACCCCCACGCTGTAATCCTGACCTAGAGTTCCCAACTCTGGAAGCCTTTTGTAGCACGAAGCCCCCAGATAGCCAACACGGAGCCCCAGGTTCAAAGGGAAATGGGAAAGGGAGAAGTGAAAAGGCAGCGAGCGGCAGTGTGGGAGGTGGCGCCCCGGCCAAAAGCAGTTTCCAACAGGGTCCAGTCCTGGGAAAGGGGGTCTGATAAAGAAAGCAATCTGGCAGCCTCTTTGGATTCAGCCGGATTAAACTAAAACGTTAATTGCAGTAACGTTACCGAAAATGTTTCCATTTTCTTTTTTTCAGGCAGGAGGATCAGAAGCTCAGCAAGAATTCAAATAACTTTTATAGGTACCTTTTATTAAGTGCTACTACATGCCTGCAAGTCTGAAACATTTGGTGTATTTCTTATCATAACCCTGCAGTTTAGGGTGCCAGTGTTCCTTCTGGATAGAGGAGGAAACGGAGGCTCAGAGATGCTAGTTAAGGGGTCCAACATCACACATCGCAGAAGGAAGTGGAAGAACCAGGAATCAATTCAGTCTGAGTCTGTGGTCCATAATTATGCTCTCTTGATGTTGTAGTTATCTATTGCTGCATAACAAGCCACTCCTAAAGTTGGTGAAGTATAACCATCACCATGTTATCATGATTCTAGGGGTAAGGATGTGGGCTGGGTACAGTAAGGATGGCTCATCTCTGCCCCACAATGATGAGGTCTCAGGTAGAGTGGCTCCAAGAGCCAGAGGTGGCTCTACTGGGACCATCATGTATCTGGGGTCTCAATTCTGACCTTCCACTAAGGTTCTCTATCGCATCTACTAAGGTCCTAAATAGTTTCTTCCCTCCTACATCTGGTGCTTGGATTTGGAGCACTGGAGCAGCATCTTTTTCTCTCTCCCCCCAGCCTCCTGATGTGGCCACCTTAAGCTGCCACATAGCACAGTGGTCTCAGCTAGTCAGACTTTCCATATGGTGAGCGGCTTCTCTAAGACCCATGGGAAGCGACAGGAGTTAGAAGCTGCTAGTTTTGTAAGTATTAAGCCCAGAAACTGGCGCAGCATGACTCTTGCCGTATTATATCAGCCGCATGAGTCACAGAGCCTGTCCAGACTCACGACTAGCTCATTAGTTGCTTTGTGAACATCAGCTCTGCTCCTTACCAGCCGCTGGGCCACAGAGAAGCTCTTTCCTTTAAATTACACTGTTTTGGACGATAATGATAATGCCTCAATTTTGTTTAGCTTTTGAGATTTACAAAGAGCTTCCAACTGGATCTCTTATTTGAGCCTCATTATAAGACTTGGAGGCAGTCAGAGCAGGTTGTACTCGCCCGATTTTCAGAAAGCCAAGATTTCAAAAAGCAAAAAGCCTCACCCCAGGCATATGGTAGGTAAATTCCTAGCCCACCCCACTCCATGCAGTAAACCCCACCCCCCAGGCCGCCCTGATGACAGTTAAGGCCTTTTTCTGCCGTACCCTCTGCACTGTTAATGCACTCTAATTTGTCATGTGTTATTATTCTGCAGATCAAAAATTTTTCTAGAGGGCTTTCAAAATAATAGGTCTATTAATAAAATATCAAGCTAGAAAGGATAACTCCCTTTTACTGAATTTAATGGCGAAGAAAGGTATGTGTTTTTCCTTAACTGAAGTTAAATATTTCTTTGTTTTTTATTGAGGTGAAACTCACGTAACATAAAACCAACCATTTTAAAGTGTACAATTCAGTAGCATTTAGTACTTGTGCCATGTTGTGCGATCATCGCTCCTATCTGGCTGCAAAACATTTTCATCATTCCCGAAGGCCCTGTGTTTTATAATATAAAATTTATATGATAATTTCACCTTATCCTTGGAATCGAAATGCTCTGTAGATAATTATACGTAGGTAATGCTAGGTTTTATTAAAATGAAAAACGCTCTGTCTTTCAACTCAGAGTGACCTGGATTTAAATCACGGCCCTTCAATTTTCTAGCCATGTGGGTTTCAGAAAGGTATTTAACTGAGCCTGTTTCCTCATTCCTCATAAACAGGAATAATGATATCTACTTAGAAGGGAAATTGTGAGGACCGGTGAGATAATGGACTTCAAGCACCTCTTACAGGGCATGGTTCTTAGTGGTTGCCTAAATGATGGTAGTTGTTATGCACAGTATTAATAACCAGAAAAGCGTTGCAGGACCTCAGGAAAACCATCCCAATGTTCTGGGCCTCAGACTCAGGATGGAAACTGAAAGTGTGAGTCTATGTGATTCCTAAGCTTTGCTATTTAAGATGATAAAACATCTAGCAGGTCTCTCTCCCTTCCCTCTCTTTAAAAAGCCTCCTACCGCTTTCCTTATCTCCATCCCCCCCCACCACATGCACATCAAATTTCTCATCTTCTTACCAGAAAAGCTTAACTTTTAGCAGCTGTACTGAGATATACTTGATAGGTAATAAACTGTACGTATTTTAAGTATATAATGTGAGGTTTTGACATCCAAATACATTCATGAAATCTTCATCAAGACCAAGATGCTGATGTATCATCACCCCCAAAAGTTTCCCATTGCCCCTTTGTGGTCATTGGTCCCATCCTCCCCCTCCCCCTAAGTATGTGATATCTGAGATGTTCCTGTATTTGGCGATCTCGCTCTCCCCCATGTGTAGACACAAGGGTTCCCTCAGGGCCAGGAATGTGTACACTTTGCTCATTATTGGATCCCCAGAAATGGGTAGAATACAGGAAAACAGGAGATGCTCAACAAATATTTGTTAAATGAATGAATAACCCCTTTGTCCCTTTACTCCTGATGCAGTGATACTGAAGCTTTTATTCTCTGAGTGCTGTTGTGATTGATGCCAAGACAGAAGAGAGCTCCGGGGGCTGGAGTGTCTGGGAGCATTTCACAGAGGAAGAAAATTGCTTTGAGGCTCCGATGATGAAAAGGGCTTGTTGAGGAAGGCAGAGCTAATGGCTTGAGCACAGGCCAGGAAGCAATCTGGGAAAGATGAGAGAGTATGGAATGGATGGGAGGCAATGTGGCAACTGACATGACTGACAAGTGACAAGGATTAGGCTCCCTGGAGCTGCAGGAGGCTCAAGCCTTTGTGAAATGAGAAAACAAAAATAAAAACAAAGCAGGAGCTGCGGGTACCTTGGCCAAGAATCATGCGATGCTAGAATTGGCATAGATACCCAAGATTAGGCAAATACCGTCATAATGCAGATGAAAAAGGTAAACTCCAGAGAAATGAAGCCCATTTCTCCAGCTCACAGAATAGAATGGTGGGAGACCCCGGGAGAAAATCCAAGGTTCATAGTCTCTGCCTGCTTTTTTCATTGATCCCTTAATATGTATTTACTTAATGTACTGAGCACCTACCATATGCAAGCACTGGACTGGGCACTGGGATCAGACAGGAGTGAAAAATATCAGTGATCTTGTGGTCTAGTGGAAAATGCAGAATGGGTCAGAAAGAGGTAGTATGAGAAGAATTTGACCGGCTGGTTACGGCTTTGTAGATGGAGGAAGTGTCTGAGAACTGAGGAATGTGAGGAGCCTCTAAAAGTTGGAAAAGATAAGGAAACATTCTCTCCTACATTCTCCAGAAAAGAATGCAGCCTGCTAACACCTTGATTTCAGCCCAATGAGACCCATTTCTAACTTCTGAACTACACAGCTGTGAGAGGATAGACCTGTATAGTTTTAAGGCACTATTTGTTATAGCAGCCAAAGGAAATTAATACAGCTCCTTTCTAACTACAGAGCCTTGGTTATTTAAATTCTCTGAACAATTATCTTTGATACATAATAATCATTAGTACTTAACCCTTTGCTTATTGCGAGGAACCACTGAAGAAGGAGAAATAAAATCATTAGAGCAATGCCTGATATCATGGACAGAACTGTCTGCAGCACCCCCCACCCCAACACACATACACACACAGCCTCCAGATTCATATGTGGAAGCCACAGTTTCCTACTGCACAATGTGCCTGTATTGAAAGAGAGAGCCTTTAAAGAGGTGATTAAGTTAAAATAAGGCCAATAGGATGGGCCCTTATCCAATCTGACAGGTGTCCTTATAAGAAAAAGAAATTTGGACATATAAATGCCAGGAATGCATGCACGGGGGAAGGACAACATGAAGATTCAACAAGAAGGTGGCCATCTGAAAAGCCAAGGAGAGAGGTCAGGAGAATCCGAACCTGCTGGGTACCATGAACTTGGACTTCCAGCCTCTGGAACTGTAAGAAAACAAATGGTGGTTTTCAGCCACCAGACTGGGGTACTTTGTTGTGGCAGCACAAGCAAACTAATATGCCACCCCAGGTTTGCCCCAGGGCTAGGACCCTAGAGATTTGATCTGCCCTGTTTCAGACTCCATCTTCTGATACACAGTGGATTTCTTGAGATGGGCTGCTTATAAGGGGACTCATTGTGAGAGACATGTTTGGGGTCGCTGGGCTGCACAGAGAGTGAGGGTACTTGAGCTGCCCATTCATCCAGCTTCTCTCTGGCTACACTCAGAACATATTAAAAAAAAACCATCTGGCGGATGAGGGCCCCGGCGGTTACCATGGTGAGGCAGAGCAGAGCTGGGAGACTGGAGCGTGTGTGTCGCTGTCTGACACTTGAGCCCAGGGAAATGTCAGCCTGGCTCGTGTTCATTTTGGACAATATTTTTATCCACCTTTTATTCCCAGCTAAGTCGTTTAAAAAACTTTTGTAGGTCCAATTGTGATCACTGGGTGTTTTCACCTACAGATAAAAAGCTCTTTGTGAACAGGAACTGAATGTTTTCCCATTTTATTCCCTTTCTGGCCTCTCCCCTTCCCTCCCAAGCCCCCCACATTCCCCACAGCATTTAAACCTATGTCTGTCACTGAGTTGATACTCAACAAGTATTTGTCGGGTAGAGCTGAATTAATTAACCTTTGGAGAAACTCTATTTTCCTGTTTGCTTCTGATTTTAAAAAGCATTGACAATTAATATCACAGGGAGTTCATTCAAGTGGCAGGCTCTGATATTTGTTTTATATCTGCAGCAGGATGGAGACCTGTGAGCAGAGACTAGAGGCTGGTGCAAGGAATTTAGTGTAGAGACCTAGGGCTTGAGAGCAAGCCTTCTGGACTTGACTGGACCTGGATTTGCATCCTGGGTCTACATCCAGCTCCTTGTGTGACATGGGGTCAGAGACTTCTTTTCTGGCCTTTTTCATTGTCCTCAAAATGGGGGTTCTAATCTTACCTGCTCCATGGGGTTCTTTGGAGGCTTAAGGGAGATGGTGCAGGTAGAGCCCCACATCTGGCACTCAGCTAATAGCTTTATTTTGGCACTGTTGCAGATTTTCACTAGGGCTTTGTCCTCAACTCCATAAGTTTGGGATTTTTTTCCCCCCTGATTTCTAACATTTCAGGAAATGTTCTCTCTCAATAAGGTCATGTCTAGGGGCAGGTTTGGACAGACCATAGACCTGCACCTTCTCCCAGACCATCTGTGGGTTTCCTTTGATAATCACAGGGTGTCTGAGGCTCCCAGAGCCAGAGACATCTAGGGAGGGCACAAGATGAAGCCTGGAGAAGTTTCCAAGGGCAGGGACCTGACAGCCAAAGGTGACCAACTCAGACCAGCCTACCCAGATAAGGAGGCTTACAGACATCATTGTTCAAGGGTGTGGAAGGTGGCTTCATTGACACACAGTGCCAGGCTCAGGAAGGAATCAGCCAGCAAGCAGGGAGCCCAGGATTGCCCGGAGAGCCACGAGCATTGGGAGATGTGGAGCTGGCTGACTTTACCTCTCTGCAAGCTCAGTCTGGTTTCTCCCCACTTTCCTTCCCTTCTAAATCATCACCCCCTTTTCAGTATATGCAGAAGCTGAGAGGTGGGGTCTGCTGGACTCTCATCCTCCGGTAGCCCACCAGCCCCAGGTGGAAGCTTCCTTCTCCCTCCCACCTCTGCACCTCATCTTCTCTCCCCACCTAGTCACACTCCAGGTAACAGATGGGGTCTTGAGGTGGATCTACACACCATAGGAGGGACCCATCTATTAAGGGGTTTACTGGGTGCTTAAATCCATCCAATGACAAAATCTGCCAGCATTTACTGCATACTTACTACATGTGTCGGGCATCTTGCCAAATGACTCACAAGTTTTAGTCATTTAATGTCCCGACTACCCTAGGAAGCTCTTTTTCTCATCCCCGTTGTTGTGATTGAGGAAACAAGCCCAGAGAACTTAAGGGACACGTTTGAGGTTTCATAGCAAATCCAGGATTTAAATCTGATAGATTAATGGAGATTCAAAGCACGTGCTCCTCAGCGTGAAGAGACTAAATGAGGGTGCAGGGGTACAGAGACAGTTTGCCATAGTTTAAAACCCTATCCACCACTCACCGCCTCAACACACTTGGGAAAGTTCATTGATCTTTGTGCCTCGGTTTTCCCATGTGTAAATGTGCAGATAATTATGGTTCTCCCCCCCCCATAGAGTTGGTAAAGGATCACATGGGCTCACACATGTAAAGCTCTTAGGTCAATGCCGAGCACACAGTAAGTGCTTTAGACATGTTTGCTATTATAATTAACCATGGCATCAGGGTGGCCTCTGTATCTTGGTGACCTCCCTGGAAAGCTGCCTGAAATCTCCACATCAGAGAGAGACTGGAACACCCCCGGATGCAGCTTGTCCAACAATCCTGGCCAGAACCCCATGATCCTCCACAGAAGGGATAAATAGGCGAGACTCACCCTTTCCTGGCTCCCCTTGCTGGCCTTTTCCCTCACACGGGCTTAATTTTGGCTTTTTTTTTTTTTTTAGGGCCGTACCTATGGCATATGGAAATTCCCACGCTGGGGGTTGAATGGGAGCTGCAACTGCCAGCCTACACCATAACCACAGAAGCACAGGATCTAAGCCACGTCTGCAACCTCCACCATAGCTCATGGCAACTCCAGGTTCTTAACCCACTGAGCAAGCCCAGGGATGGAACCCGCATCCTCATGGATACTACTTGGGTTCATTACCGCTGAGTCACAATGGAGAAACTCCAATTTTGGCAAAATTAATGATGAGGAGGAGCTGAATTCCACAGATTTGGATTTGCATTCTGGCTTCACCTGTTACTAATTGTGTGACATTGAGCCAATTAAAACCTCCCACCATGCCTCAGTTTCTTCTAAAGGAGAAACTTGTTGAATAGAGGGAAACAAGAGGAAAAGGACCTGATGGGGGAAAGCCCCAGAGCCTTCCTAATGGATCTGCCCAAGTTTCCGTTAGAGGGAAGAGCTCCTTATCACCTGCAAGTGTTGAACTTCTTGGAGTGGTTCTCCCCCTGTGGTTCCTTCTTTGAGTTCTAACCATTCTCATCAAATTCAAGGCTCAGTGTTTGGCTTCACTAATTATGAGGAATATGGAAATCAAGGCCACAATGAGGTATTACTACACACCTGTCAGCATGGTTATTATAAAAAAGATGAGAAATAATGAGTGTTGTCGAGGATGTGGAGGCAAGAAAACACTTGTGTGCTGTTGGTAAGAATATAAATTGGTGCAGCTACTAATGGAAAATAGAGTGAAGGTTCTTCAAAATATTAAAAGTAGAACTACCACATGATCCAGCAATTTCACTTCTGGATATATTCTGAAGGAAACAAAAACACTAACATGAAAAAATATATATGCCCCCGTGTTCTTTGCAGCATTACTTACAATTGCCAAGACGTGGAAATGACCTAAGTGTTCAGTAATGGATGAATAGATAAAGAAAATGTAAGACACACATGCACAATATTCAGTCATAAAAAAAGAAAAACCTACCATTTGTGACAACATGGGTAGGTGGACTTTGAAGGCACCAAGGTAATGAAATAAGTCAGAGAAAGACAAATAGTGTATGATCTTACTTTTATGTGGAATATTAAAAAAAAAAATCTCCTAGGTTCAGAGAACAGACTGGTGGTTTCCAGGGGCAGGGAGTAATAAGGCATTCCTGGCCCCTATGGCTCAATTCTCTCTTTTTTTTTTTCCCACTGTACAGCAAGGGGATCAAGTTATCCTTACATGTATACATTACATTTTTTTCCCCACCCTTTGTTCTGTTGCAACATGAGTATCTAGACAAAGTTCTCAATGCTATTCAGCAGGATCTCCTTGTAAATCTATTCTAAGTTGTGTCTCATAAGCCCAAGCTCCTGATCCCTCCCACTCCCTCCCCCTCCCATCAGGCAGCCACAAGTCTCTTCTCCAAGTCCATGATTTTCTTTTCTGAGGAAATGTTCATTTGTGCTGGATATTAGATTCCAGTTATAAGTGATATCATATGGTCTTTGTCTTTGTCTTTCTGGCTCATTTCACTCAGTATGAGGTTCTCTAGCTCCATCCATGTTGCTGCAAATGGCATTATGTCATTCTTTTTTATGGCTGAGTAGTATTCCATTGTGTATATATACCACATCTTCCAAATCCAATCCTCTGTCGATGGACATTTGGGTTGTTTCCATGTCCTGGCTATTGTGAATAGTGCTGCAATGAACATGCGGGTGCATGTGTCTCTTTTAAGTAGAGTTTTGTCCGGATAGATGCCCAAGAGTGGGATTGCAGGGTCATATGGAAGTTCTATGTATAGATTTCTAAGGTATCTCCAAACTGTTCTCCATAGTGGCTGTACCAGTTTACATTCCCACTCAATTCTCTTTAATTAATTAATTAGTCTTATTAAAGAATAGTTAACATATAATATTGGGTTCAGATGTACAGCATAGTGGCTCAACAACTGTATACATTATGAAGTGATCTTCATGACAAAGCTATCTGTCACCATAAAAAGTTATTACAATACATTATTCCCTATAATGTACATTATATCCCCTTGACTTATTTACAGGCATGCCTCAGAGATATTGCAGGTTTGGTTATAGACCACCACAATAAAGTAAACATTGCAATAAAGCAAGTCACATGGATTTTTTTGTTTCCCAGTGCATTAAAAGCTTATGTTTACACTATACTCTAGCCTATTAAGTGGACAAAGGCATAATGTCTAAAAAAACAATGTCCATACCTTAATTGAAAAACTTATTTTTTTTTTGCTAAAAAATGCTAACCAGTAACTGGAAGTTTTTACCTCTTAATCCCCTTCATCTATCTTGTGCATTTCCCCATGACCCTCACCTCTGGCAGCTACCAGTTTGTTCTCTGTACGTATAATTCTGTTTCTATTTTGTTGTGATTATTCATTTCTTTTTGGATTTTGGATTTCTTTTTCTCTTTATGGCCACACCTGTGGTATATGAAAGTTCCTGGGCTAGGGGTTAAATGAGGGCTGCAGCTGTAGGCTTATACCACAGCCATGGCAACACTGATTCCAAGCCACACCTGTGACCTATGTCACAGCTTGTGGCAACACCAGATCCTTAACCCACTGAGTGAGGCCAGGGATTAAATCTGAATCCTCATGGACACTATGTCAGGCTCTTAATACACTGAGCCATAGTGGGAACTCCTGTCTTTTTGTTTTTTAGATTCCACATATAAGTGAAATAACATAGTATTTATCTGACATACTAACACCCTTTAGATCCATCCATGTTATTGCAAATAACAAGACTTCATTCTTTAAAAAAAAATACCTTGAGACAAATAAAAATATAATTACAACGTACCAATGGAACACAGCAAAAGGAGTTCTAAGAAGGAAGTTTTACAGTGACACTTGCCTACCTCAATAAACAAGAAAAATATCATATAATCAAACATTACACCTAAAGTAAGCAGAAAAAATAACAAGCTCAAAGTTAATAGAAGGAAGGAAATAATAAAAGATCAGAATGAAAAAAAGGAAATAGATGCATTCTTAGATTAATGAAATTAAGAGTTGATTACTTGAAAAGATCAACAAAACTGGTAAAACTTTAGCCAGACTCATCAAGAAAAAAAGAGAGCCTAATCCGAAGTGAAAGATAATTTGAAACCAACACCCCAGGAATCAAAGGATCATGAGATTACTGTGAACAACTTTACATCCAAAACTGGACAACCTAGAATAAAATGAATAAATTCCTAGAAATATACAATCTTCAAGACTGAATCAGAAAGAAACATAAGATATTAACCTACTGATTACTAGTAGAGAAATTGAACTATTAATCAAAATATCCCCCAAAAAAGTCCAGAATCAGATGGTTTCAAAAAAGAAGAGTTAATACACATCACCCTAAAATTATTCCAGAATATTGTAAAGTTTTATAAGGCCAGCATTACTCTCAATACCAAAAGCAAAGACACTACAAAAAAAATTAC
Organism: Phacochoerus africanus; assembly: GCF_016906955.1. Taxonomy (NCBI): domain Eukaryota; kingdom Metazoa; phylum Chordata; class Mammalia; order Artiodactyla; family Suidae; genus Phacochoerus; species Phacochoerus africanus. The sequence continues at coordinate 144,213,610 of NC_062551.1, read as the reverse complement.
AGGCCAACATCACTGATGAGCATAGATGCAAAAATCCTAATGAAATGCCAACAAACCGAATTCAACAATACATTAAAGATGGGATTAAGACAGCAAAATAGAAGCGCTGGAACTCAACTTCTCTCCTAAAAACAACAAAATTTACAACTAAATGCTGAGCAATCTTCAACCAAATGGACCAGATGCTTTCAAAAAGATATCCTACTTAAGAAGACAAAGAGGCCACATCAAGAGGTAGGAGGGGTGATTACAAGATATAAGCAAACACATACCTCCTGGGTGGGAAGCCCCACAGAATGGAAAGTAAGTGGTTCACAGAGACTCACCTATAGGAGTGAGAGTTCTGAGCCCCACATCAAACTCCCACCTGTGGGTATCTGGCACTGGGAGAAAGAGCCCCCGGAGCATCTAGCATTGAAGGCCAGTGGGGCTTGTGTGCAGGAGCTCCATGGGATTGGGGGAAATGGAGACCTCATTCTTAAACAGCGCACATAGATTTTCACGTGCACTGGGTCCCAGGGCAAGGTAGAGTCTCCATGGGAATCTGGGTCAATGCTGACTGAAGTTCTTGGGGGACCTCCTGGAAAGCAGGGGTGATTGTGGCTTGTTGTGGGGGAAGGACATTGGAAGCAAAGCTCTCAAGATTATTCAGCAGCATGCCTTTCTTTGGAGGTGGCCATTCTGGGAAAATCTGGCCCCACCCATCAGTGTTGAGAAGCCCCAGGGCAAAAGACACCCCAGGTGGGATCACAGCCCCACCCATTAGTAAACAGGCTGCCTAAAGACCCCCAGGCACACAGCTATCTCCAACATCATCCAGAGACAAAGCCCCACCTACCAGAGGGATAGGAGTCAGCTCCACCTACCAGTGGAGGCATCAGTCCCTCCCATTCAGGAAGCCTACAGCAAGCCCCTAGACCAACTTCAGCCACAAGGGGGGAAGACACCAGAAGTAAGAGAGTCTACAACTCTATTGTCTGCAAAAAGGAGAGTACACCGAAAACATATAAAAATTAAAAGACAGAGAACTATAACTCAGATGGGGGAGAAAGAAAAACCCCCAGAAAATCAGCTAAGTGATCAGGAGATTATCAGCCTCCAGGAAAAAGACTTTAGACTGTTGGTGCTGAAGAAGATGCAAGACATTGGAAATAAACTGGAGGCAAAGATGGATAACTTACAGGAAACACTGACCAAAGATATATAAGATATAAAACTTAAACAAGAAGAGATGCAAAATACAATAACTGAAATAAAAAATTCACCAGTAGCAGCTAACAGCAGAATACAGGAGGCAGAAGAATGAATAAGCGAGGTGGAGGACAGATTAGTGGAAATTATGGATGCGGAACAGAAAAGAGAAAAAAGATTGAAAAGAAATGAAGACAGTCTAAGAGAACTCTGGGACAATGTTAAATGCACCAACATCCGTATTATAGGGGTGCCAGAGGAGAAAAGAGAGAGAGAAAGAGACAGAAAAAAATATTCAAAGAGATAATAGCTGAAAACTTCTCTAACATGGGAAAGGAACCACTCACTCAAATCCAGAAAGCACAACGAGTACCATATAAAATAAACACAAGGAGGAACACCCTGAGACACATATTCATCAAACTGACCAAAATTAAAGACAAAGAGAAAATAATGAAAGCAGCTAGGGAAAAGAAACAAATAACATACAAGGGAACCCCATAAGGTTATTGGCAGATTTTTCAGCAGAAACTCTGCAAGCCAGAAGGGAGTGACATGATATACTTAACATAATGAAAGGAAAAAACCTCCAACCAAGATTACTTTACCCAGCAAGGCTCTCATTCAGATTTTGAGAAATCAAAACCTTCACAGATAAGCAAAAGCTGAGAGAATTCAGCAACTCTAATTCAGCCTTACAATAAATACTAAAGGAGCTTCTCTAGGCAGAAAAGAAAAGGCCACAACCAGAAACAAAAATACCACAAATGACAAGGCTCACCAGTAAAGGTACATATACAGTAAAGACACAGAATCATCCATGCACAATTACTGCCACCAAAGTCAGAAATCATGAGAAGAGGTGGGTACAAATGCAGGACACTGGAGATGAACTTGCAATTAAGAGAACAACAACTCTTAATTGAGAAGAGAAAAACAATCTCATATACATATAGACTTTTATAACAGAACTTCAGAATAACTACAAACCAAAAATCTACAACTGGTACACAAACAAAGAAAATTCAACTCAAATACAATACTAAAGATAGTCATCAAACCAGAAGAGGAGAGATCAAGAGAAGAAGGGAAGAAAAAAGAGCAACAAAAACAAATCCAAAGCAATTAATAAAATGGCAATAAGAACATACATATCAATAATTACCTTTAATGTTAATGGACTAAACACCCCAACCAAAAGACACAGACTGGCTGAATGGATACAAAAACAAGACCCATATATATGCTGTCTTCAAGCGAGCCGCTTCACTTCTAGGGACACATACAAATTGAAAGTGAGAGGATGGAAGAAAATATTCCATGCTAATGGGAATCAAAATAAAGCTGGAGTGGCAATACTCATCACACAAAATAGACTTTAAAATGAAGAATATTTTAAGGGACAAGGAAGGTCACTACATAATGATCAAAGGATCAATCCAAGAAGAAGATATAACAATTTTAAATATCTACGCACTCAACATAGGTTCACCACAATATATTAGGCAACTGCTAACAACCTTAAAAGAAGAAATCGACAATAACACAATCATAGTGGAGGACTTTAACACCCCACTTACAGCAATGGACAGATCATACAGACAGAAAAATCAATAAGGAAACACAGGCACTGAATGAAGCATTAGACCCAATGGACTTAACTGATATTTATAGGACATTCCATCCAAAAGCAACAGAATACACATTCTTCTCAAGTGCATAGGGAACATTCTCTAAGATTGATAATATCCTGGGCTACAAATCCAACCTCGCTAACTTCAAGAAAATTGAAATCAGGAGTTCCCATAGTGGCGCAGTGGTTAACGAATCCGACTAGGAACCATGAGGTTGTGGGTTCGGTCCCTGCCCTTGCTCAGTGGGTTAACGATCTGGCGTTGCCATGAGCTGTGGTGTAGGTTGCAGACGCGGCTCAGATCCCGCGTTGCTGTGGCTGTGGCGTAGGCCAGTGGCTACAGCTCCAATTTGACCCCTAGCCTGGGAACCTCCATATGCCACGGGAGCGGCCCAAGAAATAGCAAAAAGTCAAAAAAAAAAAAAGAAAATTGAAATCATATCAAGCATCTTTTCCGACTAAAACGCTATATGACTGGAAATCAATGACAAGAATAAAACTGCAAAAAACACAAACACATGGAGACTAAACAACATGCTACTAAACAACAAATGGATCACTGAAGAAATCAAAGAGGAAATTAAAAAACACCTAGAAGCAAATGACAACAAGGATATGACACCCCAAAACCTATGGGATGCAGCAAAAGCCGTTCTAAGAGGAAAATTTATAGTAATACAAGCCCACCTCAGGAAACAAGAAAAAGCTCAAATAGACAAGCTAACTTTACATCTAAAGCAGCTATAGAGAGAAGAACAGACAAGACCTATAGTTAGTAGAAGGAAAGAAATCATAAAGATCACAGCAGAAATCAATGAAATAGAAACAAAGAAAATCATAGAAAAGATCAATGAAACAAAAAGATGGTTCCTTGAAAAGATCAACAAAATTGATAAACCCTTAGCCAGACTTATCAAGAAAAAAAGAGAGAGGACTCAAATCAGTAAAATTAGAAATGAAAAAGGAGAAGTAACAACGGACATCACAGAAATACAAAAGATCATAAGAGACTACTATATGCAGCTATACGCCAATAAAATGGAAAACCTAGAAGAAATGGACAAATTCTTAGAAAGGTACAATTTTCCAAGACTAAACCAAGATGAAATAGAAAAGATGAATGGACCAATCTCAAGAACTGAAATTGAAACTGTGGTTTAAAAACTTACAACAAACAAAAGTCCAGGACCAGATGGCTTCACAGGCAAATTCTATCGAACATTTAGAGAAGAGCTAATACCAATCCTTCTGAAACTATTCCAAAAAATTGCAGAGGAAGGAACACTCCCAAACTCATTCTATGAGGCCACCATCACCCTGATACCAAAATCAGACAAAGATACCACATACACACACAAAAGAAAACTACAGGCCACTTTCACTGATGAACATAGATGCAAAAATCCTCAACAAAATACTAGCAAACCACAGCCAACAATACATTAAAAGGATTGTACATCATGATCAAGTGGGATTTATCCCACGGAGGCAAGGGTTCTTCAATATCCCCAAATCAATCATTGTGATACACCACATTAACAAACTGAAGAATAAAAACCATATGATCCTCTCAATAGACACAGAAAAAGCCTTTGACAAAATCCAACACCCATTTCTGATTAAAAAAAAAAAACCTTCAGAAAGTGGGCATGGAGGGAACATAAACTCAATAAAGGCCATATATGACAAACCCACAGCTAACATCATTCTCAATGGTGAAAAGCTGAAAGAATTCCCTCTGACATCAGGAACAAGACAAGGATGTCCACTCTCACCACAACTATTCAACACAGTTTTGGAAGTCCTAGCCACGGCAATCAGAGAAGAAAAAGAAATAAAAGGAATCCAAATTGGAAAGGAAGAAAGGAAACTGCCACTATTTGAAGATGGCATGATACTATACCTAGAAAATCCTGAAGATGCTACCAGAAAACTGGTAGAGCTCATCCACAAATTTGACAAAGTCGCAGGATACAAAATTAATACACAGAAATTGATGGCATTTCTATATACTAACAATGAAAGATCAGAAAGAGAAATTAGGGAAAGAATCCCATTTACCATCACATCCAAAAGAATAAAATACCTCGGAGTAAACCTACCTAAAGAGACAAAAGGCCTGTACTCTGAAAACTATTTGACACTGATGAAAGAAATCAAAGATGACACAAATAGATGGAAAAATATACCATGCTCTTGAATTGGAAAGAGTCAATATTATCAAAATGACTATACTACTCAAGACAATCTACAGATTCAATGCAATCCCTATCAAATTACCAAGGACATTTTTCACAGAACTTGAACAAAATAGTTTAAAGTTTGTTTGGAAGCACAAAAGATCCAGAATAGCCAAAGCCATCCTGAAAAAGAAAAATGGAGCTGGAGGAATCAGGCTCCCTGACTTCAAACTATACTACAAAGCAACAGTCCTCAAAACCGTATGGTACTGGCACAAAGACAGACATATGGATCAGTGGAACAGGATAGAAAGCCCAGAATTAAACCCACACACCCACAGCCAACTAATCTATGACAAAGGAAGCAAGAAGATACAATGGAGAAAGGACAGCCCCTTCAATAAGTGGTACTAGGAAAGCTGGACAGCTACATACAAAAGAATGAGATTAGAACACTTCTTAACACCATACACAAAAATAAACTCAAAATAGATTAAAGACCTAGATCTAAGACCAGACACTATAAAACTCTTAGAGGAAAACATATGCTAAACACTCTCTGATGTAAACGACAGCAACATCTTCTCAGGGCCACCTCTTAGAGTCATGACAGTAAAAATGAAAATAAACAAATAGGACCTACTCAAACTTCAAAGTTTCTGCACAGCAAAGCAAACTCTAAACAAAATGAAAAGACAGCCCACAGAATGGGAGAAAATCTTTGCAAAAGAATCGACTGACAAGGGATTAATCTCTAAAATTGATAAACACCTCCTGCAGCTCCATGCCAAAAAAAAAAAAAAAAAACAACCCCATCAAAAAATGTGCAGAAGATCTAAACAGACTATTTTCCAAAGAAGATATAAAGATGTCCAAGAAATCCATGAAAAGGTGTTCAACATCACTCATTATTAGAGAAATGCAAATCAAAACTACTCTGAGGTACTACCTTACACCAGCCAGAATGGCCATCATCAAAAAGACTACAAACAATAAGTGCTGGAGAGGGTGTGGAGAAAAAAGGAACCCTTATTACACTGTTGGTGGGACTGTAAATTGGTACAACCACTGTGGAAAAGAGTATGGAGATTCCTCAGAAAACTAAAAATAGAACTACCATTTGACCCAGCAATCCCACTCCTGGGCACCTATCCAGAGCAAACCACGACATGAAAAGACACATGTACCCTGATGTTCACTGCAGCACTATTTGCAATAGCCAAGATCTGGAAACAACCTAAATGTCCATTTACAGAGGAGTGGATCAAGAAGTGGTGGTACATTTACGCAATGGAATATTACTCAGCCATTAAAAGGAACAAAATACCAGCATTTTTAGCAACATGGATGGACCTAGAAATTATCATGCTAAGTGAAATCAGTCAGACAATGAGACACCAAAATCAAATGCTTTCACTGACATGTGGAATCTGAAAAAAGGACCCAGTGAACTTCTTTGCAGAACAGATACTGACTCACAGACTTTGAAACACTTATGGTTTCCAAAGGAGACAGTTTGGGGAGTGGGTGGACGTGCTAGGGTTGTGGGATGAAATCCTTTAAAAATGGATTGTGATGATCATTGTATAACTATAGATGTCATAAATTCATTGAGTAATAAAATAAATAACTAAATGATGTCATAATAAAAACATAAAACAAAAAAAACCAATACATTAAAATGATCAATCATATACCATGATCAAGAGAGACTTAGCTCAGAAATGCCAGGTTGGTTCGACATCCACAAATCAATCAATGTGATACATCACATTAACAAAATGATAGATAAAAATTACATAATTATCTCAAGAGATGTAGAAAAAGCACTTGATGAAATTCAACAACCATTTATAAAATTCTCAACAAGGTGGTATAGAGGGAACATATGTTCATATAATAAAGGCTGTATATGACAAACACACACCTGACATCTTAGTCAATGGTGAAGAGCTGAAAGCTTTTCCTCTAAAATCAGGAATAAGACAAGGATGTCCACTGCTGTCACTGTTATTCAATGTAGTACTGGAAGTCATAGATACAGTCATTAGACAAGAAAAAAAAATCAAACGTATAAATTGAAAGGGAAAGAGTAAAACTGTCACTAGTTGCAGATGACATGATAACATGTTTAGAAAACCCTAAAGACTCCACTAAAAAAGCTATTATAAATAATAAATGAATTCAATGAAGTTGCCAGATAGGAAGTTAATATAAAAAATCTGTTGCTTTTCTTCACACTAGTGATATATTATCAGAGAAATTAAGAAAACAATCCTATTTATAATGGCATCAAAAAGAATAAAATACCTACGGCTAAATCTAACCAAAGAGGTGAAAGAGCTGTACTGTGAAAATTATTGTTATACTCATAAATTAAAGGTGACACAAATGGAAAGATACACCATGCTTACTGATTGGAAAAATTAGTATTTCTAAAATGTCAACACTATCCAAAGCAATCTGATCCAATGCAATCTGTATCAAAATAGCAGTGACATTTTTCACAAAATTAGAACAAATAATTCTTTATTTTTTTCTTTGATTTCTTCAATGTCCTATTGGGTGTTTAGCAGCATATTGTTTGGTATCCATGTGTTTGTGTGTTTTTCATTTTCCTTCTTGTTGATTTCTAGTATCCTACTATTGTGGTCAGAAAGGATGTATGATGATTTTAACTTTTTTTTTTAGGGTATACCTGTGGCATAGGAAAATTCCCAGGCTAGGGGTCGAATCAGAGCTGCAGCTGCTGGCCTATGCCACAGCTTCAGCAATGCAGGATCTGAGACACATCTGTGGCCTACACCATAGCTTGCTACACCACTAGATCCTTAACCCACTAAGCAAAGGCAGGGATCAAACCCACATCCTCATGGACACTAAGTCAGATTCTTAACCCAATGAGCCACAATGGGAACTCCTGATTTTAATCTTCTTAAATTTATTAAGACTCATTTTGTGGCATATCCCAGAGAGTGTTCCATGTGTACTTGAAAAGAATGTGTAGTCTGCTGTTTTAGAATGGAATGTCCTACAGCTATCTATTATGCCATCTGGTCTAATGTCTTATTTAAGGCCAATGATTTCTTTTTAAGTTTTTGTCTGGTTGAACTATCCGTTGATGTAAGTGGGGCATTAAAGTCCCCTACTATTATTGTTACTATTTCTCCCTTTATGTATTTTCATATTTAGTTTATGTATTTAGGTCCTTCTTTATTTGGACACATAGATATTTACAAGTGCTTTATTCTCTTCTTAGATGTAACCCGTTATCATTATGTACTGCTACTCATTGTTTCTTTTTACAATCTTTATTTTAAAGTCTATTTTGTATGATGTAAGTATTGCTACTCCAACACTTTTTGTTTCCATTTGTATGGAATATCTTTTTCCATCCCTTCACTTTCAGTCTGTGAGTATCTTTATTATCTTTAACTTTTTAAAAAATTTATGGTTGAACCCATGACATATGGAAATTTCCAGGCCAGGGATAAAACATGAGTGAGAGCTGCAACCTATGCCACAGCTGCAGCAATGCCACTGCACTAGGCTAGGGATAGAACCTGCACCTCTACAGCAACCCAAGCCACTGCAGTCAGATTTTTAACCCACAGCACCACAGACAGAACTCCAGCCTGTGTCTTTAGATCTGAATTGAAGGGATTTTTTTTAGAGTATATCTTCTTTTCTTATACCTATTCAGCCATCTTATGTCTTTTGAGTGGCGCATTTAGTTCATTTACATTTAATTATTGGTAGTTGTGTACTTACTGCCAGTTTGTTAATTGTTTTATGATTGTTTCTGTAGTTCTTCTCTGTTCCCTTCTTCTTCTCTTGCTCGCTTCCATTATGACTTTATGCCCATCTTTAGTGTTATGTTTGCATTCCTTTCTCTTTATGTTTTGTGTATCCATTATAGATTTTCAGTGTGTGCTTACCATGGAGTTCATATAATGACCTATGTATAAAGCTATTTCAAGTTGATGATAATAACTTTGAATGCATTCTAATAACTCTGTATTTTTTACTACCTCCATCTTACTCTTTATATCTTTGACATCATGTTTTACATTTAAAATTTTTGCACATCCCTTAAGTACTTATTGTCAATACAGGTGATTTTACTGCTTTTGTTTCTTAACCTTACTTAATTTCGTATGATAATTTCTAGGTCCATTCATGTTGTTGCAAATAGCATTACTTTATTCTTTTTAATGGCTGAGTAGTATTCCTCTGTGTGTGTGTGTGTGTGTGTATATCACATCTTCTTTATCCATTCATCTGTTGATGGACATTCCAGTTGCTTCCATGTCTTGGCTATTATGAACAGTGCTGCTATGAATATTGGGGTTCATCTACCTTTTTGAATTAGTTTTCTTCAGATACGTGTCCAGGAGTGGGATTACTGGATCATATGTTAACTCTATTTTTAGTTTCTTAAGGAACCTTCTTACTGTTTTCCATAGTGGCTGTACCAATTTGCATTCCCACCAACAGTGTAGAAGGGTTTCCTTTTCACCACACTCTCTCCAGCACTTATTATTTATAGACTTTTGAGATGGGCATTCTGACCAATGTGAGGTGGCATCTTATTCTAGTTTTTATTTGCATTTCTCTGATAAATAGTAGTGTTGAGCATCTTTTCACTTGCCTTTTGGCCATCTGTATCTCTAAAGATAGGCATATTTTTATATTACAGTGCTTCTCAGAGCCTTTAATCAATTAGCATACTTTGTGAGAATTGAGAGTAAAGAAATATGGTTATAGCGTTTCTAAATTTATTTGACCAACTAAGCTTTATTTGGCAGATATTTGTCTTATCACATTATCACATATTGCACTTCATAGAACAAAGTTTGGGAAAATACTATCTAGTTGAAAATTTGGGAAGATAAAGCTTCTATGCATGAAGCTATCTCTCTAACAGATCACAAGCTCTGTAAGCATAAATTTATACCACAGTGAAGGACTCTTTATATCAGTAATAATGACAACAACAACAGTAGCTAACATTTACTCAGCTATTATTCTACAAATATCAGTTGTGCTTCTGTCATGTGGGAAGCACTGTGCCAAGAACTAGGGACACAAGTGGGAAGAAGCCAGGCAAGGCTAGTATCCATCCAGAGAACTTAGAGCCCAGCAAAAAGACAATGTTAAAACTCATTCTGAATGAATGAAGCTAGCAGGGGCTGTGAGTTGGCATGAACCACCCCTCCTCAGTCTTCTCCTCCATTCTTCTCCATATCCATGTCAGCTGCTGAGAAACTTTGGGGGGCTGGTCATGGTTGACTTGGATGAGGCAGAGGTCAATCCCACAGCTGCCACAGGGGAGCAAGCCCCTGTCATTTAGCTGGGATCCTTTAACATTTTTCTTTCTTTGCTTAGTCAAGACTTCTTTTAAAGGGAATGAAAGAGGTCTCGGAGTTCCCGTCATGGCTCAGTGGTTAACAAATCTGACTAGGAACCATGAGGTTGCCGATTCCATCCCTGGCCTTGCCCAGTGGGTTAAGGATCGGGCATTGCCATGAGCTGTGGTGTAGATTGCAGATGTGGCTTGGATCCTGCGTTGCTGTGGCTCTGGCGAAGGCCGGCAGCTATAGCTCTGATTAGACCCCTAGCCTGGGAACCTCCATATGCCATGGGAGCTGCCCTAGAAAAAGGCAAAAAGACCAAAAAAAAAGAGAGAGAGAGAGAGAATGAAAGAGGTCTGGATCAAGATGGCAGAGTTGGAAGATCATGAGCTCATACCAAAATCACAATTACAGAGCAGCTATCTATGAGAAAGACCTGAAGATTTGGCAGAAAAGATTTCTCACATCTAAAGATATAAAGGAGGATCCACAACAAAATGGGTAGGAGGGGTACATATACAGGCTGGTCAGGACCTATATGCCTGGCATGGAAATCCATGAGAAGGATGAACATCCTCCCTGAGGAGTGAGGAGTCTGATCCCCACATGGGGCTCCCTGGCCCAGGGATCCCACAGATACAGAAGATGAGCCCCCAAAATATCTGGCTTTGAAAACCAGTGGGACTTCTGTATAAGAGAGTCAGACAGCTGTAGGAAACCAAGGCTCTGATCCTCAAGGGAACAAGCAAAAACTCAGTCACACCAATCCCAGCACAGAGGCAGCAGTTTGAAAGTACCAGGACAAGACCACTTGCCAATCTCAGAAATCCTCCTGGAGAAGAAGGAGGCAGTTGGGACTCCCCATGGGGACTGAGAAACTAGGGACAGCGATTTTTGTCATCTTATTTCACCATACTGACACTGTTACTTAGGGAAAGTCATTTAGGAATCTTCCCTCTAGCCTATTAGCACCCAGGTCTGCCCCACCCACCAGCATGCTCAAAGAAGTCATGTACTACCACACCACACAGCTACTCCAGGGGCTGCCTTACCCACCAGGACACCCACAGCAGCCAACACTGCCACAACAGAAGGGCATACCCAGCCCACAAAGGGAGCACCCCTGAAGCTCTGCTCTAGAGGCCAGAGGGGAGCATGTTGCTGGGCACCCCAGAATATCTCCTACACAAGTTCACTTCTCCGAGATTGGGAGATAGAATGGTCCTACCTGATACAAACAAGTAAACACCAAGAATTAGGCAAAAGGAGAAGACAGAGAAACATCTTCTAAATGAAAGATCAAGACAAAACCTCAGAAAAAGAACTAAACAAAATGGATGTAAGGAAGCTACTGAACTCCAAAAAAAGAGTTAGAAAACATCAAAAAAGAACTGATTAGAGCTAAAGAATACAATAACTGAAAAGGGAGAGGGATAAATTAAGAACTTGGATTAATAGATACACATTAGTATGTATAAAATAGATAAACAACAGGTGCCTACTGTATAGCACAGGGAACTATATTCTATATCTTGAAACAACCTATAATGGAAAAGAATCTAAAAAATATATATATCCTAACATGAAAAAGAACCTGCAAAGTGATTCACTTGTGCATATGCATATATTTATTGACGTGTATATGTGTGTGTGTTAACTGAATCACTTTTCTGGACACCAGAAACACTGTAAATCAATTATGCTTTGATTTTTTAAAATATGCCTATCTTTGACTGCCTATAGAACCATGTTCTCACAAAACACTCACAGATAGTTCTTGCTATGTAATTAGTTGGAAACTGTTGGATTACACCATGAGATTTTTGAAGGCAGGAGCCATTTCTTGTAAATATTGGCTTTACCAAGCAATGTCGTACACAGAAACATTGGTCAATAGGTGCACATTGATAAACTATTCTAGCAATCCTCTCCCTATTTTTTTTCTTATTTTTTCTTGGGTTTATTTGCAAAAGAGCAAAGGCTTAATTGCAGCTTAATGTAATTGCCTATAAATCATAATGAATTTATTTCCCTCTTTGCCAAGATTAAACCATGGCAATTTGTAATGATTTATTTACAAGTATAATGGAATCACAGGATCGATTCTAATTCGAGTTCTGTCACTCTCTAGCTGTATGGCCTCAAGCAAGCTACTCATTTTTAGATGGTCTAAGAGCCCTTGATTTCTACCTGTCAAACCTCATTCTTTCACAGTCTTCTACATGTACAAAAAATGGCATCACCATCAACTTTTTTGCTCAAGCCAGAAAGGTAGGTACAACTTTGGATTCTTTACTCACATTTCCATCCAATCCACTAGCAATTCTTACTGATCCTACGACTGAAATACATTATATCTCAAAGTTATCCAGTTCTCCTACCTCCACTGTCACCTGGATGGGACCACCAACCATTATCTCTTACCATAACTTGTAATCACCTCAGTGGATATATGCTACATTTTTTGGTCCCTGTGCTTATAATGACAATGTGAGCCAGAGTGATCTTCTCAGAATGTAAATTAGACTATAGCATTCTTCTGCTTAAAAGTCCTTCAACCTTTCCATTTCATTCAGAAAATAATACAAACTCCTCATCATGGGCAGTGTTTCGTTGATAACCTTTGCTTCTACTTGTTCTATCTTCCTTTGCTCCCTGCAACTGTGTTATATAAGTTGCCTTTTATTTTCCTGGACCTTTCTAAGCATCTGTCACCTCAGAATGCTTACACACACTAGTTCCTCTACCTGCAAAAGCGGTTGGTCCACTTCACATGCATGGTTCTTCCTTATACCTTCAGTTTCAGCTTAAATGTTACCCAAGCAACCAGCCCAACACCCATCACCTATTCATGGTCGATCTCTTCTCTACATTTTCTCTGTGTCTTGTTCATTTCCTTTAGAGGGGCACTTGACACAACTTGGCATTGTTCTCTGTGGGTTTCTTTTGTGTATTTGTTCCCGGTGGAATATAACCTTAATGAACCAGAGACCATGCCTGTTCCTTGAGTCCACAAAGCCTAGCAGAATGACTGCAAACACTCAAGAGGTGCCAGTTTAAAATAAAAAAAAAAAACCCTTCATTTCCTCAACTTAACAAACATGAATATGATTTATCTTTGATTGAGACTTACTACATACTTTAAACTCGCTCTAAAGAATAATATTAATTAAAAATGTTTCTTGGTCATGCCCACAGTATGTAGAAGTTCCCATGACAGGGATCAAACCCATGCCACAGGAGTGACCTGAGCCAGGGTCTTAACCTGCTGAGCTATAGGGAACTCCCTAAGGAATATATTTACGCAAAAATCCTTTTTGAGTCTTTACCATGTACAAAGTATTGTGCTAATAAGCATGACACTTCTTGAAGGAGAAAGCGCTGGTGCAGTGGAGAGAAGGGCTTGAGGTTTGGAGTCAGAAAGACCTGGATACTGACAACTCCACTTAATCCTTAACATTTCTGGTTAAATGTTACTTCCCCCTCCCCTCAAAAACTAAAACTAAACCGGCATCTTAGTTGCTCTACTCACATGCCCCCACAGCATCTGATTGCCATATTCTAGCATTTATCACTATAGGCAACGGTCTGCATGCTCATCTTGATTTGCTACTAGACTCCTGGGACCATTTCCGTCATGCTCACTTTTGTCATTCATCACCCCTTACCCCGTGACTATATTTGAAAGCCTATAATGTCATGTGCTGCCTTGAAAACTTTGAGCCTCACGGTACCCCAAAGGCTTAACTGTGAGTTCCACTGCTTTCTGCCTCTCACCCAGCAGGAAAGATCTCTCTCTCTTATCAGCAGAATCCACTGCACATCACCCTGTCCTCAACCTAATGGGCTTCGGTTTCCTGACAGCCACAGAATTATTCGCACCGTCCAATCACATCCTCCCACCGGAACTAGGAGTCACATACACGTCCCTCCAGTCCCTGCTGGTTCACTCTGCTCCCCCAGGGGCATCCTGCACCCTCTGTGTGGTCCTGCGTGTGGACAGTGCCCTCCTTCCCTGGGCTGTGGGTTCACCTGTCCAATAAACTACTGTAGATCTCAGCTTCCAGTATCAGCTGCCATATGTTTGGATTGCCTCCAAACTCTGGATTGAGATTCCCTCCCTCACTGATGGGGTGAAGAAGAGGCAATAAAACACCCATACTACACACACACACACTCTGAGTGAGTATGATCATGCCCTAAACAAAACCAGCAATACATTTTTCTCAGTCTCAAATGGGCATCAAAATATACTTTGAAGTTATATAAAATCTTGACTCTGGGCTCCCCTCCAGGTCCACTGAATGAGAATGATAGGGGTGAGGCACAAACGCATACATTTTTGTAAAGCGCCGTTACTGAATCAGGTGGCTTTCCATGATCGAGTGCCGCTGTGGTGGTTGTGTAGTAGCCACCTGTTGACTCTGACTGATGGGACCGTCATGGCCGTTCTGGTGATACTACTTGAAGGACAACCCTATCATTCTGGAGGGAGTGTCTGACAGAGACACCTGCCCAGGGATGACAAACACTTAGCAACAGCTTTCAAAACCCTCCTGAGCCCTTGGCCGACACTGCAGATTGATCATGGCACTCGTCCTGCTGAGCCTGGCCTCCGGCTCAGAAACCTTATCAGCTCCCAGCATTTGATGAATGCTATCATGAGAGATGAAGCCTATATTTTTTTCTCCTGCCCAGCCATCCTCGATTTGTGCTCTGTGATGACAGGAACTCTGCTGCCTGTGACAATGCCTGCAGCCCTCACTTCTGCAATTCCATTCCTGGTGCCAGGGCCTTGCACTGGAGTAGAAGCCTTATCTTAGCTCATATCACTAGCCTGTCACAAAGCCAACTCTCTAGGGGATTTACTAATTGTCTCAAGTCATTGGCCAAACCTCTTCTTTACTCTTAATGCCCTCTTTTATGGGGTCTTAACACGGCATACTATCTTTATATTTCTCTGTGCTGGTTCAAATCTTTGAGTTAGATCCTTGTGGAAATAAGCAAATATAATAGAATTATCTGGTGTGGTAGTGAGAACTCAAGATTTGGAATTAAGATGCCATTCGGTGACTCATCCTTGTTCAGCTGTGTGACTAGAGGCAAATTATCTCTGTGCGTCAATGTTCTCATTTGCCAAGTGAGAATAACAATAATATCTGCCCTTCCACCATTATATGCTGTTACACATTAATGTAACATATCGTGTTATAAGGTAGCATAAGTGAACATTTGAAAATTTAGAACTCCAAGGTGTTTAATAGCAGCATGTGGCTATTTCTTACTTCTGCAAAAAAAAATCTCTTTTCTCCAGGGTGGCTGAATAAATAGGGCAGCTTTTCCAGGGAAACAGTCATAGCACACATTCCATTATGCGAATGTACATTCAATTAGAATGTAAAATGCCAGCCATCGGTCTTGAGGTGTTAATGAGCTGCCATGCAGAAGGACCAGGGAAACAAGTTAAGTGTATGTGCATAAAGCATCAGAATTGCCAACTCTCTACCCGATTCAAAGTTGAGCTGCTCAGATCCTGGTCCTCTGTTTCTCCTCCATCAATTTAGAAGTTCCAGTGATGCATTGGGTCCATATGAATAAGGCCAGTGACTTACCTCCATCCCTGCCCGGACCATCTCCCTCCAGACCCTGGCTAAGCAAAGGGAGTTGAATATGTCCTGGATTTGGCAGTGGGATGGATGGACTTGTGGCAAAGAAGGCAGGATGCCAACCTTTCACTCTCACTAGAAAACATGCCTTAAAAACTTCCTGATAGGTATCTTTGTTGTGATACAGGATAAAGTTTTGCATAAAAAGTGAGAATGTTCTTTGGACTATTATCAACAACACTCAAAGAGTTAAAAATAACAAGAATGAATCATAAAACAATAAGATTTAGAAAACGGATGTTACGTAGAATACCTGCAATGTACCAGACATGTGCCAACTACTATGTCTATTTAGTCTCTTCTAAATTTAATTTAAATGAACACATGTATATGGCTTTAAAAGTTAATTATTTCTACAGAGCTTATTAAAGGTAAATCAGCCAGCCTCCCATACTCACCACACTTGAACAAATCATTTATACTACCTAGAGACTACTGCTGTGAACCCTTTTAGCACCTTCTTCTTTATCTCTGCATTTCTCAACAACACGAGTCCATGACCACTTCTTCATTTTAGGTATTACGTCTTCACTTCTTGCTATGGAAGATAAGGATTCAGTTCTTGTATTCTTCCTGGAACGCACACACACAAACACGCACACACACATACATCTCTCACAAACTTCCCTTCCCCCATCCTCTTAAAATATTATCCTAATATCTGGTGGCATCAAAATGATCAGATAAATTTCATTCAGAGTTGAGCCATAAGGTATACACTTTTATTGTACACTTTTTTTTTTTTTGGAGGGGTGGTATCTGCCAAATCTTCTTTTGAGCTTTTCACCTTGGGGACCATATTTTTATTTTTATTTTGAAAGAAAGTTACAACTTTTTGAAAAAATGTATTTCCCCAATACATTACTTTTTTTCCTACTGTACAGCATGGTGACCCAGTTACACATACATGTATACATTCTTTTTTCTCACATTATTATGCTCATCATAAGTGACTAGACATAGTTCCCAGTACTACACAGCAGGATCTCATTGCTTATCCATTCCAGAGGCAATAATCTGCATCTATTGACCTCAAGTTCCCAGTCCATCCCACTCCCCCACCTCAAGTCTATTCTGCAAGTCCATGATTTTCTTTTCTGTGGAAAGGTTCATTTGTGCCATATATTAGATTCCAAATGTAAGTGATATCATATGGTATTTGTCTTTCTCTTTCTGACTTACTTCACTCAGTATGAGAGTCTCTAGTTCCATCCATGTTGCTGCAAATGGCATTATTTTGTTCTTTTTTATGGCTGAGTAGTATTCCATTGTGTATATTTACCACATCTCCCTAATCCAATCATCTGTTGATGGATATTTGTGTTGTTTCCATGTCTTGGCTATTGTGAATAGTGCCACAATGAACATGGGGTGTGTGTGTCTTTTTCAAGGAAAGTTTTTTGTCTGAATATATGCCCAAGAGTGGGATTGCTGGGTCATATATTTTTAGATTTCCAAAATCTCTGTCTTTATGAATACTACAAAAATATAAACCTGTTCTTATTTTGTGGCTGCAATAGAATCTCCCTTCTATAAGAGGATATTAATGATAGTTATTTTTCTTTTTTAACTCCTTGTCCCCCCATTGTTTCTCTTCTACAAATTCCATTTTTATTGCTGTTTGTTAGTTTGCATCTTCAATATTTAGGTTACACTCTTTCTTCAAGGGTCTTTGCCAACTCTGAGCTGTCAGCACATATTTAAGAGCAGGACACTAAAAAAGTAACTTGGAGGCTTGAAGGGGCTTTGTCATAGCTGGGTCAGATGGGGCTGATGGACTGGGGAAAGCCACATGGGTTCAATCTACCATTGTCAGCCAGAAGAGAGAAAACCTCAGTAATGTCAGTATCCACATGTCTTTTCTCATGGAGTGGGCAGATAACTCAAAGAAGGCTCTTCTAGTCTCCAGCCTGGGGAACCACAGGCTGCCAGCCAGCCTTTTGAGCACCTAGTGGGGAAGGGGACAAGGGTTCTTGGAATTCAGTATGTGGATTTTCATAAAAATCTCCTGTTTTTAGTACATTATCCCTGCAAGGCATCTAGATGTCCCCAAATCCAGAGACTCCTTGGTTCCCTCTCTCCAGAGAGTCAATTTCTGTCTTCTAATTCTCTTATCTGTCAGCTTAGA
The DNA here is from genome assembly GCF_016906955.1 of Phacochoerus africanus. Lineage (NCBI taxonomy): Eukaryota > Metazoa > Chordata > Mammalia > Artiodactyla > Suidae > Phacochoerus > Phacochoerus africanus. The sequence continues at coordinate 144,195,458 of NC_062551.1, read as the reverse complement.
TAAGATAAGGGGTCTAAGGTCTAACTGTGTTGTAAACAGATTTTCAACCAGTCTTCTGGTTTTTCAACCACTCGCTGCTACCACCCACTCACAACCACACCACACATACACACACATCGACCCCTAGTGATGGCAATTTTCAAGTCACCCTGCAGTTCTGTGTGCCTGTCAACTTGCTTCTGCATTCTCCCATGGACAGGTTAGGGTTCAATGCTATAGATCATCTGTTAATTTCCCTTGATCATCTTGTTTTCCAGTTTCCAAGTTTTTGTTGCTTTCTTTTCCTCTACTGTTTTCTTTATACCTTTAAAAGAAAATTATCTTATTACCCTTATTATCTTTTTAATGGGGTTGAGGGATCAGGGGAAAACCACATGGGTTCAATCTACCACTGTCAACCAGAAGAGAGAAAACTTCAACCCCAAAAGATGGAGACAACAGAGACATGAATATCTTGACAAGATGCTGCTGCCCAGGATTCAGAACCAAACATAGAACTTAGGTTTCTTAAATCATCCTTTTCTCACGTGCAATTCTGCTAAAGCAGTCTAGTACCAAAATTTATGAATGAGAAACAGGTAATAATAAGAATCAATATTTTTGACTACCTAATACGACCACATGTATAAGTCTATTAGGGCTGCCATAATAAAATACCACCCCCTGTAGGGCTTAAACCACCAAAATTTTCTCACAGTTCTGGAGACGAGGAGTCCAAAATCAAGGCATTGGCAAGTTCAGGTTCTCCTGAGGACTCTGTACTTGCCTTGCAGATGGCTGTCTTTTAGCCGTTTCCTCACATGGCCTTGCCTCTGTGTGCGTGCACCCTGGTGCCTTTCCTCCTTTTTATAAGGACACCTGTCTTTTAGGATTAGGATCCCACTTATATGAACTTCTTTAATCTGAATCCCCCCTTTAAAGACCCTATCTCTAAAAACAGTCACATTTTGAGGAAGGGACTTGGGGCTTCAGCATATGACTTTGGAGGGGACACAATTCTGTCCTTAATACCAGACCTTGTTGTGTAACTTCATTTCTATTCCTTCACTTATTTCTCACAATAGCCAAGGGTTAAGTACTATTATTGTTATTATATATTGAAGAAATTGCTGTTCAGAGAACTTAAATAACTATTACCAAGGCTCTGTATGTAGCTAAAAGGGGCTTGTATTAATTTTCTATGTGTGCTATAACAAATTGCCACAAACTTGGTGGCTTAAGACTACATAGGTTTATTATTTTATTTTTTTAGTTTTGCTTTTTAGGGCCTCACCTGCGGCATATGGAAGTTCCCAGGCTAGTGGTCCAATCAGAGCTACAGCTGCCGACCTACACCACAGCTATGGCAATACCAGATCTGAGCCATGTCTGTGACCTATATCACAGCTCATGGCAACACCAGATCCTTACCCCACTGAGTGAGGCCAGGCATTGAAGCCACATCCTCATGGATATTAGTTGGGCTTGTCACCAGCTGAACCACTGTTGGAACTCCCAGGTTTACTATTTTTAATTTAATTTAATTTTATTTTATTTTATTTCTTTGTCTTTTTAGGGCTGCATCTGCAACATATGGAAGTTCCCAGGCTAGTGGTACAATTGGAGCTACTGCTACTGGCCCATACCACAGCCACAGATATGCCAGATCCAAGCTGTGTCTGTGGCTCACGGCAATGCCAGATCCTTAACCCACTCAGCAAGGCCAGGGATTGAACCCGCATCCTCATGGATACTAGTCGGATTCATTAACCACTGAGCCATGATGGGAACTCTCCAGGTTTATTATTTTAAACTATAGTTGTGTAGTTCATAAGTTTTGAAATGGGCCTCCCTGGGCTGAAGTCAAGGTGTAAGCATGCTACACCTTTTTTGGAGGCTCTAGGAGAGGATGTTTCCTTACCCTTTCTAGCTTCTAGAGGCTGCCTGCATTTCTTAGCTCATGGACTCTTCTTCCTTCTATAATCATAACCAGTGGGTCAAATTCTTCTCACATTGCATCACTTTGAATTTTTTGTCTTAAACGTGAAGGACCCCTGGAGTTCCCTGGTGGCCTAGTGGTTAAGGATTCAGCATTATACTGCTGTGGCGCAGGTTTGATCCCTAGCCTGAGAACTTCCACATGCCAGGGACATGCCCTCCCCACCCCCCAAAAAATTAAAGAACACTTGTGATCATATTGGCCTACCCATAAATGCAAGTTAATACCCTATCTTAAGGTCAATGGATTAGCTTTTATTACTTTCCCTTTGCCATGTATGGTTATCATCCTATGCTGGTGCTAAATTATACTTCACTCTTTTTTTTCAGTTTTTTCAATTTTATTGAAGTATTATTAATTTACAATTAAATTATACTTCACTTTAAATACTGGGAGGGAGTTTGGCCAAATGGAAAGAGGACCGAAATCAGAGTTGGGATATGTGTGCCCTATTTTTGACTCTGTACCAATCTGTAGTTAAGTTTATCTTTGTCAAGATATATCATGTATGCTCTGCAACTTTTTGTGTTATGTTCCAGCTCCCTGTGGCAGTGGTTCTCTACCAAAGTGATGTGGCCATGCCTGGAGACATCTTTGCTTGTCACACAGGAGGAAGAGGTGCTACTGCTGTCTAGTGGGTCATAGGCAAGTCTACTGCTATGCACTGGGATGCACTGGACAGTCCCCACAACCATGAATTTTCTGGCCCCAAATGCCAGTAGTGCTGTGGTTGAAAAACTCTGCCTGTTTGGGGGAAAATGGATTGCAGAGCTGCAAGAGAGGAAGATGGACAGTGGTTTCGGAGGTGATGGCCATGGTCCAGATAGAGATAATGGTGCTTTAGACTCACATAATAGCAATGGAAATAGAGAAGTAGTAGGATTTAAGATCTATTTTGGAGATAAAAGTGATAGGGCTTTGAGATGAATTGCATGTGGGAAGTGAAGATGGTGTCAAGGATGACTGACAAGTTGACAGTAATGACCTTCTGCATCGATGGAGATACAGTTACTGAAATGGAGACTTCAAGAGGAATAATAACAGGGCATACCCAAATAGATCTCATTTTATGTCAGTTTCACCCTGCGTATATAGACTCATTCAATCCTCACAACAAGCCAGTGAGGCAGATAGTATTATCGCCCCCTTTTATCAATAAAAATGGGGAGGTAAGAAAGGTCAAATAACTTGCCCAAGATCACCCAGCCAGTAATAAGTGAATTTTGAATGTATAATGTCCAATTCCAGAGTCTGTGCTCTTAATCACTGAACAATACCACCTTTCAGAAGAGCAGATCTGAGGAGAAAGACCAAATGTTTCCCCATATCTTCATGTCCTTCACCCCTAATATCGGAGTACACTCTTGATGACTTTAACACTCCCCTGAAGATATACTCAACTCCCTTTTCTTATGATACTTCCACGGCATTCACAGGGCAACTGCCCCCACCTCCCAGCTTGAATCAATCAACTGCATGCTTTCTTTGCTCTTGGACCCAAGGTGCCAGACACTGCTGGAGGAGTCCACAATACTTGAGCAATTGACGTACTTACCGTCATGTTACCATGGTCCACAGAACCCTCAACAGCAAGTCATCCCTATGTGTCTGGAATGAGCTATTCCACGCTCCACATGGCTCTCTTCGATTTCACTCTGCTCAAGTCCATCTCTTACCCTGGACACTCAGGCGATAACCCTGGGCCCTATTTCCCCAAGCACTAGGTTGATACCCCCGGACACCCCCTACCTATAGACTGATCCATATTTCCACCTATCCTAGCCTCTTTCATCCCCAGATTCATGGAAAATACATCCTTCTTCCCAACAAGGTTAATCTACCCCCGATCTTGTGCTCAGGATTTGGCCTTCTCAGGGACCTCCTTCAGGGATCATCCCAACACTTTCCCAAATTTCTCACTGCTCTGACTTGTCCTGAACCTACCCAGCATTTAAAGGTACTCCAAGTTAGGCTAAACACGCGCTGAGTATCACTCTCATCACAATTCTTGCTTAGTTGGTATCATATGTAGGAGAAGAATGTCTAAGGCCCTATGGTAAATTTGAATCCGCAAATATTTTGGTTCTTTTGGGTACAAGGCAACTTTAAACTATATCTTTATGATCATCTCTGCCATAATTAAAAGTTGCTGATTTCTTATCCAGTCCCAGACATTTTATTCAAGTCAAATCTTTTAGAAAATATCTGATATTTCTTTCTCAGAAAGAATAAATTTCATAACCATAAGGAGGAAAAAGCCAGAGCCACACTTGCCTTTGAGCTTTGATCTAATGCTGCTGTTCTGTCTTCATCCCCACCCCAGCCCCCTACCCGCATCTAGTCAAATGCACATGTGCAGGAGGTGAGATGCAGAGGAAGAACAAAGATTAATTCCATCAGTAAGGTGAGCGATGCAAGAAAAGGGCCAAGCTAATGATTTTTAAAGAGCACACATCTGTTCCTTCATTTGCTTAGTCATTCAAAAAGTGTTATTGAATTTCTGCGATGAGTCAGGCACCAAGGCAAACAAAAGCTAAACCTGTTTTGAATACCTGGTGGGGATGAAATGTCTTTAACAATAGTCATAAAAATACAGGTCCGCAATCCCTGAGTCACAGTCCTAAAGTACAAAGAACTCTGAAACAGAAATATTTTTCAGAAGTTTGCAACAGTTGTTTGACTGCAAACCTGATGAGACTGATCTGAAGCCATTTTTAGGCTTTCTCCCAATTACTTAAACTTATGCCATGCACTCAGATCTATCCCTGGAGAATATTAATGTGCTTAATTTATAACGTGCTGCCTCAGACCTGATGGGGGGGGTATTATGAAGATGAAAATTCTCCATTCTGAAATGGTTCTGGCTACAAGAGTTTCTACATAGGGATTACATGCTTATATAAAGAGAGGGGCAGGAATGGAAACAAAACATTGAGTACCTCACTGAGTACCAAATACCATGCTAATCATTTTAGAGGCATCTCTTTTTAAAACCTCAGGACAGCTCATGGAGGTAGGCATTGCAATCCCCCTTTTACAGAAGATCAGGATCCTGGGCCTCCACTAGGTTAATTGACTTGCAAGAAGAAGGGGCTTAGCCAGGATTCAAGCTCTTATCTGTTGATATATGCCTACTGATTATGTATCAAACCACCCAGGAGTGACTGAGAGTTAAAATTTGTGCCTGAGCCTGGCTGGTCACTAACTCATATTGTGTCATAAAAGGCACCTGAGAAAAGAGCCGTAAAACCATATAGGCTCCTATGTTTAAAACAAACAAGACAAAATCCTAAAGGGACATGCGGAGGAGGCAGATAGGCATATTGCTTCAGGGGTTTAGGGACTACATCCTAGAGGAGGTGGAATCTGAGCTGATATTAAGGAGTTGGCAATCATTTCTCTGGTAAGCTGGTGTTTAGTCTTTTCCGCTTGATGGAAAACAGACTCCTAGAATGGATCTGGCATCTGTTTTTGTGTGAAGTTTCCCTGGGGACCCTTCTCTGTTGTGCTCCATGAGTGTAGGCTGAGCCAGGGGTCATGGCTACGCAGAGGTAGGTTCCCTTTGGGGTCAGGAGTGGGCCTTGGGGCATAGGCCTGTGTGTCAGGGCCAGTGGCACAGAATTTGAAGCTTAGCTTCTGGGCCACCTGCCAAAGAGGTGATCCTGGAGATCTCATAGAGTAGATTTGATTTGAGCAAGAAGCTTGTCTTTTTCCTGAGCAATTGTATATCAAATTCCTTTCACATGTACTAGAAACAATGAAAAGGTTTTGTCTTCGCGTTTGGGAGCTTATAAGGGTCTAGCTTCCTATGGGACTTCCAGCAGATTGGTCTTTGCCTCCCTGGGGCATGGAAAAAGCTTCTATAGCAAGCATCTCTGGAGGACCATGAGTTTTTTCACAGGGAAGGAGCCTGCAAATGTGAAGGTTTGGCTCATAATCCAGTCTGGCAGAAGGCCGCAGCACATCTGTGTCAGGGTGGAGGGGGTGGGGCTAAGAGAAAGAGATTGTCTTCCCACCTGGTTTTTGGTGTTTAATGAGAAAGGGGACAAATAGAAAAATGACAAGCAAGTAGGACTCAGGCTATAGTCACAGCTGATTATAGGAAGAAGGGATCCCTGTGGTATAGTGCTATACGGGGTGGTCCCAACCAGGGCTGAACAGGCTGAAGTAGGGGGTACAGGATTATTCTAGATGGACCACAGGTGGATCTATCACTGCTTTTACCCTTTCTGTCCAATGAGGGCAAGGACCATGCATCATTAAGTTCCCTCCTAAACCTATAATTCTTTGTCTATAATTCTGTTTTTAATTTCACACTTAAAATATTTAAGTTATAAAGCCAAGGCAGGATATATCCAGATAATAGACATTATGACACAATTTTAACTCTCAGTTACTCCTGAGTGGTTTGACACTTATATCAGCACACATATATCAACAGGTAAGAGTTTGAACCCTGGCCAAGCCTCTTCCTTATGAAAGCTATTGAACCTCGTGGAGGACCAGAATCCCAATCTATAAAATGGGAATTACAATGCCTGTGTCCCTGAGCTATCTTGAGGTTTAAGTGAGATGATGCCTATAAAGTGATTTGCATAGAATATATATATAATATATATATACACACACACACACACGAGATATATACTATATATAGTATACATTTATTAAAATGGGAGGAGGCAGAGAGAGGCAGCTGGGGAAAGGGTTTCATCAGAGGATCACTAAGTATTGTGCTGTGATAGGAAAACGCGTGTGTGAAGGGTTAAAGTGAGATACAAGCCCTGCACTGAGCTGACCACTCTGAGCAGCAGCCCTAAACTCTAATGAATTTAATAAGCCCACCCTGTGATGGCAGCTGCATCTGCCAGGCTAGGGCAGAGTCAGCATTAGGTTTTGGCTGCCAGCCTAGGGATAATTATCACCTAGCCAATGAAAACAGGCTCACGGCGTGCACCTGTAATGGAAAAAGCACTAGGCTGTCTAGTTTCAGAGCTGACATGGAGTGCAGCCTCATTCCACCTCTGGCTTCTCCTGTTCTCACTCCAGGTCTCTTCTGTCCAGCAGTAAATGCTGGTTAATAACAACATCTCAGAGACAACATGGTGCCTTTGTGGCTCAGCACTCTCTCTTTGAGTCTGAGGCTTTGTCAGTGTACCATGCTCTTTCACAATTGGGGGTAGGGGATGGGATATCAAATTGGAGGGTGACCCTGAAAGCATGAAAGTGTGTATCACTACATTTAAATCTTTCATTTAAAAAATCATAAAACTATGTAAATAACAGCATGCTAATTTAACTGCAGGTCTGAGTAATGCTTGACCTGTTCACAAAAGTAGCCTGAGTATAAAGAAGATTTTAAGATGCATCTACTATTTCCCCAAACATATCCCCTCCATGTACCAGGGCAGTGATAGAAGCAGGGATTGCCACATTGAGCTGGATTTGCCCTCTGCCCTCAAGGGGTTTATAGTGTTAAGGGGAGAGAGATATATAAAGAGATAATTATAATACAATATGATACAATGGTGGTGGGTCCTTTGACAGGTAGGGACAAAGGGTGCTGGAAACACATGGAAGAAATAATAAATGGATTTAGTGCTGTATGAGTGTGTGTGTGTGTGTGTGTGTGTGTGTGTGTGTGTGTGTGTGTGTGTAACATGCAAGCCTTCCCACAGTGAAGTTAAAGATGCACCTAAAACTTGAAGGATAAGTACACACCACTAGATGACAAGTGTGGGAATGAAATTCTATGAAGGTACAGAATTGCCAAGCCATAAGTAGACATTGTGGTGATATATACAGAGGAGAGGTTCATTTATTTGGCAAATGGTTATTCATCACTGTCATGTACCAGCAGCTACAAGAAGGCTGTTTTCCAGGAGTAAGAGGAATGAAGATATGGTCCTAGTTAAAAAAATATGTGCACCCCAATATTCATAGTAGCATTGTTTATAATAGCCAAGATATGAAAAACAACCATAGTGTCCATCAAAAACAGATGAATGGATAAAGAAGATGTGAAGATGTGATTTATATATACATATGTGTGTATATGTATGCGTGTGCTACTCATCCTTAAAGAAGAATGAAATTTTGTATTTGCAACAACATGTATGACCTTGGAGGGCATTATACTAACTGAAATAAGTCAGACAGAGAAAGAAAAATACTATATGATATCGCTTGCTTGTGGAATCTAAAAAATACAACAAACTGGTGAATATAACAAAAAAAGCAGCAAATTCATGAATATAGAGAACAAACCCGTGGTTACCACAGAGGGAGTGCAATATATTGGCTGGGGAGTGGGAGATACAAACTGCTGGGTGTAAGATAGGCTCAAGGATGTACTGTACAACCCAGGGAATATAGCCAATATTTTGAAATAACTATAAATGGAAAGTAACGTTTCCAAATTGCATAAAAACTTTTTTTAAAAAAGGAACATAGTCCTAGCCCTGAACGATTCTACATTTTGATTGGGGGGATAGACCAAAAATAAGTAAACACAGTCTTTTGAAATGCAAATTGTAGTCAAGTAAGTAGATAGATAATGTGGATTTAAATCAATGCCATGAAAGAAACTTAAAAAGAGCTGAGAGATCCTGCTGTATAGCACCGAGAACTATGTCCAATCACTTGAGATAGAACATGATGAAAGATAGTATGATATGAGAAAGAGAATGTGTATAGATGTATGACTGGGTTCCTTTGTTGTACAGCAGAAGATGACAGAATATCGTAAATCAACTATAATAAAAAATTTTTTTCATTGAGTAATAAAAAAAAAAGAAAATTAACACACCAAGTAAGAAAAGCCAAAAGATTATCTCAATAAATGCAGAAAGTGCCTCTAAAAAATTTTTTTTTCTTTTAAAAAGAGCTGAGACAGAATCACAGGGAGACACATGGGACAGGGTGTCAGCTCCTAGAGTAGCTGATGTTCAAGTGGGGACCAGAAAGGCAAGGGGGAGTCCCCATGAGAAGAGTGGTCAGTGCGCATCCAGACAAAAAGTATGGCGTGAATGAGGGCCCCAGGGAGCAAAGACTGCTTTGACCAAGGCAATGCATGAGGTCACAAGAGTGGCACCAGAGAGGTTGCAGGGAACAACCCCACATCTTCCTACCCCCCACCGACCTCCTGATCTCATCTCTCCTGGTGCTCAACTCTTTTCCACTGGCATCCCACACACTCCCCATAAAACCAGAGTCCAATCAGGCCCCACTGCCCTCTCCGGACCTCACTTTCCACTACTCTCCTCCTTGCTTGCTGCCCTCCTGGCACACTGTCTCTCTTGTTTTTGCTTGAACTCTCCAAGCATGTTCCCAAGTCAGGCACTGGGACTGCTCCTCCTTCTGCTGGGATCACTCTGCCTGCCCCAACCATGCCATCACCAAAATTCGCTCCCTCAATTCATTCTTGTCTCTCCTCAAATGTCATCTCATCAGAGAGGCCTGACCTGACCATTCCAGCTAGAGTAGGCACACCCTGTCCTGTCCCCTGACTTCATCTCCTTGCTCTGCTTTGTCTTCTGTAACACTTTATTCTCACCACTAGGTATCTTAGTATACATTTCCTTGTTTATTTGCATGATCTCATGAAGATAAATTTCATGAACTGTATGTGTTAGACCAGGGCTGGTTTCCCAAGTGTGTGGCCTGCACTTGGTTTAAGTCCCTAATGCTGCTGTCTTGAAATATTTTATAAATATCTTTGAACTTGTGTGCAATACATACAGTCCAATGTTACGATGGGATATGTGCAGAAGACAAGTAGAGAGGAAATTCTGGACAATAGCACACACATGCATTGGTGGTCTAGCAGCAATGCCCACGTGCACAGTTGGCCTGGCCATTTGATGTACATACAAACACCATGAGGCTGTTCAGGATGCTTTGGAATCTTGAGAGAGTGGCTAGGGCCAGGATGAGGCTCCAGTCACTGAGAGTGGCAGTACCAACAGCAGCAAAAGCAGCAGAAGCCAAAGACGAAGGAGAGAAGAGAGATTCCACACATGGGGGAGCAACTCCATGGCCCCTGCTGGGAGGGTGGCCTGCCTGTCTGTCCCTGGAGCTTGCCCTTAAGGCTTTGCACAAATATTAACTTTCCATTCTAAGTGCTGGACAGAAATTGTTTGTGCTCAGACTGTAAACTTTGTCAGCAAATAATGACAAAATAAAAGAAACATACATTGAAATTACAATAAAGCATATCGGGGAGTTATTATAATTCTTCAGAGTTTGAGATCCCTGAAATAAAGCTGCTGCAATATTATGAAGTAAATAGTTACAAGCTTAGAAACAAAAATTAAATGTAAAGGCATTACATTCAAAAGGAAAGGATGCCATTATCATATAAAGCTTCAGATGAACCAATTATTAACAAGGAATATAATTTTTAAATGTCTGTTTCCTTCTAATTGAAGATACAGTGATAGAATGCAGAAATAGGCAGTTAAAATTATACACAAATCATGAAGTCAATTTCAGTTTCTCAAATGAAAGCCATAAAGTCAAAGATAATATTAAAATACAATTGCATAAATTCATATTTAAAATTAATGTAAACTTACCTGAAATTCATTTGTATAAGGAAATAAATCTTTTTAAAAAAATTATTCTACAAGAATCACCAGCCCTAAATTTAATAACGTTTATATTTTAAAATAATTTGCTTGAAATTTATCCCCATTTGTCACAGCCTATGAAATATTTTTATCAGCTTATTAATAGGTGCATCAGCAGGAATAGGTTTATCAAAATTAAACTTTTTCAAACACTTGCAGTCTCGCATTTGCCTAGAGTGATTAATGTTTATTTAATTTTATTTATTGAAGTTGCTAAAAGTATAAATTTTGATGACCTAATAATTTAATTTGCAGAAAAGTGATCCAGAAAAAAATCTTATGATCAAGCTATTACATTAATGTTCTTTACTATATTATATAAATTTATGATATACCAGAAATACTATTTTTTCAATATATAGGTTATTATTCATATATCAATGTTACTCTGGTTACATTTTATAAACAAAGGAAAAAGTTTTTATATTTTAGTACTTTATGTAAGTTTTAACAACACCTTTTCTCTGCCTTTTGAATAAGCTGCCCACCATTTTTATTTTGCACTGGGCCTCACTAATTATGTAGCCAACTTGGAGTCAGAATCCTAGAAGAAAGTAGAATGCAATTGCAATGGTTCAAGGAACTTTAATTAAGGAAATACTTACAGTGTGAGAAGAATTAACCAGCAAGGAACACTGAAGGAGCTGTAGACTAGTAGTGGTAGGAGGATGTTACCACACTTAGAGCTGTAAGAGCAAGAAGAGAGAAGAAGTTACAGATTCTGGTGAGAGCTGAGGCCATGGAGAACTGATGACCTAGTAGCAGCTCATGGTCTGGAGAGATGTAGCCATAACCAGAATCCATGGGCCAAAGCCTTTGGAGTGAGGGGAAGAAATGCCCTCACTTCTCTCACCTCTCAACTTCCAATCTCCCACTGTACCTGCCATTGGCCAAACCCCTACCAAGAGCTAGAAAGCCAGGCAGTCTGAGTTGTGAAGTCTGCAAGAGGGCAGCCTTCTGGGGGCACAGAGCAGGGCAGAGGATGGCAGAGAAAGCATTGCTCTGTGTGTGTGTGTGTGTGTGTTGCATACAGAGGATGAGGATGTAGTCTGTTAAATCCACTGCTATATCCTAAAGACCTGGAACAGTGCCTGGCACATGATGAATGTTCAAAAAAATACCTGCTGATGAATGGAAGAACAAACTTCATATCTGCTACTAGTAGCACTAAAGAATAGTAGCTTCTCATAGGTTATCATTCCTTTCTTTCTTTTTTATTTATTTATTTATTTATTTATTTATTTATTTATTTATTTATTTATTTTAATTTTCCCACTGTACAGCAAGGGGGTCAGGTTATCCTTACATGTATACATTACAATTACATTTTTTCCCCCAGCCTTTCTTCTGTTGCAACATGAGTATCTAGACAAAGTTCTCAATGCTATTCAGCAGGATCTCCTTGTAAATCTATTCTAAGTTGTGTCTCATAAGCCCAAGCTCCCAATCCCTCCCACTCCCTCCCCCTCCCATCAGGCAGCCACAAGTCTCTTCTCCAAGTCCATGATTTTCTTTTCTGAGGAGATGTTCATTTGTGCTGGATATTAGATTCCAGTTATAAGTGATATCATATGGTATTTGTCTTTGTCTTTCTGGCTCATTTCACTCAGTATGAGAGTCTCTAGTTCCATCCATGTTGCTGCAAATGGCATTATGTCATTCTTTTTTATGGCTGAGTAGTATTCCATTGTGTATATATAACACATCTTCCAAATCCAATCCTCTGTCGATGGACATTTGGGTTGTTTCCATGTCCTGGCTATTGTGAATAGTGCTGCAATGAACATGCGGGTGCATGTGTCTCTTTTAAGTAGAGTTTTGTCCGGATAGATGCCCAAGAGTGGGATTGCAGGGTCATATGGAAGTTCTATGTATAGATTTCTAAGGTATCTCCAAACTGTTCTCCATAGTGGCTGTACCAGTTTACATTCCCACCAACAGTGCAGGAGGGTTCCCTTTTCTCCACAGCCCCTCCAGCACTTGTTATTTGTGGATTTATTAATGAGGGCCATTCTGACTGGTGTGAGGTGGTATCTCATGGTAGTTTTGATTTGCATTTCTCTTATAACCAGCGATGTTGAGTATTTTTTCATGTGTTTGCTGGCCATCTGTATATCTTCTTTGGAGAAATGTCTATTCAGGTCTTTTGCCCATTTTTCCATTGATTGATTGGCTTTTTTGCTGTTGGGTTGTATAAGTTGCTTATATATTCTAGAGATTAAGCCCTTGTCGGTTGCATCATTTGAAACTATTTTCTCCCATTCTGTAAGTTGTCTTTTTGTTTTCTTTTTGGTTTTCTTTGCTGTGCAAAAGCTTTTCAGTTTGATGAGGTTCCATGGGTTTATTTTTGCTCTAATTTCTATTGCTTTGGGAGACTGACCTGAGAAAATATTCATGATGTTGATGTCAGAGAGTGTTTTGCCTATGTTTTCTTCTCCTTTCTTTCTTATGAATGCTTTTCCCATTAATGTGCCTCACTCCACTGGGCAGGGTTAGCATGAGGCACCTCTGAAAATTCAGATGTCAGGAGCCCACAGTGTACACAGCTGCCTCATAAAGAAAGCAGCTCAGTGGGCTCAGCTCTCCTCTGTACAAACTCCCATGGCTCAGGTAGTGCCCATGCAGTGAGCCCAACCCCGATTTCTCAGCCATGGCTCAGTATGTGATCATGTAGTAAGAAAACCCCCACCTCTGAGGGTCCTGGCAGGATGTCTGCCCAACAGGAGTGCTCCATGCTGAGAGAGAAGTCAAGCAAACCCTCCTCTGGGGGAAGCATAGCTACTGAGTGAGCAAAGCAGAACTAAATCTTTTTTTCTCTTTCAAGCTCTACCCTGAAGACTAGAAATTGGGCAGAAAAAGGCACTAGCCTTTGTGCAAGCCTACTATGTGCCAGACATTTTGTAGTCATGAAAAGCTACAACTGCCACATCGTATATATGATGTGACAAGTGTGAGGTCAAATGGTCAACAGGCTATGCATAGCTGAGTAAAAGGACAAAACGATGTCATCACTGAACTGCTGAACCAAAACTAGCAATCACTGAGAGCAACAAATTTATTGTTATATGAAAAAAATACCCACATATTTGTTTCACCTAATGTTAGTTGGGTGTTCTCTTACTAGCAGCAATCCTAATGGATACACTGGTCACTGTCCCAGGATATGATCCTTCTTTCCTCTGCCTATTTTTTTCTACTTTCATCGGCCATTGGCATTCATGGGTGCTCCTTCATTTCATTGGGAGCTCTTTCTGCTGATAAATTTGTGGGACTCTTGTATGGAATTCCATCTTCTCCTCTAGTACCCTGGAGCTGGAGGACACATGTGTTAAATGTCCAAGGCTACATTAAAGTTTAATACTCTATTTTGCTGCATTGAAATCATCTTTGTGTTACAAGTCTTGGATGAGTAACATAATTTTAGCTGTATGTATGTGTGCACGTGCAGGCGTGCATGCACACCCACTCGTGCTAATTCCTAGAACAGAAGGCATTTGGCCTGCTGTTTACCTCTGGATTTATGAGGCACAATGCAGTGGAAATGTGGAGCCTAAATCTTAACAGCAGGGCAAGTTGAGATGGGAATATAAAGCACACAAGCAATCAATATGACACTTTTAAACAAGTTTTGTGAATGTGTGGTTGTTTTAAATTATCCTTGGAAGCAGGAGATAAAGGGAGAGAGCAGAAAGGCAATGAAGGCTGACGAATGGGAAAGCTGTCTCCTAATGAAAAGAAGCTGAATGTCCATGCTTTGTCTCCAGTGACCAAGGAAGGTTACCTATTACATTGTACCATATGAAATTGCTGATAATTGACTTTTTGAACCTATTTTATCTAAGGTAATTAAGGCCACAATTACCAACTACCTAATTTTCAAAAAATGTAAAGAGGAATAATTTCTTAAAACTACTTACTATTGTATAAGAAACACGTGTTTTCTGAAGAGAAAAGAAAATGCACATATACATATATGATATAGCCACACATGTGCTTTCTGATTCTTAGAATTTTCATTGCTCTGGTTACATTATCCACCTATTGTTGTATGCTGTCTACTTTATCCACTAGACCCATTACCATGTAGAGCATAGTTGTTTTAAATGCCCAGTCTGATAATTCCACCATCCCTGCCATAGCTAAGTCTGTTTCTGATAGTTTGTCTCTTTGAATTGGTTTTTTTAGTACGTCTTGTAATTTTTTTCTTGATAGCTGGACATGATATACTGAGTAAAAGGAACTGCGATAAATAGGCCTTTAGTAATGTGATGGAAAGGTGTGGTTGAAGGGGAAGTGTTGTATACTCTATGAGGTCTCAGTCTTTTAGTGAGCCTGTGCCTCTTAGACTGTGAGCTTAGCTGTCCTTATAAGTCCTCCCAGTTCCCATACTTTAGGTGAAGCAGGATGGCTAAAGAAGGCTGGAGTTGGGTATTTCCTATCTCCCAGCTTGGTTTGGCTCTGGAAAAAACCTGAATAGTTCAGGCTCTGTTAATATTCTTTCTCTTGAAGGCAAGAATCATTAACTACAGAATGTTCTGGTATATTTCAAAAGGGTTCCTTTCCCCTTCCTCTTGTTGGAAACCCAAGGGGATTTTTCTCCAGCAATCAATGTGAGAACCTAGCTGAGATCCTGCAGGTAAAACTCATTAAAGTTTAGGGACCTCCTACGACTGGGTTTCCCCGGAGGTTGTCTCTCTCAGGCTTGTCCACACTGAACCCCCAGTGATTCATTAATTAAAGGTAAGTTTCTCCCACCTCAACACTAGTTCCCACAGAGGTTTTTGCCACAGTGTTTCTGCTCCAGTAAATTGTGATTCTCTGTATCTGCCTGTTTCTCCAACTTGAGGGGCAGTGGTTTTGCCCTGTGGCATCACATTTTTGACGGATTCAAGAAGGGCTCATTTCTCAATTTGTTTAGCTATTTACTTGTGTTGGAGTGGCAGTTTCTAAGCTCCTTTTTTCCCCTCCCCCTTAGCTATGTTCATAGAAGCACTATTCACAATAGCCAAGATGTGGAAACAACCTAAGTGTCTATCAATAGATGAATTAATTAAGAATATATGGTATATATACACAATGGAATACTACTCAGCCATAAAAAGGAAGGAAATAATGCTATTTGCAGCAACATGGATGCAACTAGAGATTCTCATACTAAGCTCCTTTTATGCTGAACTGGAAACTAGAAATTTACATTCTTTTTAATAACCTGATTTTTTCCTTTGCAATATATTATGAGTATATTCTAGATCAGTAAATGTATTTTCAATATTTTGATACATACTTCATTGTATAGATAGACTACAACTGACTTGAGAACTATTATAGCTTTATGGTTAAAAGCATAGTTTCTGGAGTTACACTGCCTATATTCATATTCACCTCTACTACTTAAGTGGATGATTGTGAGCTGGTTATTTCACCTCCTTATGTCTCATTTTCTTCATCTGCAAAATATGGATAGTACTAGTTCCTATGGCGTAGGGGTCTTGGGAAGATTAGATGGGTTACTATGTATGTAGAGCATCTAGAATAGTGCTTGGCACACACACAGTACCTCTGTGAATGTCTTAGTTATTAACTCCTCTTCTGTTGTTGGATATTTTAGTTATTTTCAGTTTTTTCACTATGCTCCATAATCCTGTAATGTTTCTACTTAGATCAAAATTTTTGGGTACATCCTTAATTATATTCTCAGCATTCATATCAATTAAGACCACTCTGACTGCAAGTGACAAAAAAAAATTCAACCTGAACTAACTTAAGCAAAATAGATAATAAATGGGCAATTAAATAATTTTTTTAGAGCCTCACCCATGGCATATGGAGGTTCCCAGGCTAGGAGTTGAATGGGAACTGTAGCCGCCGGCCTGCAACACCAGATCCGAGCTGTACCTGCAAACTACACCACAGTTCATGGCAATTAACCCACTGAGCAAAGCCAGGGATTGAATCCACATCCTCATGTATACTAATCAAGTTTGTTAATCACTGAGCCATGACAGGAACTCCAACAGTTTGATAATTTAATAAATAAAGTTATTAACTCATGTAACTGCAAAGTCTGGGGCTAGAGTTGATGCTTCTTGATCTAGATCCTGAATAATTTCTGGAAGGACCCAGTGCCTTTTCACCTCTCAACCTTGTCCTTTACCATACTAGCCTTATCTCAGGCTTCATGTGGTGACAAAATGGCCCCAGCCAAGTTCCTCTGTGTTCCAGTCCAGTGAAAATAGGGAAGGTTTCTTTCTCAGAATTGGATAAAAACCGTGTGCCTAGCTGACTCATAGGACCATATTGAGTCATGAGTCCATCCTTAAATCTGTGACTATGACCGGATGGGTGGAAAGCATTGAGTGGCTTAGCTCTGGAACTAGAGATAGCAGTGCAACTCAAGTCATAATGGAAAAAGAGTGATTCACAAAGGCATTTAAAATACAAAGGACAACAACAACAAATAAACAAAAGGGGAAAAGAGGTTGGGTGACCGAAAAAAGTAAAAAGATGACTTTTACTGGTTAATTTCTTAAATGCATATTTCCCTGTGAAAGAGAAAGTATATTTTAAAGACTTTTGATACAATCTTATTTCTTCAAATAGTTTGTACCAACCTGCTTTCTTACTAAGAGTATAGATGAACCACTTTCTGGCACTATAGCCAACATTGGTGTTACCATGAGGAAATTATATTTCTTAATCTGAAAGGCCAAAATTAAGCATAGAATTTCCATTTGTTTCTCTGTCAGTTGAATTGCATATTCTTAGTGTGTTATATTTTTATGTTCATTGACGAGGTATATTTATTCCTCTGTAAAGTATGGCATTTCATTAACCCTGTGAGAGACTACTGATTGTGAAACATCCCACTATTTTTTGTACCACCAAGAAAAATTTCAAATATACCTTCTGCTACTAAACTATATTGCAAAAACCTATTTTCAGTTGAAATAGCTGCTCTGCCTTTAGAGGTACTAAAATATAGAAAATGTGCATTCTGAAATCAGTGAAATGTGGTATCTATTAATGTTCTCATCTTTTTCTATTACGCAGTCTTCTTTTACTTATTGAATTTGTTGGTGATTTATTATAGATATTTTCCTGGTTATCATTCCAATTAGAATTTTAATTATGGTAGTTTTTATAAATATCAGGAAGTTAGTATTTTTATGAATAGGATCTATCAGTCAGGGCCCGGCTCAGATCTCAGGTGAGGGCCTGCCTGTAACAGACATTATCTTTTTAGAGCTACATTTTCTTATCTGTAAAAGGATGGCTTTAGATTAAATGATTCTGTGATTTCTTACTGTGTCAATATTCTGGGAGACAACGATGAGTAATAAAATTAGGTGCTGGAGATTATCTTCTTTTTGATCTTGCCTATTCGTACTCAAAAGAAACCTTAAAAGGCAGGGGCCATGAGAAGGAGCCAGAGAAATGAGTCACCCTTATAATCTTTAAACTCAGTAGTTAACCCTTGAGGACAGAAAAAACAATGAAATTACAACCAAATACTGAACAACCTTCAATCAAATGGACTGGAAACTTTCAAAAAGATATCCTACTCCAGAAGACAAAGAGGAGGCCACAAAAAGAGGTAGGAGGGGCGATTACACTACATAAGCAACCCCATACCTGCCAGATGGGAAGACCACAAAAACTGGAAAGTAACTATCACAGAGACTCATCTAAAAGAGTGAGAGTTCTTGAGTTCCCATCGTGGCTCAGTGGTTAATGAATCTGACTAGGAACCATGAGGTTGAGGGTTCGGTCCCTGCCCTTGCTCAGTGGGTTAAGGATCCGGTGTTGCCATGAGCTATGGTGTAGGTTGCAGACATGGCTTGGGTCCTGCGTTGCTGTGGCTCTGGCGTAGGCCAGCAGCTACAGCTCTGATTTGACCCCTAGCCTGGGAACCTCCATATGCCGCAGGAGTGGCCCAAGAAAAGTGGCAAAAAGAAAAAAAAAAAGAGTGAGAGTTCTGAGCCCCACATCAGGTCTCCATGCCTGGGATCTGGCATTGGGAGAAAGAGCCCCCAGAGCATCTGGCATTGAAGGCCAGAGGGGCATGTGTGCAGGAGCTTCATGGGACTGGAGGAAACAGAGACCTCATTCTTGAAAGGCATACACAGGCGTTCATGTGCACTGGGTCCCAGGGCAAAGCAGAGATTCCATAGGAAACTGGGTCAGACATGACTGCAGTTCTTGGAGGATCTCCTGAAAACAGAGGGTGACTGTGGCTTCCTGTGGATGAAGGACATTGGAGGCAAAACTTTCAGGAATCAGCATGTATTCCTCTAGAGGTGGCCATTTTGGGAAAAATGTGGTCCCACCCATCAGGGCTGAGAAGCTCCAAACCAAAAAATAATCCAGGAGGGATCACAGCCCCACCCATCAGTAAACAGGCTGCCTAAAGGACCCCACAATCACAAAGCCCCCTCTAATCTCATTTAGAGACAAAGTCCCACCCACCAGAGAGATAGGAGTCAGCCCCATTTACCAGTGGGCAGGCACCAGTCCCTCCCATCAGGAAGCCCTCAGCAAGCCTCTGTACTAACTTCAGCCACAAGGGGGGCAGACATCAGAAGTAAGAGAGGCTACAACTCTATTGTCTGCAAAAAGGAGAGTACACCAAAAACATATAAAAATTAAAAGGCAGAGAACCATAAATCAGATAAGGGAGCAAGGAAAAGAACCCAGAAAAAGAGCTAAGTGATCTGGAGATTATCAGCCTCCAGGAAAAAGACTTTAGACTAATGATGCTGAAGAAGATGCAAGACATTGGAAATAAACTGGAGGCAAAAACTGATAATTTACAGCAAACATTGAGCAAAGAAATACAAGATTTAAAAAAAAGAAATACAAGATATAAAACTTAAACAAGAAGAGATGCAAAATACAATAACTGAAATAAAAAATTCACCAGTAGCAGCTAACAGCAGAATACAGGAGGCAGAAGAATGAATAAGCGAGGTGGAGGACAGATTAGTGGAAATTATGGATGCGGAACAGAAAAGAGAAAAAAGATTGAAAAGAAATGAAGACAGTCTAAGAGAACTCTGGGACAATGTTAAATGCACCAACATCCGTATTATAGGGGTGCCAGAGGAGAAAAGAGAGAGAGAAAGAGACAGAAAAAAATATTCAAAGAGATGATAGCTGAAAACGTCTCTAACATGGGAAAGGAACCACTCACTCAAATCCAGAAAGCACAACGAGTACCATATAAAATAAACACAAGGAGGAACACCCTGAGACACATATTCATCAAACTGACCAAAATTAAAGACAAAGAGAAAATATTGAAAGCAGCTAGGGAAAAGAAACAAATAACACACAAGGGAACCCCATGAGGTTATTGGCAGATTTTTCAGCAGAAACTCTGCAGGCCAGAAGGGAGTGGCATGATATACTTAATGTAATGAAAGGAAAAAAACCTCCAACCAAGATTATTTGACCCAGCAAGGCTCTCATTCAGATTTTGAGAAATCAAAACCTTCACAGATAAGCAACAGCTAAGAGAATTCAGCCAACTTTACAACAAATACTAAAGGAGCTTCTCTAGGCAGAAAAGAAAAGGCCACAACCAGAAACAAAAATACCACAAATGACAAGGCTCACCAGTAAAGGCATATATACAGTAAAGATAGGAAATCATCCATACACAATTATGCTACCAAAATCAGAAATTGTAAGAAGAGGAGGGTGCAAATGCAGGACACTGGAGATGCACCTGCAATTAAGAGACCAACAACTTAAAACAATCTCATATATATCTATAGACTCCTATATTCAAACTTTGGGGTAATTGCAAACCAAAAATCTAAAATTGATATACACAAATAAGAAAAATCATCTCAAACACAACACTAAAGATAGTCACAAACCAGAAGAGAAGAGAACAAGAGAAGGGAAGAAAAAAGAGCAACAAAAACAAGTCCAAAACAATTAATAAAATGGCAATGAGAACATACATATCAATAATTACCTTTAATGTTAATGGACTAAACACCCCAACCAAAAGACATAGACTGGCTGAATGGATACAAAAACAAGACCCATATATATGCTGTCTTCAAGAGACCCACTTCACTTCTAGGGACACATACAAATTGAAAGTGAGGGGATGGAAGACAATATTCCATGCAAACAAGAATCAAAAGAAAGCTGGGGAGTTCCCGTCTTGGCACAGTGGTTAACGAATCTGACTAGGAACAATGAGGTTGAGGGTTCGATCCCTGCCCTTGCTCAGTGGGTTAACGATCCGGCATTGCCGTGAGCTGTGGTGTAGGTCACAGACACGGCTCGGATCCTGCATTGCTGTGGCTCTGGCGTAGGCTGGCAGCTACAGCTCCGATTAGACCCCTAGCCTGGGAAACTCCATATGCCACGGGAGTGGCCCAAGAAATGGCAAAAAGACAAAAAAAAAAAAAAGCTGGAATAGCAATACTCATATCAGACAAAATAGACTTTAAAATAAAGAATATTATAAGAGACAAGGAAGGACATTACATAAGGATCAAAGGATCAATCCAAGAAGAATATATAACAATTTTAAATATATATGCACCCAACATAGGATCACCTTAACATATAATGCAACTGCTAAAAGCCTTAAAAGGAGAAATTGACAATAACACAATAATAGTAGGGGACTTTACTACCCCACTAACAGCAATGGACAGATCATCCAGACAGAAAATCAACAAGGAAACACAAGCCCTGAATGAAGCATTAGACCCAATGGACTTAATAGATACTTATAGGACATTCCATCCAAAAGCAGCAGAACACATATTCTTCTCAAATGAACATGGGATATTCTCTAGGATTGATCACATTCTGGGCCACAAATCAAGCCTCAGTAACTTTAAGAAAATTGAAATCATATCAAGCATCTTTTTCGACCACAGTGATATACAACTGGAAATCAACAACAAGAAAAAAAAACTGCAAAAAAACAAACACGTGGAGACTAAACAACATGCTACTAAACAACCAATGGATCAATGAAGAAATCAAAGAGGAAATTTAAAAATACATAGAAGCAAATGACAATAAAGATATGACACTCCAAAACCTATGGGATGCAGAAAAAGCCATTCTAAAAGGGACATTTATAGCAGTACAAGCTTACCTCAGGAAACAAGCAGCTAGAGAAAGAACAGACAAGACCTATAGTTAGTAGAAGGAAAGAAATCATAAGGATCAGGACAGAAATCAATGAAATAGAAAAAAAAACATAGAAAAGATCAATGAAACAAAAAGATGGTTATTTGAAACAATAAAAAAAAACTGATAAACCCTTAGCCAGACTTATCAAGAAAAAAAGAGAGAGGACTCAAATCAAACATTAGAAATTAAAAAGGAGAATTTACAATGGACATCACAGACATGCAAAGGATCATATGACAATACTATATGCAACTATGTGCCAATAAAATGGAAAACCTAGAAGAAATGGACAAATTCTTAGAAAAGTGCAATCTTCAAGACTAAACCAAGACAAAATAGAAAAGATGAATGGACCAGTCACAAGTACTGAAATTGAAACTGTGGTTTAAAAACTTACAACAAACAGCCCAGGACCTGATGGCTTCACAGGCAAATTCTATCGAACATTTAGAGAAGAGCTAATACCAATCCTTCTGAAACTATTCCAAAAAATTGCAGAGGAAGGAACACTCCCAAATTCATTCTATGAGGCCACCATCACCCTGATACCAAAATCAGACAAAGATACCACATACACACACAAAAGAAAACTACAGGCCACTTTCACTGATGAACATAGATGCAAAAATCCTCAACAAAATACTAGCAAACCACAGCCAACAATACATTAAAAGGATTGTACATCATGATCAAGTGGGATTTATCCCACGGAGGCAAGGGTTCTTCAATATCCCCAAATCAATCATTGTGATACACCACATTAACAAACTGAAGAATAAAAACCATATGATCCTCTCAATAGACACAGAAAAAGCCTTTGACAAAATCCAACACCCATTTCTGATTAAAAAAAAAAAACCTTCAGAAAGTGGGCATGGAGGGAACATACCTCAACATAATAAAGGCCATATATGACAAACCCACAGCTAACATCATTGTCAATGGTGAAAAGCTGAAAGAATTCCCCCTGACATCAGGAACAAGACAAGGATGTCCACTCGTGCCACTACCATTCAACACAGTTTTGGAAGTCCTAGCCATGGCAATCAGAGAAGAAAAAGAAATAAAAGGAATCCAAATTGGAAAGGAAGAAAGAAAACTACCACTATTTGAAGATGGCATGATACTATACCTAGAAAATCCTGAAGATGCTACCAGAAAACTGGTAGAGCTCATCCACTAATTTGACAAAGTCACAGGATACAAAATTAATACACAGAAATTGATGGCATTTCTATATACTAACAATGAAAGATCAGAAAGAGAAATTAGGGAAAGAATCCCATTTACCATCACATCCAAAAGAATAAAATACCTCAGAGTAAACCTACCCAAAGAGACAAAAGGCCTGTACTCTGAAAACTATTTGACACTGATGAAAGAAATCAAAGATGACACAAATAGATGGAAAGACATACCATGCTCTTAGATTGGAAGAGTCAATATTATCAAAATGACTATACTACTCAAGACAATCTACAGATTCAATGCAATCCCTATCAAATTACCAAGGGCATTTTTCACAGAACTTGAACAAAATAGTTTAAAGTTTGTTTGGAAGCACAAAAGATCCAGAATAGCCAAAGCCATCCTGAAAAAGAAAAATGGAGCTGGAGGAATCAGGCTCCCTGACTTCAAACTATACTACAAAGCAACAGTCCTCAAAACCGTATGGTACTGGCACAAAGACAGACATATGGATCAGTGGAACAGGATAGAAAGCCCAGAATTAAACCCACACACCCACAGCCAACTAGTCTATGACAAAGGAGGCAAGAAGATACAATGGAGAAAAGACAGCCTGTTCAATATGTGGTGCTGGGAAAACTGGACAGCCACATGTAAAGGAATGAGATTAGAACACTTCCTAACACCATACTCTAAAATAAACTCAAAATGGATTAAAGACCTAGATCTAAGACCAGATACTATAACACTCTAGAGGAAACAAAGGCCAAACACACTCTGATATAAAACCACGGCAATATCTTCTCAGATCCACCTCCTAGAGCAATGACAGAAGTGAGACTTAATAAAACTTAAAACTTTCTGCACAGCAAAGAAACTCTAAACAAAGTGAAAAGACAACCCACAAATTGGGAGAAAATATCTGCAAAGGAAGCTGCTGACAAGGAATTAATCTGCAAAATTTATAAACACCTTCTACAGCTCAATACCAAAAAAACAAACAACCCCATCAAAAAATGGGCAGAAGGAGTTCCCGTCGTGGCTCAGTGGTTAACGAATCCGACTAGGAACCGTGAGGCTGAGAGGTCAATACCTGCTCTTGCTCAGTGGGTTAAGGATCCGGTGTTGCTGTGAGCTGTGGTGTAGGTTGCAGACGCAGCTCGGATCTGGCATTGCTGCGGCTCCGGCATAGGCCGGCAACAACAGCTCCGATTCGACCCCTAGCCTGGAAACCTCCATATGCCGTGGGAGCGGCCCTAGAAAAAGGCAAAAAGACAAAAAAAAATGGGCAGAAGATCTAAACAGACAATTCTCCAAAGAAGACATACAGATGGCCAAGAAACACATGACAAGATGTTCAACATCACTCATTATTAGAGAAATGCAAATCAAAACCACTATGAGGTATCACCTTACACCAGCCAGAATGGCCATCATCAAAAAGTCTACAAACAATAAGTGCTGGAAAGGGTGTGAAGAAAAGGGAACTCTATTGCACTGTTGGTGGGAAGGTAATTGGTGCAACCACTGTGGAAAACAGTATGGAGATTTCTCAGAAAACTAAAAATAGAATTACCATGTGATCCAGCAATCCCACTCCTGGGAATCTATCCAGAGAAAACCATGACTCAAAAAGATACATGCACTTCAATGTTCATTGCAGCACTGTATACAACAGCCAAGAGGTGGAAACAACCTAATGCCCATAGACAGAGGAGTGGATAAAGAAGATGAGATACATATATACATAATAGATTATTACTCAGCCATTAAAATGGATAGAAATAACGGCATTTGCAGCAACATGGATGGTTAGAATTATCATGCTATGTGAAGTCAGTCAGACAGTGAGACACCAACATCCTATGCTATCACTTACATGTGGAATATAAAAAAAGGACATAATGAACTTCCTTACAGAACAGATACTGACTCACAGACTTTGAAAAACTTATGCTTTCCAAATGAGAGAAGGTGGGGGGTGGGGGAATGGGCTGGGGGTTTGGGATGGAAATGCTACAAAAGTGGTTTGTGATGATCGTTGTACAACTATAAGTGTAATAAAATTCATTGAGTAATTTAAAAAAAAGTTAACCCTTGAGGACATAATGGTGAAATCATACTGGACACAGTAATAGAGATGGAAACTCTACTCAAGTAACATGAACAATCTGATGTAATACCTGCCTCACATTAGCAGCATCTTTTTTTTTTTTTAAACCCCAGATAATGTTCTATTTGATTTTGTCCTAACAGGCACCTAAATCTAACTACTGCCTTGTAAGAAAGGAATCTGAAAGAAAGAAGAAGGAATACAGTGGCAGCACAGTAACTTGTTTATTCACTGAATGAATATTCATCAATCATGTTTTCATTCAGCACTCGGTGTTCCAGACACTGTGTTTAGACCTGTTAAGGTCCAGTCATTGTCTCTTCTCCCCGAGTGGGTGATAGATATAAACAATCCTGCAATGGATTATTCAGGTATTGTGATAGAAACCTTAACTAGCTATTGTGAGGATACATGAGGAAGCATTTCATTCCACAAGGATATGCAAGAGAGGCAGAGAATCGCTGAGACTGGTTCCATAGTGAGATGCAGAGGTGGAAGAATATGTCCTCAGAGGATACAGCAAGAGCAGAGATGTAGGCTCTTGACACAGCCAGGAGGGGCTACAGGTCTAAAATGTTGGTGTGAGGGGGCAAGATAGAGGTCGCAGAGGTGGTAGGCTCATGAAGAATAATAAAGTCACTTTAGGAGTTCTCATTGTGACTCAGCAGAAACGAATCCGACTAGGAACCATGAGGTTGCAGGTTCGATCCCTGACCTCACTCAGTGGGTTAAAGATTGGCATTGCTGTGAGCTGTGGTGTAGGTCTCAGATGCGGTTCGGATCCCACCTTACTGTGGCTATGGTGTAGGCTGGCAGCTGTAGCTCTGATTAGGCCCCTAGCCTAAGAACTTCCATATGCCAAGGGTACAGGCCTAAAAAAGCAAATAAATAAATAAATAAAATAAATAAAGGCACTTTAAACCATGTTTAAAAAAAAAAACGACAAAAAAAAACAGGTTGGGGGTTCCCGTCGTGGCTCAGCAGTAATGAACCCAACTAGTATCCATGAGGATATGGGTTCAATCCCTGGCCTTGCTCAGTGGGTTAAGGATCTGGCGTTGCCATGTGCTGTGGTGTAGGTCACAGACTCGGCTCAAATCCCGCGTTGCTGTGGCCGGCAGCAACAACTCCGATTAGAACCTTAGCCTGGGAACCTCCATATGCTGTGGGAGCAGCCTTAGACAAAAGAGGCAAAAAGACAAAAAAAAATATATAAAGGATGAGTGGATGGATGGGTGAGACTATGTTGGGAGACTATAGAGACACTATAGAGTTTATTGAATCCTCAAAACAGTCCCACAAAATAAGTACTTTTCTTATATACAGAAGAGAAAATTGGGACTCAGATTTTGAAATCCTGGATCACACCGATGATCAACAGGAAAGATGAACTATAAATCCCGGACATCTGACCTCAGAGTCTAGAGTCTTAAACACTCAAAGGATACCAGCTTTCTCCCTAGTTCCACCTTGCTGAAGAGAAATATCTTTTAACTGGAAGAAACAGAAAACCCAGTGGGAAAAAAAATTAGCATTTCGCCCTTGAAATATGGACTGGATTTGGCAGCAGAAATGGGGAAGCCTGGGTTGGGTTGCCAGATTTATCAAATAACAACATTGGATGCACAATTAAATTTGAATTTCAGATAAAAAACAACAGTATTTTTAGTATGTTTTCATTATATAGCTTGCTTCAATCAGGCCAGAATTTTCACTCTCCCATGTAACTTTTCACTTACAAACTTCATGGCTCATGCTATTCATCTCTATAGGACACCCTACTCTTTTTTTTTTTTTTTGCCAATCTTAATGGGAAAAAAATCCATCCTTCAAGGTTTACCCATATTCACTCTCACTTGTTCAGCATTTTCCCACCTCCACAATGCATTCACTTGGAGGACCTTGTTTACCAATTAGCCTTGCTAGGAAGCACAGGATGTGTTATTATTAGCCCCTTTGTGCAGATGAGAAAACTGAGGCTAAGATCCATGTTGCACAGGTCATTCATCAACATAACTGGGACTTTAGGGTCTTGTGACAGTGATTTTTATTCTTTTTCCACTAACACACACCAAGCCCAATCTCAGGCCTTCCTTCTTGACTCTCAGTGCACAGGTATTTCTCCCTCTTCTTGGCCTCATAATTTGGCTCCCGGCTTAAAGTCTACTCTTATTGCTCAAAATGTGTGAGTCTTATTTTTCCAACAATATTAAGTTCTCTGGAGACAGGAATCTGCCTTGTATGACATTTCCCCTTCCCCTCTTCATACATACCAAAGTCCCAATGATGAACTTTCCCCAAATCCTATGGGATAGTCTTAAAAAGCCACTCAGGTCTGAGCTCTGCAAACCTCCGTGAGTTCTTGGCAGGGTGAATCGTCAGTTCTTGTGACTAAAATTGTCTTTTGTTCTTCATAGAAAGCCAGAAATTGCCTGTCTCCAAAATGTGGTCAAATATTCCTTCTTGATATTTCCAGGTTAGTGGTTTCATCCAGACAGACATTCCCCATTCACTAAAGAAATGTCCAGAACAAAGAGCCAAGGGCTAGACTGATTTATCTAATCATAATTCATTCTTGCATCATTATTCCACAACACAATACTTAGGGACATCTGCAATGTGCCAGGCATTGTGTCAGGCAGTGAGATGAAAGATGAGACAGACATGGTCTTTCTGCTCAAGGAACTCACAGTCTGTGAAAGGTGATTCAACTTCACACAAATGTCAGAATACAAAGCATAACAGATAAATGTCATGGAAGTTCAGAGGTGGGAGATATTTACCTCCAGCTTGAAAGAATCAGAAAGTATAACTTCAATTTTTAACCAGGATTCTGCTTTAAAATTCATACAACCAGTCCTGATATATTAATTATGTGGATTGTAGCCTCAGAATAATTATGGTGATTATCTCAAGAATTTTAAAAAGGACTAAATGTTAATGTGAAAAAATGACAAACTCAACAAGAGGCATTAGAGGAAGCTGTTAAGTACAACGGGAAAGGTTAAGAGCGCCCACTCCCTCCCTTCTTTAGCTCCTCTGCTCCTGTGAGAAGCAGCATGACTCACTGGCTCCCTTTTGTAATCATTATTCTTTTGCTCATGGCAATCTTATGGAATTAATCTCTCTCTTTCGTTCTCTCCTCCCCCTTCCTCTTCTCCTAACCTTACAGGCAAGTCTGTCTTCCAAGTTTTATTTATCCTAGTATCCTTCAGCAATCACCTTTCCCAATTTATTTTTCTCGGAACTTCCTCCTTTGTACCATTCATTGGCCATTCACGCCAGCCAGGGCAAACTGATATTTCTCTGATATTTGGTAATTAGTGTTCAGTGAGTGAGGATTGGATTGAATTAGTAAGCTATACAACAACACTACTACCTTGCATTAGAATACCCCTTTTCCATCTTTTAAAACAGGTTTCTTGAATCTCATTTTTTTCTAATTTTGAGACCTAATTGACATACAGCACTGTATA
This sequence comes from Phacochoerus africanus, assembly GCF_016906955.1. Lineage (NCBI taxonomy): Eukaryota > Metazoa > Chordata > Mammalia > Artiodactyla > Suidae > Phacochoerus > Phacochoerus africanus. Next base: position 144,166,904 of record NC_062551.1, on the reverse strand, counting down.
AGTTTAGTGTGTACAGCATGATGATGTGACTTAAATATTTTGTAAAGTGATTAGCACAAGAAGTTTAGTTAATATCAATTAGCTCCAATGGATACATAAGAAAAAGAAAAAATTCCTTATGTGAGAGCTGTGTTAACTAGAGTCAGCATGTTGTACATTACATCCCTAGTACTTGTTTATCTTACAATGGGCAGCCTGTTGATCATATCTCTTTAATACAAAGAACTCAGTCACCTCAAAATGAGACAGCTGCCTAGTGTTTCTCAGGGTCCTTAAGTCAAATCTATTGAGATCCCTGACCTAGCTCTTCAAGTAGCCAGCTTAAACCTTTGCTTGCCTTGCAGGTAGACATAACCCTTGACCTCCTCTCTCCTCCAGTTGATGGCCTGGAGAATCCAACTGCCACTCTTCTTAATAAACATGTCCTCAGTAATCAGACTATTTCAGAGGACAGTTGCCAATTATTATGGGAAATAGGCATTGTCCTCTTTGGTCCTATTACAGATCAATTATTATGCCAAATAGTCTGAAGGAAGAGATGCTCTAACCATCCCTGAACAAGTCCCTTTAGATTTAGACATCCTCTCACTGTTCTTACAAGGATCCCCATGCATTTATTGTGCCTCATTATTGTATTTCATAGGCCAGGCCACTAGGCTGTAGACATATTAGAACTGTTAATGCATATAAATTTGCCCTGGATGACACAGCGCACCCAACTCAAGCAAAGAGTGGCCTCAGTAAAATGATCATTACAATGATAATAACAATACAATAGAGGTCTCTCAAACAGGCCCCCATTAGGACCCCGTTTCAAATATTTGGTACAGAAGACTCAGAGGATTTAGGATTCTCTAATAATTTGATTTTAGGAAGTCTACTAGTGACAGGCCTTACTCGAACAAATCATTCAATTATTATTTGTTCCTAATGCCACATCTAATATTGCTACTGCTCTTCTAACTACCATGACAACCATTGCTTCACTCAAAGCCATCTCTCCAACACCTCCAAGTGAACCCCGTATGCATATGAAATCCCTTTTCTGACATCTGTCATTGGAAGCCCTTTGTCCCATTAGGGACCTGACAGTCCTTGATTGCCATGACCATTCCCTGTGGACACATCTCAGATGCTTCATTGGAGTTACACTGGCCTCCACATAATTTGCAGTTTTTACAGCCCTCTTTGATACTGGATTCCAGGTCATCTTAGTGCTTGGTAAACCTTCAAATTTTAAAGCAGGAGAAAACTTTAAGTGTTTTTGGTGTCACTGGACATTGAGTCTGTGGAGTTCAACTATCTCTCACCCTTACCAGAAGCACCATTAGACTTGAAAACTCTGCGAAGTGGTAAACTCAGTGAAACTGCCCAGTCCTACCAGAGGTATAGATGCTCTAATTAAAATAAATTCACATTGGTTGAGGCCCAAATTCATTGCCCTTACAATTGGTCATAGTAAGAGGGCCCCAGTGGATTGATTATGCTTTATTAAAAGTGTAAATGCCTTATGATTTTACACAAAATAACATATTAAGGAATTAAGATTCACTGTTTATAATTTTGTTGTAGAAAGAGTACTCATTCTCACCATTTCTCCCTTTACTAGCTCTGTTTGAACAGTCTATAAGCCAAATAACAATGAATGGCTGGCATGATACATTCAAAATCTTTAAAGGGGAAAATATGCAACCTAAGATACTCTACCCAGCAAGATCATTTGGAATAGAAGAGATAAAGAATTTCTCAGACAAGCAAAAACTAAAAAAAAAACCTCAGCAATACTAAACCTACCCTAAAATAAATATTGAAAGGTCTTCTTTAAATAGAAAAGAAGCAGAAATCTAAAGGAAAGAGAAAAATCATAATAGGAAAAGCGAATATATAAAAGGATTCATAAACTAGCACATAGATTAAAAGACAAAAAAATTTATAACATCAACTATAACTGAAAGTAACAGCAAAATAATAATCACAAAGACGTAAAAGAGTATCAAAAATCATAAAATGTAGGGGAAGGGGATTAAAAAATGTATTTTTTTAAATGTGTTCGAACTCATATGACAATCAGTTTAAAGCAAGTAGATACAGTTATGGGTCAACATACTTGAAATCCAGTGTAACCACAAAAGGAAAATAAAAAGAAGAAGAAATGAACAAAGAAGAACTACAAAAACAACTAGGAAACAAGATTTAAAATGGCAGTAAGTACACACCTATCAATAATTACTTTAAATGTCAGTGGACTTAATGTTCCAGTCAAAAGACATAGAGTGGAAGATTAGATATAAAACAAGAACCTATAATAGGCTACCTAAGAGAAATTTACTTCAGGGAAAAAGACACACTCACAGATTGAAGGGATGGAAAAAGACATTTCATGTAAATAGGAATGGCAAGAAAATAAGGGCAGCAATTCTCGTATCTGACAAAATAGACTTTAAAATAAAGGCTTAAAGAAAGACAAAGATGGACATTATATAATGATAAAGGGATCAATACAAGAAAAGGATATTGCACTTATTAAAATATATGCACCCAATACAGGGTCACCTAAATATATAAAACAAATACTAACAGACATAAAGGGGGAAATGGACAGGGATACAATAGCAGCAGGAGACTTTAACATCTCACTGAGATCATTCAGGCAGATAATAAGGCAACAGAGGTCCTAAATGACACAACAGCCCAATTAGAGTTCATTGTCATTACATGCCCTCAAAACAGAAGATACATTGTTTTCAAATGTGTGTGGAACATTCTCTAGGATAGACCACATACATCCTAGGCCACAAAACAAGCCTCAACAAATTTAAAAGAATAGAAATTATTTTGTGCACATTTTCTGCCCCAAATGGTGTGAAATTAGAAATCAACCATGGAAAGAAAAACAGGAAAAGAAAGAACACATGGAGACTGAAAAAACATGCTACTAAAAAAACCAATGCATCAACAATGAACTCAAAGAAGAAAACAGAAAATGCCTTGAGACAAAGGAAAATGAAAAACACAACCTTACAATATCTATGGGTTACAGCAAAAGCAGTTCTAAGAAGGAAGTTCATAGTGATATAGGCCTTCCTCAAGAAATAAGAAAAATTGCAAACAACCTAACCTACTACTAAAAGAATTAGAAAAAGAAGAACAAATAAATCCCAGAGTCAGCAGAAGGAAGGAAATAATAAAATCAGAGAGGAAATTAATAAGATAGAGATTTTAAAAAAACAATAGAAAAGATCAATAATACCAAGAAGTGGGTTTTTTGTTTTATTTTGTTTTTTGTTTGGTTTGTTGGTTTGGTTTGGTTTGGTTTTGGCCAAACCTATGGCATCTGGAAGTTCCCTGGGCCTTGGGTTGAAATGGAGCTGCAGCTACCAGCCTACCTCACAGCTACAACATGGGATCCAAGTCACATCTGCTGTGGCACAGTGGGTTAAGGATCCAGCATTGCTACAGCTGTGGTGTAGGTTGGAGCTGTGGCTCAGATTAAATCCCTGGCCCAGGAGCTTCCATATGCCATAGGTTTGGCCGAAAATTTTTTTAAAGTCTACAAATAATAAAAGCTGGAGAGACTGTAGAAAAGGAAACCCTCCTACACTATTGGTGGGGGTGTACATTAATGAGGCCTCTATGGAGAATGCTATGGAAGTTCCACAAAAATCTAAAAATAGAGCTACCATATGATCCAGCAATGCCACTCCTGGGCATATATCTGGAAAAGAGGAAAACCCTACTTTGAAAAGATATATGCAACTCAAGGTTCATAGCAGCACCCTTTACAATGGCTAAGACATGGAAAAACCTAAATGTCCATTGGCAAATGAATGGATAAAGACCAAAAAAAATGAAACATTTTTTATGGTGGATTGATTGGGATAAGAAATTTTAATAATATTTAGCAAAGTACCCCCACACAAAAAAATGGAATATTACTTAGCCATAAAAAAGAATGAAATACTGCCATTTGCAGCAACATGGACCTAGAGATTATTATACTTAGTGAAGTAAGTCAGAAAGAAAGATGAATATGATATGCAATCACTTAAATGTGGAATCTAAAAAATAATACAAATGAATCTATATACAAAGCAAATAAACTCACAGACATAGAAAACAAACATTGTTAGCAAAGTGGAAAGGGGAAGGAGGAGGAATAAATAGAAGCATGGGGTTAACAGATACTAGCTACTATGCAGAAAATAGATAAGCAGCAAGGAGTTCCCATTGTGGCTCAGTGGGTTAAGAACCTGACTAGCATCCATGAGGTTCGATCTCTGACCTTGTTTAGTGAGTTAAGAATCCAGCATTGCTACAAGCTGCTGCATAGGTCACAGAAGAGGCTTGGATCTAGCATTGCTATGGCTGTGGTATAGGCTGGCATCTGCAGCTCCAGTTCAACTCCTAGCCTGGGAACTTCCATATACTGCAGGAGCAGCCCTAAAAAAAAAAAAAGAAAAAAGAAAAGAAAGAAAAGAAAAAAGATAAGCAACACGTATTTACTGCAGAGCACAGGGAACTGTTATCTTGTAATTGTAATGGAAAATATTCTGAAAGTATATATATATATATATATATATATATATATATATATATATATATATGAATCACTATGCTGTATATCTGAAACTAATACAACATTGTAAATCAACTATACTTAAAAAAAAAAAAAGAATGGTGCCTTATGGTCAACTATTGCAATCTATTTGATGGTACCCCCTAATTAAGGACACTTTGCTAAATATTATTAAAATTACTGCTTCCATTCAATCCACCATAAAAAAATTCTTCATAGTTATTGATCTAGATAATGTTTTATTTTGTCTCCATTTCCCCAACACTACAGGCACAAGTTACACTTACTTCTGAGAAATTCCAGTGTATACTCACTAGCTTAAACTATGGGGTATGTCTATAAGCTATCATGATTTAGCAGATGGAATCTTTAAGGCTTACTTTGTCCTCAGGCACTCTGCAAAGGCATTACCTTGACAAGTTCTACTGAGGGAAGAAATTCTTGAAGCTATTATATAAGACATTTGAACTGCTATCTAGACTTTGATTCTACATTGGATCATTGTACCTCAGGGATCCAGGGGTCCAGCATCTCAAACTTTGAGGATAATTTGGTCTGTGGAAAGTCAATTCATATCACAAAATTGTATACTTGCAAACAATTTTTGATGCTCTCCACTCCATTACTCCCAAGCTCAACATCTGTTTGAATTTACTGGCTTCTGATAACAATATACTTCCCTTCTACAAATTTTATTAAAACCTATTTATGCAGTCACTAGAAAATTAGTTCAATTCAAATGGGCTGTTGAATCTATTCAAAAAGTCACCTGTGATATGCAAAATAATGGTCCTCCCAAAGGGGTCCATTTCCTAATCCCCAGAACCTGTGACTATGTCAGGTTATATGACAAAGGGGGATTATTGGTTGCAGATATAATCAAGGTAACAATTCAACTGTCTTCCTTCCTTCCTCCCTTCCTGCTTTTTAGGGCTGCACCTGCGGCATATGGAAGTTTCCAGTCTAGGGGTCAAATCAAAGCAATAGCTGTGGGCCTACACCATAGCCACAGTAATGCACAGGATCCAAGCCACATCTGTGACCTACACCACAACTCACAGCAATGCCAGATCCCTGACCCACTTAGCAAGGCCAGGAATCGAACCTGCATCCTCATGGATACTACTCAAATTCGTTTCCACTCCACCACAGTGGGAACTCCTCAACTGTATTTAAAATAGGGAGATTAACCTGAATTATTCTAGTGGTCCCAATATAATCACAGAGGTCCTTAAAAAATGGAAGAGGGAGTAAGATAGTGTCATGAAAAGATGACAAAAACAGTGCTATGTTGCTGGATTTGAAGGTGCAGGAAGGAAGAAGTAAACCAAACCATAAATTATGTCTCCTGAAGACTCTGAATCACATGACTCCCTACAGATTTCTGGAGCAAATAGGTCCCTCAACAGCCAAAAGGTGGTCCTCTTGAAAAACAACTCAGTGACCTATTGAGTGCTTCTTGGTCCAGAGCTACCATGGGCTTTGAGTCTGTCTGCAATCCTTTGGAATCAACTGCTCATTCTTACCTTAAGGTTATCTAGGAGAGGGTACCCCTCTTCCAAGGCACTCCTGGGTAGATTATTTAACTTTGTGCTTTATTCATTCTTTCCCCTCTTTAAGGGGTTACTTCTTGATGTAAGCCAGCATCCTGCAAATGAGCTGATCCACCCCACCGGTGCTGTACAATATATTGTTCCTCTTAGATACACCTGAATTGGGATCTCTGTCTCCACTACCACAAAAACCCAAAGCTACTCCCTACCTGCTTCACAGTGGAGACCTGGCTACAGTAACTACTCTTACCACTGCCCACGCATCATTCCCCACTCTGACCCCTGCAACTACATCAGCTCTGATTTCCTCTCATCCAGCAACGCTCATCTCACTCTTCCCTATTCCCATCATCACCTCCACTCCCTCCTATCCTGGATCCGACGTACAATACCCATGTAACAGTAACAGAGCGTGTCACTGGCTGCTAAACCTCTATCAAGGCAGGGCCTGCTTTCGGGCACCCCTGCCTAGACAACCACTATCCAGCTGATTTCTGTCCTTTGGAGATCTGTGACATTTCACCTCAACTGCTTGTTATCCTCTCCAGTTCGCTGCCAGGCCAGCGCTTCCTCAACCTCATCTGGTGCTTTTATATTAACCTTCCTTCTATGGACTCCTTACCTTCCTCTGCCTCCTCCACCAATCAATACTACATACAGCTGTGTCTTCTCCACTCCCTGCTGGGATTATTTGGCCCTCACATGTCTGCTTTGATACCAATTTACTCACCAGAAACTCCACCCTGTAAGACCCTTGGGCTGCTCATTCTCCTGTGGCATGATTCACCCACTCCATGGCGTCCTATACTCTACACCTCTACCCCACCCCTTCTCACCTATGTGACTTGGCCTGTGTCCTACATACATACAGCACCCAGGTCACTCTGCCTCCAACTTGAAAATTCACTTCTCTCATACAGCCTTCCCTCACAGGGCCACCTCACAATCTTTGAGGTAAAAGGCATAAACTTAAGTATTTTCAAATTTATAATACAAATTCGACTCACAGAGGCCACACAGACAAATGCTACAACTCCTGGAAGACCACATACATCAAACATCCCAAGCCCCAGCTGCCAGTGATGAGGGACAAAGCTCTGGTTGCTATGGTAGCTGACAATAGATTGACAGTAGACTACCTACGGGCATCCCAAGGAGGAGTGTGTGCCTTGAAGGGACACTCCTACTCCATGTGGGTCAATAACAGGAAACAGCTACAGAAGAGTTCCACAAATAAAACAACAAACCAAAATAGTCAATATTATCATGAATATTATCAGAGATGCCCTAAACTCCATTGATTTCTTCCCCTGGCTATCTCCTTTTGTTGACTTCCTACTATCTTTCAGGAGCTATCATAACAATTATTTCGAGTTTGGCTTTGCAGATTTAGTCTCTTCCAAGTATGCATTTACTTATAGGAAAACTGGGAGATTGCTGTATTAACCCAGATATTGCAGATGAATTATGAAGAATGTAGGAAACTTGATTCCCTAACTGATGTTTGAGTTAGTGCTAGTGAACTTGAAGTCTCATCTCCTGCCTGTGTCTGTCAACTCCTATAGTGTAGGGTTCTCAGTGTTCCATTCCCATCCCTAAAGCGCACATGTGCTCTTGCTGCTTCTTTCAAACTTCATGGCAGTAGGTGGGTTCTCTCCACCGGCAGGACCTTCTTCTCTATAAAATGCCCATGTATTCTCTACACTCTTACCTCTGGACCTTCTCCACCAGACCCATCACCCTTGCTCCTTGGGACCTCTCTATCTGTGTGAGTCTAACTCTTTCTTTGATAAAACCAAAGCCCTATTCTTAAGGGTTTTAACATCTGAAGCTGACCTTGGTAGGGGATTTCCCCATTTTATGGTGAAGTTGCTATAATATAGATGATCACAATTATTTTGCTGATGAGCAAACTGAGGAACTTTGAAATCATTCTAGATGATTAGACCCTACCCAACAGTTAATGCTAATATGATCGTAGGTCTTTTTAAAATTTTATTTAATTTTATGTTGTGGTTGGTCTGCGGCATGTGGAAGTTCTCAGTTAAGGGATCAAACCTGCTCTACAGCAGTGACAATGCCATATCCTTAACCTGAGCCACCAGAGAACACCCTGATCATGAGGCCTTTGAAGCCAAATTTTTTACAATAAATTTGAGCCTACAAATCTTTTGATGTTTGGCAGGATGCCAGTCAGAAGATTTCTCTGCCTGCAAATGATATCTTATAGCTGTGGTGTGGCAAGAATTAAGAGGGAAGTTTCTAAAACACCTAGAGGTGGGGTGGTTGGGGCTGGGACTTGATGTTTGGTCTTGAAGCCTTGGGACTCTTATGAGTGGAAGGAGCTGGCCTCCCAGGAAATCATTTCTGCTCCTGCTCACTGTATGGCCAAATTCTTGTTATCAATTTGTGTGACCATTTATTTCATGGGGAAAAAATGCTTTAGCTTTCTTAATCCTCACAGATGATTTCCTTGGGTAGTCATAGTAAAACCACAGACTCAGAAAACTCAGGCCATAATGAAATCCTGGGATATATGGGTTATCAGACAGAGCAGAAGAACCATACTTCTCAATCTTTGCTAATGCAAAATTCCCTAAAATGCATTAATCTGCTTTTATTCCAAAGAGAAGGTCAGTATGCTGAACATGATTGATAATCCCTCTGTAGAAAGAGACCATGGTATAATTTTCTGCTTCAGCTGTGGTCTTAGAGAAGCCTAAGATGAAATATGGGATGTGTAAGGGCTCCAGTATGTACCATAAAATAGTAAAATAATAATGGATCTCCCGTCTTGAGCATCTACTATGTGCCAGGTAATTTATGCACATCAGCTCATAATCCTTACAAGTCTATAAGGTAGTTATTGCCATCCCCATTTTACAGAGATGGAAAGGGGACAAATTTCAAGATCATTTAGCTGGCAAAAGACAGAGCTAGTTTTCAAGTCTATGTCACTCTCTGTATCTGAAATCATAACTACTGCCTCTCAAGATGTCTACGATAGGAGTTCCTGTTGTGGCTCAGCAGTGACGAACCTGACTAGTGTCCATGAGGATGCAGGTTCAATCCATCATCCTGCTCAGTGGGTTAAGGATTTGGCATTGCTGTGAACTGCAGTGTGGGTCGCAGATCCTTCTCAGATCTTGTGTTGCTGTGGCTGTGGTGTAGGCCAGCAGCTGCAGCTCGGATTTGACCCCTAGCCAGGGAAGTTCCATATGCCGCAGATGCAGCCCTAAATAGAAAAAAAAAAAAAAAGATGTCTCTTAGAGGCAAAATGATGCCTTCCCAGCCCCCTACCCCTGGCAAAAGGTCTCTACATCCCAATCTCCAGGATCTGTCAACATGTTACTTCAAAGGGATTTTGCAGATGCGGTCAAGGAAAGAATCTCGAGATGGGGAGATTATTTTTAGTATTATCTGGATATTCCTAATGTAATCACAAGGGTCCTTATAAGAGGGAGGCAGGAAGGTCAGATTCAGAGAAGGAGACCTGAATATGGAGGCAGAGGTTGGAGAGATACGACCCTAAGCTAAGGAATGAAGGCAGCCTCATTATATAATATTTATATAATACACACACACACACACATACTCTCTACCAAAAATACTTCCTCTATACCTAACAAACTTTAACTTTTTTCAATGCCTAGGTTATATGAGGCCCTATACTAGGCACTTTATAAGTAAATACATTTAATTTTCCTAGCAACCTGTGCTAGTGATAGTTTTCTGTGCCAAATGTGTGTTTCCCTGCCTTAGTGCAGAGTTGTTTCTAGAAATTGGTTGCCCAACCAGAGACTATATTTCCTGTAATAAGTATGGCTACTTGACTAGTTTTTTGCCAGCGAAATCTGAGCAGAGGTCATGTGGTTAGGAAGCACGTATCCCTTCTCCACTCTTCCTTTTCCTGATGCAGAGATGCAGAGATCTGGACAACTGTATTATTAGGGGAACCATAAAGTGGAAGCAGCCTTGGTCCTTATTCACCACTGCAATCTTTTTTTTTTTTTTTTTTTTTTGGCCACACTCAGGGCATATGGAAGTTCCTGGGCCAGAAATTGAATCTGAACTGCAGCTGTGACAATGCTGGGTCCTAAGTCCACTGTGCCACATCAGGAACTCCATCACTGCTGCCTTTTAAGAGGAAAACATAAACTTCTATCTAATCTACTGAGACTTGGGGATTTATATTTATCTTTCATAATGGCTAGTGTTACTTTAGCCATAGTGCACCCCTATGAAGTTTTTTACATTGTTAACCTCAAGTTTAATGAAATTAGGGCTCCGAATAATGAAACAACTTAACAAGGTAACAAATTTGAAAGTGGCAGAGGCAGAATTCTGATGCCAAAACCATTGTATTTTCACCATGCTACAGAGTATCTTATATAAATCTATCGTTCAGTTGTCTGTTGAACAAATCCATTTTTAAAAATTTTTTTTTGCTTTTAGGGCTGTACCTGCGGCATGTGGAGGTTCCCAGGCTAGCAGTAGAATCAGAGCTACAGCTGTAAGCCTACACCACAGCTCACAGCAACGTCAGATCCTTGACCCACTGAGCGAGGCCAGGGATCAAACCTACAACCTCGTGGTTCCTAGTCAGATTTGTTTCTGCTGCACCACGACGAGAACTTACAAATCTGTTTTTTTGGGGTTTTTTTTCTTTGTCTTTTTGCCATTACTAGGGCCACTCCTGTGGCATGTGGAGGTTCCCAGGCTAGGGGTCTAATCGGAGCTGTTTCTGCGGGTCTACACCAGAGCCACAGCAACGCCAGATCCGAACTGTGTCTGCGACTTACACCACAGCTCACGGCAACGCTGGATCCTTAACCCACTGAGCAAGGCCAGGGATCAAACCCACAACCTCATGGTTCCTCATTGGATTCCTTAACCACCGCGCCATGATGGGAACTCCTTTTTTTTTTTTTTTTTTTTTGAAGTCGCTGAATCACAGATTTTAGATCTAGAGACACTTCTCTAAATCTTCCCTAATTCTCCTACAGTACCTTAAAAAGAGATAGGGGGAGTCTAAAGATGCGAGTGTCTGGCTCATGTGAGGAGACATGGCCATGACCAGAATCCAAGCCTCCTTTTCTTCACCCAAATGATCTTGAATGTCAGCTTACTTTTTAGTCAAAAATGGTTTTCAAACATTTTTATATAATATCATCTATGAGCACTGAGGGTAGAGTCTTCTCTCTAGAATTTATATATATATATATATATATATATATATATATATATATATATATATATATAAAATGTCTAAGCTTTGCATAGCATGATATATTTTTTCTTAGAATATAAATACCTTGTTTTATACACACACACACCTTGTTCTAATTTTACTCTTGTTGTGTTGAGACTAAGTTATCTTCGTGCTCTAAAAAAATAAAAGTGGCAGAGCACTGAACAGATGGAGAGTTAAAAGAATGAGTTGAGGATTCCACATCTTGGCAGTCTGAAAATATGTTCTACTACAGTAAACATATTTTAAGCAAACAAATAATGGCAACCCACATGTTGATCTCTCACTATAACTCTCAAGTGTGGCTTATTTGTTCTCTAAGTATAGCTAAACTTCTTTGCAATACACAACTTCCCCCACTTTTCACTGGGAGTGAATTTAAGAATGCCAGAGAACTGAGTAAAATTGGAAAATGACAATACAATTTTGCACTGGGTGAAATTGTTCTAGTGAGATCAAAACATGGGTTCAAGATGGACCATTCTGATTTCTGCTACTGCTCTCATTTTTTAACTTAACTTAGAAATTCTAATATGGAACAATCTCTCCAAAAAGCCCTTTCTTTAATAATAACAGCTCTAGGAAAGGGAGGACTGAAAATCTGACGATAACAATATTCCATGAGATAAGGAACGACAGACCCAACGTATTTGTGACTCTCCATAATAAACTTTGATCTCAACTCAGCATCTTAGCATTAAGGAATGTCAGTGCTGGAATGGAATTTGAGGGCATAGAGCAAAGGCTCTCCCCAAGTTCTTTTATCTGAAAATTACCTTAAAGCTGTATCTGCACACTGAATATGATATTTCTTATTCATTTCTTAGTTTTTCTGTAATTGAACTTTCAAATTACCAATTTAAAAAAATTATTAGCTTTCATGAAGGTGTAAGCTACATGAAATTCACTCATGTAAATTCAGTGATATTTAGTGAATTTACTGAGTTGCACATCATAATCATGATGGAATTTTAAAATGTTTCCATAATCCCAAAAAGATCCTTCCTGCCCATTTTCACTCTCAGCTCCCATTCTCAGCTGTAAGCAAATAATAATCTACTTTCTGTCCCTTACAGAGTTGCCTTTTCAGGACATGATATATAGATGGAATCCTATAACACATGATCTTCTCTGCCTAACATCTTATGTTCTTCGGGGTGTCAGGCAGTCTGTCTGAATAAAAGTTAGGCTCAGGTCATTCCTGGGACTCCTGAGGAACCAGTGGGGCAAGCCAGAGGTGACACCTCAGGACACCTCGATGGCAGCCAGCTTGCCACACTGCATCACATCCTTCTGCTTAGCACAGAGAAAGAAAAAACAGATCTTGATCCTTCCCCAGCTTCATTAATGCCAGCCTTGTTATCATTTTGACTTCTTTTACAAAGTCAAATTCCATCACCTCCACCAGGGCCCTTGCCTTTGCAGAGGGGCTGAGCCCAGGGCTTCACTACACTATATTATATAGTCAGTAGGAAGGACTGGCTGAATGTATGAAGGACACGGACTTAATGCAAGTTTACGACCTGCACTTACTAGGAACTCCTCCTTCAGAAGGAATAATTGCAGTTTCGGATAGAGAACAAGTTTAATGGGTGACCCACACCTGCAGGTGTATGTTAGGCATAACGGGATCTGGTCATTGTAGCTGGGGCAGACCTGGTCATCTAAAAGCATCACAGACTTGTTAATAGCCAATCTGGGGTGGCTGAAAACAACTTGTCCCTGTAAGAAATTGGGGGACACTGGCTGCTCAGGGTCACATAACTAGTTAGCATTCCAGAATCTCCTTATCAGATTTAACAAAATTTTTCTACCAGCTGAGAAGGGCAAGTGAGGAGACGTCAATCTTATCTGTCTGGGCTGAGCATGAGTCCTCCTGTTGAGTCAAATTAAGCCACAGGTGCCACCTCTAGAGGTGCCCTTATGCAATTCCCATAAGTTTAAGCTTTGCAACCTAGAACTCAAAGCTGCCCTAAGGGTCTTAGAAATTCCCTTATCACAGAGCCTAATTTGCATTGCTTTATCTCTGACTTTCATCCTTGATTCAGGTAAACATTCTTGATAAATACTTCTGTTTCTTCAAGAATTTCACCTCTAGCAGTGTAGTACTGATACTTCCCAGCTATCCCTCAAACCATGGTTGCAGTTAAGACCATCAAAACAGAACTGTGATCCTATTATTCATGACTGTGGGCTTCAGGAGGCCTGGAAACAGCTTTGAATACTTAAAACAAACAAACAAAACCACTCTGGGCCTATGGGAGACTCAGCTACATACATCAAGGGTCTTCCAAGAGGCAAGGGGCAGAAAGGAGAAGCATATCTTTGAGGTTCTTCCATGTTGTAGCATGTGTCAGTACTTCATGCCATTTCATTGAATGTATGTACCACCGTTTGATTATCCATTCACCAACAGGCATCTTGCTCATTTCTTCACCATTGGATGGGCATCAGGACTGTTTCTCATTCTGGCTATTATGAATAAAGCGGCTATGTGCAAGTCTTTTTGTGAACATTTTTTTTTTTGATTTTTTAGGCCCGCACTTTTGTCACATGATGTTCCCAGGCTAGGGGTCGAATCAGAGCTACAGCTGCTGCAGCAACGCCAGATCAAGCCGTACCTGAGACCTACACCACAGCTCACGGCAATGCTGGATCCTTAACCTACTGAATGAGGCCAGGGATCGAACCTGCATCCTCATGGATCCTACCTGGGTTCATTAACCACTGAGCCATGAAGGGAACACCCCATTTTTCTTGACTGTGTACTTGGAAGTAGAATTGCTGGGTCATATAGTAAATGGATGTTTAACATTAAAAAAGACTGCCAAACTTTTCCTGAGTGGCCATACCCTTTTAAATTCCCACCAGCAATGTATATCAGTTTCTCCACCTCCTCTCCAGCATTTGGCATTGTCACCTTCCCCCCCCCCCAATTTTAGCAATTTTGGCAAGTGTGTATTGATTCTCCTTCTGACTTTAATTTGTATTTCCCCGATGGCTAATGATGCTGAACATATTTTCATGCGATTATTTGCCATCTGTATATCTTCTTTGATAAATACTTGCCCATGTCTTTTGCCCATTTTCTAATTGGAATTTTTAAATATTGACTTTTGAAAATTCTTTATGTTCTTGATGGGAATACTTTTTTCCATAGGTGATTTACAAATATTTTCTTCCAGTCTATATATTTGTCTCTTTGTTCTTTTTAATAGAATGGCTTACAAAGCAAAAATTTTTCAATTTTTTATATTTATGAAAATGTATTAATTGTTCCTTTTATAGCTCATACGTTTACTGTCAAGTCGAAGAACTCTTCACCTGATCTAGGTTCTAAAGACTTTCTCCTATGTTTCTTTGTAAATGATTTATAGTTTTGTATTTTCCATTCAACTCCTTGATTCGTTTTGCATTACCTTTTATATAAAGGGTGTAGTTTAGGTTCTCTCTCTCTCTTTTTTTTTTTTTTTTTTTTGCCTATAGATGTCCATTAATCAGCTCAGGCTGCCATAATAAAATATCAGGCGGGGAGGCTTCAATTACAGAAATTAATTTTCTCAGTTCTGGAGGCTAGAAGCCTGAGATCAGGGTTGGGTTCTTGGTGAAGTCCTCTCTCCCTGGCTTGCAGAGAGTTCCTTTCTTGCTGAGTTCTCACAGAGGAGGAAAGCGGGAGAGAGAGGCAGAGAGCTTAGGTCTCTCTCTGTCTTCTTTTCATGAGAATTAAGAGTCTATTAGTATGATTTCATTTAACCATAAATACCTCCTAAAAGCCCTATCTCCCAGATATATATAGTCACACTGGGGTTAGAGCTTCATTGTGTGAATTTGTGGGGCTGGGGAGTGAGCACGGTTCAGTCCTGAGAACATCCTATTGCTCAGGCACCATTTGTTGAAAAGGCTTTTTTGTTTTTGTTTTTGTTTTTTTTTTAGGCCACACCCATGGTATTTGGAAGTTCCCAGGCTAGGGGTTAAATCGAACCACGTCTGCGACCTACACCGCAGCTCACCACAATGCTGGATCTTTAACCCACTGAGGGAGGCCAGGGATTGAACCTGCATCCTCATGGATACTAGTCGGGTACCCAGAGCCACTCCTGAACAGGCTATTCTTGGACTGCTTGTGCACCTTTTTCACAAATCAGCTGGGGCATTTGTTACAGGTCTACTTCTGGGCTCTCAGTTCTGCCCTTCATCTGTGTGCCTTTTTCTGCCAATACCATACTGCCTTGACGAAGCCTTAACATTGAGAAGTCTTTATTCTTTAGTCATACTTTTAAAAAATTATTTAAGAAAATAATAGAAATTTTTTTTAATTTTAAATGATTTTGGCCATTCTAGCACATTTCTTTTTTCATGTAAATTTTAGAATAAGTTTGTGTCTAAAAAAAAAAAGGTCCAAAGATGTTTATGGAAGTCATGTCCCTCTTTGGGGTCAGGCAGCCAAGGTGTGAAGATAGCTAATGTCCTCTTCCCTGCCTTATATTTACACCTCAGTGAGGTTTCCTCCTGCTTTGGTTGAGGCCACACCACCTGGTAGGTGACAAGCCCAAATCCTACTGTGCCCTGGAGAGACCTAATCAACATTTGATCTTCCAGGAGGAATCCATCAAAATTACCTGAGATCAGGGAAGGCATCTGAGTCCACTCCTGGACAAATTGAAAATCCCAGTTCTCTTTATGTCTTGTCTGAGTTCTTACTGGCCCATCTTCAATGACTAACGTGGCGAATCACTGAGAAATTCACTGTCAGAGGCAGAGCTAACTCACTGAATTGCCACCATCAGCTGAGGAATGAGCATGAAAAGGAGCTGCACTTGTTGAATCTCAAATATGACACAAATGAACCTATCCTCAAAACAGAAATGGGGAGTTCCTGTTGTGGTGCAGTGGAAACGAGTCCAAGTAGTGCCCATAAGGATGCATATTCAATCCCTGGGCTCACTCACTGAGCTGTAGTGTAGGTTGCAGATGCAGCTTGGATCCCCAGTTGCTGTGGTTGTGGTGTAGGCCAGCAGCTGTACCTCTGATTTGACTCCTAGCCTGGGAACTTCCATATGCTGCAGGTGCAGCTCTAAAAAGCAACAACAACAACAGCAAAAGCAAAAATGGACTCACAGACACAGAGAACAGATTTGTGGTTGCCAAAGGGGAGAGGGTGTCAGGGAAGGGTGGATTGGGAGTTTGGGGTTAGCAAATGCAAACTATTATACATAGAATGGATAATAACAAGGTCCTACTGTAAAGCACAGGGAACTATATTCAATAACCTGTGATAAATCATAATGGAAAAGAATTTATTAAAAAATAATGTGTGTGTATATGTGTATAACTGAATCACTTTTCTGTGCAGCAGAAATTAACAATGTAAATTAACTATACATCAATAAAAAAACAATTTTTAACACAAAGAAAAAAAAAGTTTGTGTCTACCAAATCATTTTAGGATTTTGTAATATAGAAATTGCACTAAATCTATAGATCAATTGACTCTTATGGACTGGCTATATACATACACAAGCCTCGAGAGAGCACGTGAGGGTGGGTAGAAGCAGTGGGGGTGGCGGGGGAGTGACCTAGGATGGATTAACACACATTTATCAGTGGCAATTCTGCTTTTGGCTGAAAGCAATCAGAGCTAACTCTATCCCCGCTCTGGTTTCTAGATCCTACTCTGGGTTCCTGCCAAAGTCCCAGAAGAACCAGTGGCAAGGCTTGAATTTGAATTTGAATCCTCCAGTGGCCCTGGGGCCGGCAACTCTAACCCTTGGGCCTGATCTATCCTCCAGGACAATCTTAGGCTGCCATGAAAGCAACACAGACAACAAGCCGGAGGAACTGGACCCTCTTGATAAAATCTGTGATTTCGACCTAGTCGCTCTGTGGAGCCGGTGGTCCCAGGAAGCAGAGCTGCGGGAATACTCAGAACTCTTTGCCCCTTTAGCTGTGAGGCCAGACAAGGAGCAGGCTCAGAGACAGAGGAAGCTTCCCTTTCCCTGAGCCCCTCTCTCGTACCTTTGCAGTGTTTACGTGACAATCCCAGGGCACAGGTATCTGTTCCTTCGCTCCCCCCGCCCCCCGCCCCCAGAAGACCCCTCCGACCCCAGAAGAAGAGAAAGTCCCAAAGGCAAATACGGAAGGGAAAAACGGAAAAAGCCAAAGAGACGTCATGGTATTCAAATGCCAGTATTGCTTTTCTGCTTTTTAAAATCATTTTCCCTATCTCCCCGGAAGCTCTGCCTCGACCCTGCAACTGTCTTCCAGGACCCTGATCCAAATCAGTGCTTCAGTGTTCCATGGAGGTGGCGTTGGGGCGCTGGGGGGAAGCATAGCCTTCTTCTCTCCCTAGAGGCTGCCTTTCCCCCAAGCTCTTCCTAACTGCGCAGCTAAATCTGTTTGCCTGTATTGGTGGAGAAATTGAGTTTCATAAATCATCATGCAGTTCACGTGGGCGCTAACATCAGATAAACTGCCTGACAGCCTAGCTGTAACAAATCATTGCTTGTTGCTATGCTGCTCCTTAGAGCTCGGAGAGAAAGATTCCACCGCGCAATAACAACCGGTTATGTGTCCCAAGGGCAGCCAGAGCCATGGCTTTCGCCTTTCTGTGCCGGTGCTCATGTTGCTGCCTTCTTTTCAGAGAGACCCCTCTATCCATCACCAACCCTAGTGGCCTTTGGTGAAGTCTCCCTGCCTCCCCCCCCCCCCCCACGGCTCCCGCAGCAAAAGCATCATGAATCATTCCCCTCCCGTTGTCCTAACAGCCTTCTTCTATTATTGTACTTCTAGCATGATTGGTTTTGTTCCTTATTAGATAGTAAGCTGTGGGCAGTGGGGAGCCAGGGAATGTTTCTGAGCCGGGCAGAAACCTAACCAGATTTGTGCTTCAATCAAATGACTGATGGTAATGGAGCATGAGATAGTTGGGACAAAAATCCGAGGCTGAGTCATCCAGGAGGTGGTTCTGACAACGTGAGGGATGATGGGGGTGGATGCAGCGCGGGGGTAGTCAGAATAGAGAATATTGACTTTAATGCCAATGTGTTGGTACGTTTTTACCTGAAACATGTGATTTAGATCTCTCAATCAGCAAAACAGGGAAGAGATCGCTGTGGATGGATTCAATGAGATCCGGCATTTACAGCACCTCGCCGGAAGTCTTGCACTTGGTGGGCGCTCTGTAACCCTCTGCTGCCTCCCTTCCTCCCACCCCAGTGGCCACAGTTCTAGGCGCTCATCTTTGGGCAGGGGGAGGGGGTGCTGGGGGTGGGGAGGTGAAGAGTGATGTGGAAGCAAACCGGTGCAGAGGCTACATCAGTTACAGGTGAAAAAGAACGACCTAAATGGAGGCAGATGGATGGATGGCCTTCCCATGCTAGCAGCTCAGTGGTATAATATATCTACCCGTCCAAGATTTGAATTTTAACCATGGACAACAAGAGGCCAGGTTTCCATGCTGAAGAAGGTTGTTAAAATTCACAGAGCAGAGCAGCTCTTTAAGAGACAAGATTCATGATGGTCTTTTCACAAGGAAGCAGAAGATTTATTGCAAGCACAGGTTCTAATGTAGGTGGTGCCAGGTGCAGTCCTTCCACAGGACAGGGAGGGGAGAGACACCAAGGGCATTCAGCTGGGTGCACCCTTTAAGCCCCTCCCGGTGTCCCTGTAGGTGACTCATGGCTGCCTCAATCCAGGAAAGGCCAGAGTAAAGTCACCCTGGCTATCGGCAATGTGTTTACGCTCTCAAATCTTTGCTTTGTTAATCTACAGTTTGTAAATAATGAGACTTCCGCTTGTCTAACCCACAGGGTTTTGTTAAGATTGAGGCACTGGAAAAGGAGCTAAGACCTTGTGTTATGTATCTAACCTAAACCCACCCATCGGCTAGAGAGAGTTCTTTTTAGAAAAACTAATGCAAGTCTGTGGCTTCAGCCTTAAAACAGCTTCCTACTGCCCTCACAAAGGTCCCATCTTTAGCATGACTTACAGGCCCCTGCATGCTCTGGCTCTACTCATTTGCCAGCTTCATGCCCTCCTCTGCTCTTGGTATTCCCACTATATTGGCCTTCTTTTTAGTTCCCTTAAGATACCATGCTCTTCCCCAAATTCTAGACCTTTGAACATACTGTTCCCCTGCCTGGAGGAGTCATGTTCCTCATCTTCCCTGGGTTAAGTCTCATCTTTCTTTTAGGATTCAGATTCAATTAATTTCAGTCACTCAAGTCATAAGTATTTATTGAGTACCTACTGCCTGGCAGGCGCTGTTTTAGATGATGGGGACCGTAGTGAATAAAAAGGCAGAGCCCTGGGTCCCATGAATCTTATATTCTAGCAGTGGGGATACAGAGTAAACAAGCAAGCAATGAATGAACAAGATAATTTTAGTGGTTGTTGAAAAGGCAATAAAAGGAAAAGGGAATTCCATGCTCTCTGGAGGGTGATGATTGGGTGGGAGAGGGCCATATATATTGATTAGATCACCTCTGAGTGACCTGAGCTGTGACACTGGAAAAAGGATACACCAGAGATAGGCTGAAGCAAGTGCAAAGGTCTTGGGGCAGGACAAGCTTTATAACGTCAAGGAGGTAAAAAAGGCTTGTTCTTAGGGCCCAGTGATGGAGACCTTCACCAAATTACTTACAGTTTCTGTGCCTCAGTTCCCTCATCTGTAAATTGTGGCACTATTAACAGTACCTGTCCTCATTTGGGCCAGATGTGATAATACTCATAAAGCACTTAGCATAATATAGCTGTTGTGGAAAGAACTAGAGTTTGCCTATAGGAAATGTCAAGGAACTAGGGTTCTCTGCTCTCCAAATCTTCCCCATAGGACATTGATCCTGGATTAAGAAGCTAGAATCAAAGAATTGTTGCGGTTAGAGCTGACAGTAACTTAATTCACCCCCCTTTGCTCATCATACTGATAAATAAACTGGGGCATCTATGAGGATGTGTGGGATGAGATATGACAAAATCCTGGGGGTCTCTGAGAAACATGAGGTCTTTTGTACATCGGAGCTTTAAAAAAAAAATCAGACATATAATATCCAAAGCCAGAAAAATCAGGCATCATTATGATTGAAAAAAACAAAAAAAAATCTTTCCAATCATTTCTAAAATGACCTCTCAATTTTCTGTGATTTGAGGGTCAAAGAGCAGGGATTATTAGAGTGTTCCCTCATGTTCTAATTTTATTCTTCCATCAATTAAAAAAAATAGTTTGGGCATCTTTGATTTCCTTCTTTCAGTGCTCTGGTGGAGGTGTTAATGAAAAGTGAATTGATTAAATCCCAGCTCATCAGGAGACAGACAGAAAAGGGCTAAAAATTCATGGTAATCAGGCCCAAGTCATCAGGATTGCCTGTGTTGAAGATGACTTAAAAATAAGGTATCTGAAAAGCCAGTTCTCCCATTTCTTTAAGGAATTCAGGTTGCATTCCTGCCTGTCAGGCAATGAGCTCGATGACGTCATCCTTCATTTCTACTCCCACAAGAGTTACTTATCAAATGCTTGGGCCACTGCACAAATCTGGCTTCGAGAAAGAACTGTCCTGATCTGACACATGATCCAAGTCAAAATATTTGAAATCCAATTTGAAACTGTGGTCTGGCATAATCGACACAATTCAAGGCGAGATGCTTAAAAGCTGAAGCAGAATGTACAATCTACTGGCAGAACATTTGCCCAGGGCTGGTGGATATGCAAATTGTTGCAGTCTTTCCAAAAAGCAATTTAGAAATACCGATCAAGAACCTTAAGAATGCTCATACCCCTTAAACCAGTAATTTCACTCTTAGGAATTAAACCCGAGGAAATATTCAGAGACAAGGGCTAAGGTTAACCTACAAGGTTATTCCCTGCAGCACTATTTGCAAGTACAAAAGCAAAATAGGAACCAAAGAAACTATCCAGCAATAGCAAATCACTTAAATTACATTTCAATCAACAAAATATGTAGTTGTTAAAGAAATGTTTAGTAGCGGGGGGGGGATGCTCTTGGGTTGGAAGAATTCATATTGTTAAATGGCTGTACTACCCACAACAATCTACACTTTTAATATGATCCCTACCAAATTACCCATGACATTTTTCACAGAATAAGAATAGAGAATCCTAAAATTTACATGGAACCATAAAAGATCCAGAATTGCCAAAGCAATCTTAAAGAAAAAGAACAAATCTAGAGGCATAACCCTCCCAGACTTTGGGCAATACTACAAAGCTATAGTAATCAAAACAGCATGACATTAGCACAAAAACAAACATGCATCAATGAAATAGAATAGAGTCCAGAAATAAACCCACACCCTTATGGCCAATTAATCTTTAACAAAGGTGGCAAGAATATGCAATGGGAAAAAGACAGGTCTCTTCAGTGAGTTGTGTTTGGAAAGTTGGACAGCTGCATACAAATCAACAAAGTTAGAACACATACTCTCACCATACACAAAAATAAACTCAAAATGGCTTAAAGACTTACATGGCACTGTAAAACTCCTAGAAGAGACTGTAGGCAAAACATTCTCTGACATAAGTCATACCTAATCAGTTTTCCTAAGTCAGCTTCCTAAGGCAATAGAAATAAAACCAAAAATAAACAAATGAGACCTAATCAAACTTACAAGATTTTGTATGACAAAGGAAACCATGAACAAAACGAAAAGACACCTTACAGAATGGGAGAAGATATTTGCAAATGGGCTTAATTTCCAAAACATACAAACAGCTCATACAACTCAAACTAACAATCCAACTAAAAAATGGGAAAAAGGCCTAAATAGACATTTCTCCAAAGAAAAAGTACAAATGACCAATAAGCACATGAAAAAATGCTCACCATCTAATGCTCAACATATTAAAGAAATGCAAGTCAAAACTACAATGAGGTATTACCTCACACCAGTCAGAATGGCCATGATTAAAAAGTCTACAAGTAACAAATATGGGAGAGGGTGTGGGGAGAAGGGAACCCTACTACAGTGTTGGTGGGAATGTAAATTGGTACAACCACATGGGAGAACAGTATGGAGGTTCCTCAGAAAACTAAATGTAGAACTACCATGTGATCCAGCAATCCCACTCCTAGGCATATATGGAGACAAAACTTTCATTTAAAAAGATGCATGCATCCCTATGTTCACTATAGCACTATTCACAATAGCCAAGGCATGGAAATAACCTAAATGTCCATCAACAGATGAATGGATACAAAAGATGTATCCACTGGATACTACTCAGCCATAAAAAAGAAATAATGCCATTTGCAACAACATAGATGGAACCAAAGATTATCATACTAAATAAGTTAGAGAAAGACGAATGCTATATGATATCACTTACATGTGGAATCTAAAATATGGCACAAACGAACCTATCTATAGAACAGACACAGACTCATGGACAAAGAGAAGAGATTTGTGGTTGCCAAGGGGGAGAGGGTTGGGGGAGGGGTGCAGTGGGAAGTTAGAGTTAGCATATGTAAGCTATTATACCAGGAGAGGCTAAACAAGGTCCTACTGTATAGCACAGAGAATTATACTCCATATTCTATGATAAACCATAATGGAAAAGAATATTAAACAAATGTGTATGTATATATATAACTGAATCACTTTGCTGTACAGCAGAAACTAACACAATATTTTAAATTAAATATACTTCAATAAAATAAAATTGTGTATGGGGGTAGGGGGACCCAGGATTCAAAATGACAAACAATACAATTTCAGTTTTGTCAATCAATTCTATGTATCCATCCACCCATCATCTCTCAATATACCTACAGGCTATGTGCCTAGAAAAATGCCTACAAGTAAATCAATTTGTTAATGGTAATTACCTTGGAGGGTTGACCTCATGGGTATTTTCATCTTTATAATTTTCTGTACTTTCTAAATTTCCTAGAGTGAATATGTACTATTTTAAATGTGAAAGGGGGTTATAAAGTCTATCCATTGCAGAAACAAGCCAACCCTATCTTTCAATTGCAAACTCTCCTAGCTCTATGTTCTGCTACCTTCATTCTCTTCCTCAGCATTCCTGCTACACCCCTCCATCATGCCAATTTTTCTTTTTATTACATAATCCCCTGCTTTAAAAGAGTCTGTGGCTCTTCACTGCACACACACACACACACACACACACACACACACACACACACACACACACACACACACTACATATAGGTATTATAGTCTAACTCCTTAACTTGGCCTTACAGGTCTTCTCCAACCCGCTTTTAGTGTACTACCTGTGTATTTCTATCAGCATTTTTTTCCCTTCAAATCCTCACCCAACAGATATTTATAAAGAGCCAACTCTGTGCGGGCTTGGCTCCGCGCTTCCCACCTCATCTCCATGCCGCTCCACATATCGCCTCTTTCCCCACCAGTCTCATATGCTCCCACCTTCAAGTCTCTGTTCCGGGGCACGCTCCCCTGCGGAAGACCCAGCACACGTGCGACATCCTCTTCTTTCCAAACCAGGTTTGTTCCCCGATATGCAGCATGCCAAATGCTGAGACGCTAAGTTTTGCAACAGAGGAAAGGCTTATTCACGAGGGAGCCAAATAAGAAAATGGGAGAACAAATTTCAAACCCACCTCCCCTACAGCAAGGGGCGAGTGGTATTTATAGGATAAAACTAAGGCGAGGTGAGCGTGGGGAAAGGTGACTGGAAATGAGAAAAAGAACTAATGGTCGTTCTGCGTGGGTGCCACTAAGCTACAGCCTTCTTCATAGGATGTGTGTTCATAAAATGGAGGCATTAGCACATTCTGAGGGTGGGGTTTAGGGCCCTCAGACGTCAAGAGTCACCAAGCAGACATTCGTGCAAGCTCAGTTTGGGGCGGGCGTGGGCGGGGGAGGGGTGGGGTGTGGTCAATGGTCCTACCTAGTCTTAACTGGCTTGACCACAAACTAGACACACACAGCTGACTCCAAGTTTCCAGAAACACAACTTGGGCAAACTTCTTCTTGTTTATGCTATGTGATGCTTGGAACACCTGCAAGATTGTTTTGTTTTGTCTTTTGCTTTTTGTTTGTAGCAGCAATTAAAGCGAGCTTGCTCAGAGAAGACAGGTTACAGGTTTATTGGATCTAAGTGATGGCTACCCTTGGCTTCACTTTCAGGGACTTATCTCCCCACAGGGGCACATGTTCTAGGGGTTTAGGCAAGTGCTTTAATTCTTCCTTGCTTCAGCTTTCCCATTTGAATAATGAGAAGTATAGTGATAACAGGGGATCTATACATTTGTTGTGAAGATCAAAAGACCTAAGACATGTCAAAGGCTTAGAACAGTGCCTAGCATAATGTAAGGGTTCAAGAAGTGTTTCTTATTTGTGTTAGAGCCTGTACATTCCTTAAAGGTAGGACCCTAATTTCATTCCACCTTATAACTCCCACAGGACCTAGCATCTTGCTTTGTCTCCAGTTGGGTACTTGATGAATATATGTTGAGTAAATATATGATTGAATGACAGTTATATGAACCATTACTGACCACACCCCTCACCCTTCTGGGCACCCTGTGACTGTAAATCATACCCACGTCGTTCATGTGGTCAGTATCAGGGCTATGATAGGCAGAGTCTGTGCAGTAGCTGTTTAACTCAGCACCAGATTTCTTCGGCTCCTAAATCATCTTTGGACGTAGATGCTTAATACCCTGCTCCCAGGTTTCTACATTGTTCAGGTTTTTCCATGGCAAGTTGCAGAATAGCTACCTAATATTTTCCAATCTTACTAATTTCCCTGGCTACAGCCTGAAGAAAATTGCATTAAGCCTTTTGCTTTAAGCCCACACATTGTACTATTGCAAATGAACGTCAGGAACTGTGAGTGGACTGCAGGGGGACCACCCACGCAATTCATTTGCAAGTTAGAGAAAAATAAACAAATGAAGGCAAAATATGACCAATTTATTTGCATAACCATCATGTGCTAGAGACTGCAATAACATTTTCAAGCATTATCCTGCTGAAAAATATTAAAGGCACTGAGAAGCTGTGTGACCACGATCATATCAATTTGTCCCTCTAAGCCTTGGGACTGTCCCCAAGCCACCTCTTCTCTGCCCAGATCCCTCTCCTAGTCTCTGACCCATCTGTCATCTGTCTACTAGAAAACTCTACTTATGCGTACAAAGTGGAGTTATTTCCTACCCCAAACCCACTCTCCCTCCCGTGTCCTCACTACCCATTCAGCTACCCACGGCAGAAACCTGGGGGACACCCTCCCTTCCTCCCTTTCCCCTCACACATAATTATCCCCAAATCACTTCAACTCTACCAGACTGCCCATGTTCTCCAGATTCCCTGACTTAGTTCAGGCCACTTTCATGTCTCACCTGCTCTATGGCAACAACCTCCTAAATGGGGCCCCACCCCATTGCCCTCTGGGCCTTTCTAAGAGTTTCCTCCTGTAGCCCATCCTCTTTCCAAAATAAAAGAGTGACCTTGTCACTCTCCAGCTTTTAAGCCCTCAATGGTTCTCCATGAGCTCCAGCAGATGCCATCTGGCTCCTGCAAACTTCATCCCTAATACATTGGTTCTTCCACCACACACTTTGAACTTCAGATGCTTACAGGAGAGGTTCTCAAAGCATGATTCAAGGACCCTGGGGTCTCCAAGGCATTTCAAGGGGCCTGAGATAAAAGCTATTTTCATAATAATGCTAAGCCATTATTTGCTTGATTCACTTTCATTCCTTCATGTGTATTTAGTGACATTTCCCCAAGGCTACATGATGGGCCATATTGCAACAGATTGAATGCAAAAGCAGGTACCAGAAGCCAGCTGTCTTCTATTAAGCCAGACATTAAAGAGATTTGCAAAAAATGTAATTCTGTGTCAGCCTCTCACTAAATTTTTTTTTTGTTCTGTAAAATGCATCTATTATGCACAAAAGATGTGTTGTTTGCATTAGTACCTAAATGGGCTTATTGCTATAATTTTAATTTAATAAACACATTTAAAATTTTTCATTTTAATTCAGTGTTTTTCAGTAAATACGCATAAATATGGACAACATTAACAGAATCTTTTGGGGATCCTCAAAAGTTTTTAACACTGTAAAGGCATCACAACCCCAGAAATGTTTGAGAACTACTGTGCTAGCCCAATGGAACCACCCAGAATGTTCCAGAACATCATGTTCTCTTTCTCTCGTTCTCCCTCAGGCTTCTTTTCAATGACTGACTCTTTGACAGGGATGCCTTCCCCAGTCACACAACCTTTCCGCTGCCCTCCCAAGACATCGGTTTGTTTTGGTTCAGTTCTCCATGTGAGAAGGACCCCTTAGGGAAGACTCCCTTCAGCCCCCAGAGCAGCTACAGATGTCATTTTACTGAATGAAGTCTTCTTACAGGCCAAGCATAGTCAGCATTGCTTTACCTGAATTCTCTCTTCCTCTGAGTTGCACTGGGGCAGGGACAAGAAGGGTCAGGGAGGGGGAAGGATACAATCAGTTCCAGTCTAGAGCTAAGTTAAGTTAGGCTCAGAGGGGTCTAGAAACCACTCAGGTCACACAGCTAATGAGTGGCACAGTTGATTTGAATCCATTCTCTTTCCACTCTCTCAGTGGACCTTGTACTTAAAGTGCCCAGGGGTTTGCTGGTACATCTTCAACAACTGGTTCTCCACAGGGACCAAGCCTTGACTTATATCATTTGGCAATTTCCAGGGTGTATATACTCCTGTGGTAGCGAGTTTCAAGCTACCAAGGTGACATCATTAAACCCAGTGTTGGCAAGTGTGTTTTCATAGAGCTTTCCCCCACACAAACATAGTCAACACCCAAGAGCACAGATAATAGTAACATGTAAAAGAATTAGGAATTATAGTAATGAATTTGGGGTATTTTGAGTTTGCATATATTTGTTTTAAATATAATTAAACATAATGTATTTAATGGTGGCTTTATATAATCTAATTTTTCACAATGGCTGTATTCAGCAACCAGCTCAAAAAAATTCTGAATATTTAACAATTGGCTCTTGTACCTTAGAATTAACTGTTCAGCATTTGACAATTTCAGATGCTCAGGCTCTCCTCCAAAAACTTCTAACTCTCCAGACTGGGGCCCAGGCTTTTGCATTTTTACCAAGCCCCTCAGCTACCATCAAGCACGTAGTCACTCACTCGTACATTCTTTCCTTCATTCACACATACATCAATACATGTATTCAAGCCACATGTATTAATGGCCTGTGTTGTGCCAGACAGTGTTTCAAGGTGCCAGGGAGAAAATGAAAATCATCTTCTTCATACCAAAGAAAATGAAAATCATCTCTGCACTTGAAGAGCTAATGTGCAAGCAGAGGAGACCATGCATAAACACAGAAGCAGAAATTACATTCTATATGTGAAGAAAGCAATAACTCTTTGAAGAAACTAAAACAGGGTAAGGAACAGAAACGATGCAGGTGCAGTGAGTGGTGCAGGGTCTGGTGTCTGAGATGGGAGCAACCTGGGAGGGCTTGAGGAACAGCAAGGAGGCATGTTAGACGGAGTGCTTGAGCTAGCGGGGAGTGAAAGGATGTAAGATCCTAAGAAGGGTGGCTGAGCACGGAGGGCCTGGGGTTGAGGTTGGGCTGAAGGGCTCCAGCCTCCACTAGAGCTCCCATCCTGGCACCTGCACTGGCCCATCCCACAGATCCAGGGTTTACTCTGCTGTATTCTAAGTGCCTGCCTACTTGTCCACCTTCACACCAGACTGGATGTTCCTTTAGTGCAGGGACAGAGGCTGTTTTCCAGTTTGGTGCAGTGTCTCAAACTTCGTACAAACTTGATAAATGTTTGTGCTAGAGAAAACACAATAGCAACAAGCCAGCATTTATCTGGCTCAGCTGCAACCAGCCCAGATCCCTGGGATTGGAAAGCTTAATTGCCAAGGGTGGTAGGCATTGGTATCAGATGGGCTTGAGCTTGAATCTAACTCTTGGGCACAGGTTAATTGATTACAATCCAGTTTCCTCCTTTGTAGGAGTTCTAGTAGGCACTGTAGAGGAGAATCACGTGCAATCATGTTTTGTCCCACGTTTAGCTAAGTGTTCTGGCCACATTATCTAAAAAGTTCCCCTGACACTCTTGGTGTCCTCATCCTGTGTTGGTTTTCTAATTCTAAATATTATAGGATATAACCTAATCACTGGTGTTGTTCGTTGTTCATTGTCTCCTCCCCTTACTCTCTATCCCATTAGAATGAATGTCCCATGAAGACAAGGGCTCAATCTGCTGTACTCATCTCTGTATTCTCAGCACCTAAAAAAAAATTCCCCAGCACCTGTTAGGGCCCCAGTAAATACTTGACAGATGGAAGGCTTGGGATGGATGGATGGGTAAGTGGATGGATACGGCTGGCTGGCTGGCTGGATGGATGGATGGAGATGGATGGGGATGATGATGAAGTTTGATAGTTGGATAAATGGATGAATGCTTGGGTAGATGGATGGAGAGCTCAGTAAATGTTGGTTATTATTAATAACTTCATGTTTTTTCAAATAGCTCCCTTTGGATTAGGGGCCCCACTGGGCGGCTCACTTGTACTCTGTGTTCTTGAACCTGCTTCATTCTCTCACATGTGGTTCCTGCCCTGGCCTCCTCGAACTTCTGGCCTGTCCTCATGTAGCAGTTCCAGATCCTCCTCGTGATACCATCATCTCCACTCCGTTCTGGAGAGGTAAGAAGTCTACTGGGGAGTTTTCTCTTATTCTACCAGGGAATTTTTCGGTCTGATTTTAGGATCTGACACTCCAGAAGATTCTCTGCTTCAGACCTGATGAAGCCAGCCTCAAACTGACAAGTTTCCCATCAACAATGGGGTAATTGCACTTCACAGCCTATATTTAGCTCTTGTTTTTTTGCTAATCACACAAAAATTGGTTGATTATTCTGACTTCCGATCAAAATCCTACCTTCAGATTTGTTTGACTTGTGCTCTTCCTTGGGAGAGTGAACTTGGGAATAGAACTGTGTTCTTGGTTTTGGTGATTAGGAGATCAGGGCTTTTAGAATCAGGCAAATTTAGGCTTGAATCTTGGTTCTGCCCCTTAGTAGCTCTGTGCCTTGGGAAGATACTTAACCTTTCTGAGCTTCAATTTTCTCTATAAAATATGACTTTCTCCATTAATACGTATTTACTCAGCATCTATTAAGTTCCAGACATTGTGCTAGACTTCAGGGGTATACCAGTGGGCAGAAGCCATGCATAGATGGCCTCATGCTCATCATCTTTTACCCTATCTGATTGCAAAATCATTAAACAAATAATAATGTAAAGGAGACGAACAAGGTGTGATGAGAACTTACAATGACAATATAACCCAATGTGGACAATCAAAAAAGGTTTGACTGAGACAGTAAGGGTTAAACTGAGTTAGGCAAAGAAAAGATGTGGGTAAGTGTGCTGCAAGGAAAGAGGAAAAAGTTTGACTTTTTATTGAGCTTTGGTTTGAAATGAGAGAGGAAGATTCTGTTTGCATAAAAGATTTGTGAGCTTCTTAGAAGAAGCCATGCCACTTTGGGGACCAGATGACAAAGCACACAGAGTTTGAGACAAGGCAATTATCCCAACTTCTGCATGAAACCCTGACATTTTCCAACATCAGAAACAGCATCTTGTGAATTTGGTTTTGGACCTTGCTATTGGGAGACAGCAGCTCTGGGAGAGCATGCAGATGCTAAGTGGGTCGAAAGTTGGTTGAACACTTTGTGCATGGTTGTAACCCAAGGGGCTCTCAGAAATTCTTGGTAGGAGTGGAGGTGGTGAGTAAGGATGAGAATACAATCTTGTATTTAAGGTGTTTTCTCATGAGTTTGAGATAATTAAAGGGGTGACACATATTACTAGTATAGGCATAAACATAAGCAAAAATTCTAGCAGCTCAACTAGTATTTGATAATAAACTAGTCATCCACAATATGAATATGTTAACACTTTTATTTTTAAAAATTTTATTTAAGCATAGTTGATGTACAGTATAAGTTATGTGTACAATATTATGATTCACAGTTTCTGAAGATTATACTCCATTTACAGTTATAAAATATTGGCTATATTCCCCACATTGTACAATATATCCTTGTACCTTCTTTTATACCTTATTTTATTTTATATAAAATTGGTATATTTCATATCAATAGTTTGTTCCTCTAAATCCCCTGCCCTTATGTTGCCCCTCTGCCCTCCTCACCCCACCAGTAGCCACTAGTGTGTTCTCTATATCTGTGAGTCTCTTTTTTTGTTGTTGTTGTTATATTCACTAGTTTGTTGTGTTCTTTAGATTTCACATACAGATGATATCATGTGATATTTGTTTTTCTCTGTCTGACTTAGTTCACTTAGCATAATGCCCTACAAATCTAGCCATCTTCCTGCAAGTGGCAAAATTTCATTCCTTTTTATGCTTGAGTGCTATTCCATTGTATACATACACATCTTTATCTAGTCATCTCTTGATAGACATTTAGGTTGCTTTGATATCTTGGCTATTATAAATAATGGTGCTATGAAATTGGGGTGCATGAATCTTTTCAAATTAGTATTCTCTTTGGATATACACCCAGGAGTGGAATTGCTAGATCATATGGTGGGTCTATTTTTTTTTTTTTTTTTGAGGAACCTCAATCCTATTTTTCATAGTGGCTGCACCAATTTACACTCCCACCAATTGTGTATCAGGGTCCCCCTCTTTCCACATTCTCACCAACATTTGTCATTTGTAGACTTTTTGATGAGAGTCATTCTGACAGTTGTGAGGTGGTATCTCATTATGGTTTTAATTTGCATTTCTCTGATGATTGGCAATGTTGAACATCTTTTCACATGGCCTATTGACCACTTGCATGTCTTCTTTGGAAAAACGTCTATGCAGTTCTCCTGCCCATTTCTTGGATTTTTTGACATTTAGTCTTATGAGCTATTTACATATTTTGGATGTTAACCCTTCATCAGGCAGATTATTTGCAAATATTTCTTCCCAAATTCAGAAGTTGGCCTTTATGTTTTGTTGATGGTTTCTCTTGCTGTGCAAAAACTTTAATTAGGTTCATTTGTTTGTTTTTTTGCTTTTGTTTTCTTTGCATGAGGAGACTGAGCCAAAAAAATATTGCTGTGATTTATGTCAAAGAGTGTTCTGCCTATCTTCTAGGAATTCTATGGTTTCGGGTCATACACTTAGGTCTTTAATCAATTTTCAGTTTATTTTTGTGTATGATATGAGAAAATGTTCTAATTTAATTCTTTTATATGTAGCTGTGCTGTTTTCCCAGCTCCACTTATTGAAGAGATTACCATTTCCCCCTGTTGCCTTCTTTATCATAAATTAATTGACCATAAGTGTGTGGGTTTATTTCTGGGCTATTTTGTTCCATTGATCTGCGTGTCTGCTTTTGTGCCAACAATTTCTAATTCGTTGTCAATATTTTAGAAGTGTGAGATTTCCCCATAAAAATCAGAAAAATTTGGTAATACTGAAAACAGAACTGAGTGGAGTCAGCTCTGACTCCCTCCTTGCCTGCTGTGGACCTTGAGTTTGAGATGCTCTCATTTTAAAGATGAAAAGAACTGCAGTCCACAGAAATTTCAAGAAGCTGCCAGCTAGTTAAGAACGGCAGAGCTGATATCATGGTTAGTATGTAAAGGACTGCTTCTACCAGCAGGAGAGGAGGCATTTTCACTCAGGTGGGCATTTTCGAGCAGTAATTCCAAACATGTGATGAACTGCCTTGTCCTCAAACAGCCTGGCCTCATAGCACTGCTTAATTCACATTTAAATTACACTGGGAACAAATACATTTCACAATGTTCAGCTCCAGGTTGCAGAGAAAAACATACTAATAGAGCTCTGCAATTAGGAGTAATTTTTCTCTGAATCCCTCTCTTTCTCTCCCACTCTGGATTAATGACTGCCTTCACAAAGAGTCCACATGAGCTTTCAGAGCCAAAGGAGTAAACAGGAGGACATGCATTAACGTGGCTGGTTACCTCCCACGCCTGAGTTTAGAGCTTTTAGAAATGGAATTTTTTAGATGTGCGGCTCCTACAACTATCAGGTGAAAATAATCTCGGAGGCAGTGGGTGTTGGGTAGAACGACATTCGCATTAGCCATGGAGTAAAGATCTGAGAGATGTAAAGAGGGCAGGAGGCATCAAATCCAATTCAACTGGGCGCTGGAGGACTTACTATGTGCCAGGCATGTGTGCACAGTGCGTCCGCAGGGATTCGTTTACTTCCTTTGCACGACTCACAAGGTTGTGAGCAGCAAGGGGGAAAAAAGCCAAGAAAAGACACAGGATTAAATCCACATTTTAAAATTCTGGGTCCGTCTTAATGATGCCAGGCAGATCTGGAGGAGCAGTCCATCTCCCGTGATCCCAGCACGTGACCTTAGGTTAATTATTTAACGGTTTTGAGCTTCATCTGTTCCTTGACTGTTAAGTGCCATATGCTAGGTGCACAATATACTTAAGAGTTCTTTTCTTTCAATTAGGCTATGCGGTTCGTCACTGAGGTTACTGATAATGAATACAATTTTAAAAGCTCTGGAGTTGGTATTAAGAAATTTGGATTTTAGTCCCCACTCTGTCCTTTCCTGCTGCGACTCATAAGGAAATTATCTGGTGTGTTTTTTTAATAATTAGAAAAACAACATTGCAAATGGCAATATAATTCAAACTGTATTAAAGGTTATAAAATGAGAAGTGGGCCTTCCCTTTCCATTAAACTGCCATTGCCTTCCTCAAAGCCAATGCCTATTAACATTTACTTGAATATTCTTCTAGAAGAATTTTCTATTGTGCATATATGACCACACATACTCTAACCCTCAAATGGGAGCGAATTTAAAATAAGCCTTGGAGATATTTTGTGTTGGCTCGTATCACCTCATTATTTTAATATAGCTGAGCCCATATTGATAGTCATTTAGGTAATTTCCACTTTTCTGGTAATAATAGCTATAGCTAATATTTATGGATTGCTCCAAATGTGCCAGGCACTATTCTAAGTACTTTATGTGTATTAACTCATTTAATACAACCATCCTGGATAGAAGCTATTATTATCATCCCCATTTCACATCTGAGGAAAATGACACCCAGAGGACTTGCCCACAGACCCACAATAAGCAGCAGAGGTAGAGCGAACAATGCTGTAACACATCTTTTGCATAGTCTTGTGCACATTTGTCAGACCATCTAGCAGATGATGACTCAAGAGAAGGAACAGTGCATTTTTGAAAGATCAGTATGTTAGCAGGATTGAGAATGGACTCAGCACCTGTCACACACTGCTGTGTATTTCCCACCCTGTTTCCCTTCCACACATCCACCCCCCCCTACCCCCCTGCCTCCAGCTTCTTGAAGGTGGGGACTTTGTACCCAAGGCTTGGAAAAGGGCTAGGGTATTCCCAATCCTTAATAATGTTTGGGAATAATTCTTCAAAAAAATAAGGATGCCTTCAATGGAAGTGGTATTTGCATCTTGGGCTGAGTTTTAAAGGGTGAATAAAATTTTGATTGACAGGCAGAAAATGGAAGAAAAAGTACATACCTTGGGTGAAGAAACAACAAGGGAATGACTCCATAGAATGCTTGAGGAAACAGAAAATTATCCAGGTTGTTTGGGGAAAGGGTACATGGTGTAACGTGTGCTCACAGAGGAGACCAGAAAGAAAATTTGAGGCAGACATGGGAAGTTCTAAAGCTCTGCTAAGTTTGTGAGATGTTTTCCAGGTCACATCCATTTACCTGAAGGACAAAACAGATGAGCATCTATGAACGCACCCCCACATAGACTCACAATACTGGTATCAAATAGTTAAATTTTTTAAATCTCAGCTTACAAAATTGCATTTATCTCCACATCAGGTTTCTTTCCTCCACTTTTTTCACTTCCCAATGTCAAATGGATGGATGGCAGGTTTCAGTAGCCTGAAAAAACATCATATCAGTACAGTGGGCATATTTTCAGTTTTCATTTATTTTAATCCTCACTGGCTCCCGGAATTCACTATCTGACATATTTATTTTTCCAAGCCCTGGGCCTGTGGGCCCAGGTTTATAGATGTAGCTTATAGATATGCTCTTCAAATTCATTTATATGCAAACATACCTCAGTGGATTTTGTTACATTTCTGTTAATCTTGAATTTCATGAAGTTACTTAGACATCTGACAACATATATTATTTTAAATACATGCTAACATTTTTCGACACTTGATTGTTGATTCTAGCTAGTGTATGTAATAACATTCAAATTAGAAATTAGTTCTGCTAGCCACTCTTACTATGCATCAGCAGTGCCTGGTAGGAATATAATGTGAGCCAAAGATGAGCCACAAAGACAATTTAAAATTTTCCAGCAGCCGTGTTTAAAAAGGTAAAAAGAAATATCAAATTAATTTGAATAATGTGTTTCATTTAAACCACTATATCTAAAATATTTCAACACGTAATAAATATTACAAATTATGAGATATTCTACCTTTGTTCTTTTTGTAATAATGTATGATGTATTTGCAATACATCTCACTTCGGACTAACCATATTTCAAGTGCAGAAGTTACATAAGGCTAGAAACTACTTTATTGGATAGTGCAAAAATAGAAACTATAGGTGCCAGCTCCTTTGAATAACACTATTAACTCAAAGAATGGTTAGAATGGTTTATGTCCTCCCTGTTCCCATCCGAGCAGTAATGACATATAGGCAGATATTTACTAAGTTTCCAGGCATAAAAGATTTCAGCCACATGCTCCCTTT